>NC_069738.1:12792455-13392455 GCF_027358585.1 Pangasianodon hypophthalmus
AGAGAGAGAGAGAGAGTGAATATAAGGGGTGTGTGTGTGTGTGTGTGTGTGTGTGTGTGATTGTTAGCATGCCACACATTTCTTTTGTGCGTAAATACCAAGCACCCTTCAATTTCCTTCCAGTGTTAAAAGTAGGTTCATTAATTTAAAAGATCAAGACTCACATCAAGCTCGATTACATTACAGTAATCCTTGCCAATAAGATCTACTTACCAGCAGCAGGCTACTGACCTCGTTTGGCAGTTGTGCTACTATAAACCTGAAAATACCTGTACTTACAGGTATCCTGCGCTTACATCACTCAGCACTAAAGTCAATGTAATTTACTGCCCACTTTGAAGAAATATCCTGTATTATGTTGCTTCTAGTGACTGGATAATTTTGTTTCTTGAAAATAAATATAGAAATTGGGAAAAGCTGCTCAATCATGGTCAGGTTTTCCATCAGTATTATATTTAGTCATCTTGACTGGTCGCAAGCATTGTATTGAATGTAAATGAAATCAAAATGAAAGCAAAAGCAAGACTATGGATTTTTGTTCCTGTGAGTAATCAGCACTGTAGTTTACATGCACTATATGACCAAAAGTGTGTGGACACCTGACCATGACACCCATATGGGCTTGTTGAACATCCTATTCCACAGGCATGTCATTAATATAGACTTGGCCTTGCCGTTGCTGCTTTAAAAGCCTCCACTACTCTGGGAAGGCTTTCCACTACATTTTGGAGTGTAGCTGTGGGGATTTGTGCTCATTCAGCCACAAGAGCATTAGTGAGGTCAGGTTGGTGCTCAGTCTGCATTACAATTAATCCCAAAGGTGTTCAATAAGGTTATGGTCAAGTCGCTGTGCAGGACACTCGAGTTCTTCCACTCCGCTTTGTGCACAGGGGCATTGTCATGCTGGGACAAGTTTCATTCCAGTGAAGGGATATCATAATACTAGAGAAAAAGTATTAAAAATTTCTAGACAATCATGTGCCTCCAAATTTGTGGCAAAAGTATGGGGAAGGCCCACATATGGGGACATCCACATATGTTTGTCCATGTAGTATAAATTAGCATGCATTATCCAGGGCTGTACGTTGCAATGATATTGCTGCATATGCTAAGAGAAACTGACCCTGTGCTAACACAGAAGGTATCAGAGTATCACAATCACATCCAGGCAAAAGAACTGTGTGTGGGTGCATCTGTGGTGCACATTTGGACCTCCATCCAAACATTATAAATCCTATTGCTTGCGTTAGTCAATTATGTAATATGCAAACTATTACGTGTGTTCAATATTGAACATCATTTCCAATCTGCCCATGAGTATCATCAAGCAGGGTCACACAAAATGCAATAAAAACCTAGCATTTACATTTCTTAACACTGGCAGTAATGATATAATAATGCATTACTTTTCTGTGATAGAAAGTCAAGCAAGAGGCCACCAGAAGAAAGAATATACAACAAATACACTAATCTATGATAATAGTAGCACTAAGGTTAGCATCATGTTACCTATCCTGTGTGTTTAAAGCAGCACGCCAGGTTAATTTATGAACAAGACCATAAAGTATATTCTTTGTTCACGGTGTTTGGAGGCAGATGAGGAATTATCTGGCAAAAAAACAGAAAACACAATTTCTTAAGTTGACTACTGTGTTAACAAGAATAAATTTCTTGTTAACATGAAACAAAAGGTTAATTCTAGAGCAGAACACAGACATTTTCATTGCTCTCACACAAAAAATACATGTGTGTTTAAATGTATCTGGTGTTAATGTATACTCTTTGCATGCAGATTTGATTTGTTTATGCACAAAACTGTAAAGGCTTTTTAAAGATGCAAGTTGATATGAGTCAAGATTGGAGCTCAAGCTCTGGGCGAAGTACTACAACACTGGAATAATTTTTTTTTTTTTTAACCCCTTGAACCCATCTCCCTTTCTCACCCACAGTGCGCACCACCAGAATCTATAGTGGTCAGTGGAGTTCAGTTAGAATTAGCATTACCAACGATAGTCATGATATGACTAAGGAAAGCTATTTATTTATTGAGAGTATTGGCTCACTTCTTTTTTTAGATATAGACAATAAAAGTACCTGACATTTTCTGTAATGCATTAGGAGAGATAATGTTCCCTCACAAGTAGATGAACACTTGGCTAACGGTGCTCCATAGAAGACACAAATACTACATCTCATTAGCAGAGTTGACACCTGCAGACCTCTTTCATAGTTAAAACATGAATTTCACAAATTGATACACTGAATAGTGTGGCTATAAGCTAGTTTATATCACGGTGGCTGTGCTTTCTTTCAGAGAGCTACAGTTCTGCTCTCCGCTTGACAGGTGTCAACTTATTGCACTTGGAAATTTATGACATACCACTACATTTCACTTATCCAGAGTGACCTATCAACTCATCATGTTACCCAAGTACACTGCAAAAATATCTTAGCAAGTGGAGATATGTTGAATAAGGGAAAAGTTATCTAATATTTCTCATTATGAGCTTATTATATAACAAATATAATATCATTAAGCCTATTTCTAGACATATTTACTAATTTCAAGCTTCAAGTGGTCTTATTCCTTACTCCTAATTTTGCTTCTTTCTAGAAATAAATCCTTGAAATAAGCAAAATTATCTGCGAATAGAATAAGACCATTTGAAGCTTGAAATGAGTAAAAAAAAAAAAATCTAGAAATAAGCTTAAAAATCTTATTTTTGTTTTTAAAAAACAAACAAACTAATAAAGAGAATTGCAATTGACTATATTTAAGATATTTTTACTTGCTAATCATTTTTTGTAGTGTGCTTTTGGTACAATGGTGTTTTTCTCAAAGGGAGTTTTAAACTCCCAAGTTTCTTGATGTTAGCATTTCGCCCTGACCTGTGCTTTTGTCCACTCATACATTCAGCTTTTGGATAAGCGCTTTATAACACTATAAACCTGTGAAATTTGGGTTACACACTAATTTGTGAGAATGTTCAGGAGTACAGCACCTTTGCTGTCCGGTTTTTCTTTGTAATGAGCTCCCATAAGTTTTTCAGCTGACTGTCACTACCAGTGTTTGCTAGTTAGTTGGTTGTATGGGAGTTAGCTAGCATTACATACATTTCCATGAAGGTGGTTTATCCAATACATTACCTTACCTGGCTAAGTGATAGACAATTCAACACTTTCTATAGATTGTGTTTATATACCAGGAGCAACATTGCTTAGTTCCAACTTCATCCCCTTCACCAGTAATAAATTGCTCCATCTTCGAAAATCATTACCAGTGGTTATTCTCATTTTAGTACGTTTCTTGTCATTCCATTTTTTTGGAAGTGTGGAGTGTTTTTTTTTTAATATCTGGTGGTGCTGGGTGCTTACCAGATTCTGTCATGTTTTTCTTTTTCTGAACAGACTGAGATGGGGCGGAATGAAGGGGCGTTGACTGGTGTCTATAAAAAGACTAACAGGAGGTCCATGTAAACACAGACAAGCATTTTGCATTCGACTGCAGTTTTCCAAATGGGTTTTCTTAGACACATAATATACTTGTGCTGATGCCATTGCTTACACAGTTATTTTTGAAACAATTTTTAAAGATTATTTTAAAAACTGCACACTCTTGGAAATTAATCTTCACATTTTCACTCACACATTTCTCACTGTTAGGAAAAACTATAAGAAGCCCTTGCATACTGATGCCGTATTAAAAGCAGCAAAATTTCATTTACAAACATATTATGTATAGTTACAAATGTGTAATAATTTCTGTTTCTCTCTCTCTCTCTCTCTCTCTCTCTCTTTCTCTCTCTGAGCTACACGTTACTCACGTTGAGATACCTGTGATCGTGACTCCTTCTGCCCTCAGGACCTGTCTGGTCAATCCTGATGTTCTACTTCTGCTTGGAGCTTCCTTCATCTATAAATCACTTGCTGCTGCTGAGGATGGCCAGGCATGGATAGCCTAATGATCACCATGAGTTTGCTGTGGATGGTACCACACGGATACCCTAAAGATACCGCCTAAATACTTTACTTGCTAAAACCTCAAAAAACCTCAAGTCTCAATCATAGAACAGTATAACTTCACTTTGATACAATAGACTTAAAGTTAAAACTAACAAAAATAAGAAATGACTCTGATGCTCACACTCAAGTTCCTTTCAACACACTTAGCACTGCTTGACTCTATGGTATACAGTTATAGAAGAGAAATTATTTATAATTGCACTATCCAGTGTCACCCAGAACAGGAAGGGTTCCATTTTGAGTCCGGTTCCCCTCAAGGATTCTTGTTGGTCATGTTGTCTCAGGGAGTTTTTCATTGCCACCATCACCTCTGGCTTCCTTTAGTGATACATTTAAATCTATAGTCATATTTGCGTAAAGCTGCTTTGTGACAATGTCCATTGTTAAAAGCGCTGTATAAATACAATTGAATAGAATTGAGTTGGACTTTAATAACCCGCAGTGACAAACATGCATTGTTTGTGATGATTGCAAGCCTTGTTCTCTGCCTGTTGTAATTAGACTTTTGACCATAGCCTGCCTACTTTTGCCTCTTCAGCCTTGTGCAGTGTATGTCTGTCTGCCTGACTATTTGCCTAGCCCTTTTGTTTGTCTGTCGTATTGCACTTGCCTGCACTTGCTTCCATCTGTGCCGAGATGCTAAGATATTCCAGCAGGGTCGCATAGTGATTTAATACATTTTCATGCAACAATCATTCCCTAGAACCCTCAAAAATTCTGAAATGACAAGGAACTCTGGTGATTATACAGGGTTCATAGAATCCCAGTTACGTGTATTACTAGTGGTTATTTCATCCATTCTAACCCAGCCAGAAGCAACGTATAACACTGGATAACCTGGAAAACATGAATCTGCCAACACTGGGCCTCATTTATTGACCTGAATGGATTTATTCATAAATTGTTTCTAGGAGCATTTATACAAGAAATTTGGTATTGATGAAAATTCCATAATTTTGGAAAAACATTTATATCCTTCTCATGCTCCTGAGTGTGTGTAAATTCATGCATAAGAAGGCTAACTAATGTAAACCTCGACTGATCGGCTTCAGATCATATAATTTGCATGGATTATTTCAGTTTTATGTATGGTTTATACTGTCAAATTGAAATTTATCCAAAGTGACTTATAGAAGTGCTTTGTCCATCCTAATCCTAGTTCCCTAGGTGGGGAACTAAAAATTTTGTGAAACCAAGTCATGTTATATTATTGACATTAATTAAAGAACATGAAAATAGAAGAAAGTGAGCCAACACAAACCTATATATTAAGATAAATAAAACTAATTATTCAATTATGACAAAAGAAATGAACATGGGGATGGGCTAGTCTGTGCATCGCCATAAGCCTTAAACAAATACCTCAGGTAACAGAACATACAGTATAGTGCATGTTTATGAGGGCAGAGCACATGACACGTCAAACCTTGAGGCTGATAGGATACAACAGCATAAGACCACATCGGGTTTCACTCCTGTACAGAACAGGAATCTGAGGCTACATTGGGCATGAGCTCTCTGAAACTGGACAGCTGAAGATTGGAAAAAAAAAACATTGCCAGTTTTTTTTTCCTTCATTTTTTTTTTTCAATTATCCGGTTTCACTGAGCCTGTGCCCACTGTATGCTCAGATTTCCTGTTCTTGGCTGACAGGAGTGGAACCCTATGGGGTCTTTTTGCATAAATGAGCAGGGGTTCAGGTGTTCCTATTTAAGTGCATGCATTTTTTTCTACAGATGTTGCTGTACTTGTAATAAATTGTAAGCAAAAAACTTAAAATTATAAGCTTATTAAGAAAATAGTATATTATTTGGAGGGTAAAGCGTGGTCGCACCACATGATCATTTTTAAGACCATGACCAATTAATGTCGATGAAAAAGTGCAAAATTTTCATAATTGTACTTTTCTATCTAAATGTATGTGTATACAACATTTCAAATATTTCAACAATTGCCAAGTATATGCTTGATTTTTATACTGAATATAAAAAAAATTAAACATAAATTAAAATGTGTTTTTTCCTAGATGAATCTGGAAAAAATTACATTGAATAAAATGGAGATTATGTGGAAAAATAATACATTTTTGTGACATTTATTGAAACCTTAGGACAAACCTTAGGAAAACATCTGTGCACTGGAGCAATGGGAACAGCGAAGTAAGAATTCCTCTTTCAACCAGGCCACCTGTGCTGTTTTAGATGAAGAAGGATGGTCTGCACAGGGGACTGGGGTGAATTGAGGTACTGTTGCTTTTTGCTGATGCAAATTCTCCTCTGCTAGTTGACCCAAGTTCTGGAGTTTTTCTCTCAGATCCAGAATGTGCTAAATTTCATTTTTACAGTTAGAAGGTCCCTCTATCCAAATTTTCTATAATGATGTCTAAGATGCCATAGCACTTGCACCCCTACAGTATTTTGAACTTGCAAAACCCCATGGAGGCTTGTGGATCCTCTCATGCTGCAAATAACAGGGGTTCGGGCCACTTATTCCAATTGCAAGTGTCAACATGATTGAACTTATGAATAATTATTTTTTTGGGTTTGATTGTCGAACTGTTTGACCAGACTGTCTATTTGCGGATGGTAAACACTTGTGCAAATCAATATAATCCATAAAAATTCGTATAGTTTGCAAAGTGTACGTGACATGAAAGTAGTACCCTGGAACTCAGGATCTCTTTTGCAATTTCAAATCATCCAAGTGTGATGCCAAAAGTGATGCCCTCATGCACTACATTCTAATGGCCCAATGAGGCCCATGCCAGTTCTTTTGAAGGGTATGCAATGGTGGGTGCAATGGCACTTTTGGGGTGGCCAGCCGAATCACCAGCTGTCATTCATGACATACTGCACACCACCTGTGAATATTGCTGCAAATCACCAGCCATAGAAATGGGCCATGAGATGATTTAGTGTCTTATCCTGTCCTAAATGCCCAGCCATGGGATTATGATGAACTGCATGGAAAGCATTTCCCTGAGTCTCCTCAGTATCAACAGTTGGGTCTTCTCTTCCTTACTTTGAGTGTGCTGCATCACTCAATATAAACTAGCTTTAATAATAGAAAAATATGGGTGGGATACTGCAACATTTGACTGGATCGATTACTTGATCGATTACTTTCACCTGACTGAAGGTGTGACTCAGGATTTCATCATGTGACTGCTCCAAGGGGGAGTCTCATTGAAGGGTGGATGGGTGGAGCCCTCCCCACCCTCTGTCTCCTTGATGTGGAGCTAATGTCAACAGCCCCTCCCCAGCCATTGCTGTGCATATCCTACATCATTCTTCAATATGGCAGGACCCATCCACAAACATTTTACATAACAATGTCTGGAAATCTGGCCAATTCATCCCAAGAATTAGTGGATGGGGAAGGAGAGGACTAACTGCTAATGAGAGGGGTGTGTTTCAACACTTTCAAACCTAAAATTGGAAAGAAACTGCAGTCCTTCTTTTGACCAATTCATGTGACATTACATAGAATACTAGAGGGTTAATATGTGGACATAACATTCAGGTTTTGTGATAACACCATGATAACCATGCCAAATATATCGTTACAGCACCCCCAAAAGCCATAGACCCCCCCACCTGCATTATGCAGCCACCCCCAAAAAAAATGATGATGCCTGAACTTTTCCCATCATCCTCAGAATCATGTCCTGACAGGTTGTCAAGTTTTGTGTGCATCCATCAAACTGTTCATCAGTTAGAACTGTTAGAGCAATTAAATAGAACCCCTGTTTTGAACTGTAGGGTCTTCTTTTCTATAGCACCACATGTTTGTATCGTGCACATTTTTTTGGGTCACAAGGGTCATACAGCATCCTAATACATAACTCTAATGTGGGGTACTCAAATGTTTACCAGATGCTTGAGGGTGTGGCCTATGCTGCCAAAGGCAGTGCAAGGCAGGTCGGCACCCTATAAGTGGAACCAGGGTGTGATGTCCTAAAAGCACCATGCTGAGTTTGCTGGCTGTTCTGGCATTGTGATTCTGAAACCTTCATCCTCCTGTCCAGGAATTCTTTGGATACAGGCCCAAAGGGGCACCTAGGCACACAAGCCAGCTATACAAGGGCCTGCCAAGGCTGGTGAAGGTAATGTGGTGACTCAGCTGATAGGTTATCATCAGGATGATGGGAGATTTGTGGGTCTTTTTACAAGGTCACAGCTCCTGGACCATTGATTTCAGCCGAGCCATTTTTTTTTTGCTAAGCGCCGGGCCATATTCACGGTTAAATTAAGCATGTGTAGTGAAGATTTAATACAGAAAGCATTCCTCAGACCTAAATAGGGACTTAGTGCTATTCAGAGAGTTGTGCACACATGGAGTTTGCCTAAAACATGGCATGTCTCCATTACATACGATTATGACCTTGGATTAGTTCATTTTTCTTGTATCATCTTGAGCTAGGAGTAGTATTAATTACAGCCCCACTGTCAGACAGTTTGACGTAAAAAAGGTTTTGCCTGTGAAAACTGCATTTGTTGTTAAAAAGGATAAACCAACATGAAGACCAGAGAGCTGTCCATGGGAGAAAAGTAAACTATTTTGAAGCTGAGAAAAGAAGGAAAATTGATCAGAGTGCTTGCATAAGCATTGGGCATAGCCAATACAATAATTTGGAATGTCCTCAAAAAGAAAGAAACCACTGGTTTATTAACAACCAGACATTAAACAGGTCATCAAAGGAAAACAGCAGAGGTTGATGACAGAAACACTGTGAGAGCTGTGAAGAAAAACCCGAAAACGACAGGCAGTAACATCACCAACAACATCACCAAAACTGTGATCAGGTAGACTACATCCTGGCAACACATAATATATTACAACTCTCATTTATATACTGTATCTTTGTTTTATGCCTTTTTTTATTTTCCTGTTTGAATTGTCTCTTGCTTTTATGTTACATCATATTGCATTTGACAGCGAAGGGGAAAAAACAATATATTCTTCATTTTCTTCAACAAGTCTACATTTTCTATCCCTGATTTTTTTCTGGCTTAAAGGCAGTGGTCTAGACACTATTGAAAAACTCTCTCTTAGATGCCTCTACTAAAAAACATCTAGCAACCTCAGAGGTATGCACTACACCCAGGTGATTTGCATAATCTGAATGCTAAGCTCAGAAAATCGATTATGCACCTGCTTAACCCGAGTCTGACTGGCAAGTTGTTTAATGGCCATGATTTACTGCAATTTTACAGGTGGATTGCACTCCCATGTACTAATAAAAACAAGAAGCTTATTTATTTCAATTGTAGACGAGGATTTAATGAAACTTTGTCCTTTCATATTAATAATTTGTACAAAAACAATCCTAAAGGAATTCATAAATTATGACCAAATAAGACTAAGCATTCAATGGTGTGATTTAGCAGACGATGTGTTTAGGAGGCACTCTTTCACCTTTTAGTCATCACTTTTCAGTTTTCAGTTCTCTGTTAGCTTTGCCTTTTATGGAGTTTTGTGGTCACTAAATGTAAATCAGCTGTGCCATGGATGTGGGTGATACTTTACAGATGATTGACATTTATGTATAAACATATGCAGGAGTATAAGGACATTTTTAAAACTGGCAGGAAATTTTTGTTTGGTTTGGCCTATGAAACAATTTGGATACAAATTTCCTAATCACTGATACATGAAGCCCATTGTTTCTATGAGCACATCCTGTGTAGAATGGTTAACAGAGACTGCCACTCAGTACAGGTATGAGGCAATCTACCCTAAGTTTAGGAAATCAAACATTTGCATGGAGTGAATACACATTTCAAAATAACGAATTCCACGAAAGAATAGCAGACTCAGCCGTAAAGAGTGTGTCATATGTAAAGCAAGTACCAACTCTACGATGGTTAGCAGCACATGTTAACCTCAAGCACTATGAACAAGTTAACTAACAGATCCTGTAAGAAAGTGGAACATTTTTAAGGCTGAAAGTACTGAGGAAGGATCAGCAGTACTGTCCTTCTCACTTGCCTCACTCACATTCAACTCAGTGGAAACCATCCAAAATAAACAAGGTATAATGACATATAAAAAAAAAAAAACAGACATAGAACCAATTTAGTGAATGTACACATTAAGTAATATGTGTGTAGCACAGATGAGGTTATTGACACCACGGAGAAAGCAGTTCACTCCCATTATAAGTGTGAGAGCCCAAAATGCAAACAACAGTGTGTGCTAAATGCAGAACAGAAGAGAATGGGAGGGATAAACACCGACTCAATTCTAGTGGATATGCTGCAGCCCTCAATAGCATTTTAAAACAATGATTGCATTATCAGAGAATACACTCACAATGTAGTAGGCATGAGCAGCATCAGGGGTGGGCTTATTGGGGTTTAAGCCCCTTTGGTTTATCAAAGTGTTATAATGTATTGTTCCATTTTTACTGTTGAATGCAATGTTGCCAGGGTTAGCACTTTGCTACCGAGATATGAAGGCACAAACTACACAGGTTGTTGCAGAACACATGCAAAACCACCAAAATGCTTATGTATAAAATGCGCCTGTGTATGGTATCACTGATTACTAGTGCCAGAATAAGCTAGAAAGAATGTTTTCTCTTCACGGCCTTGGCTTTCTATTGGCAGTGAAAGCTCTGTGCCACTGTATTTTAGGAACTGCAACAGAGGGAAACACAGAGATGACAATGGAGACAGATAGGATATAAAAGAGTGAAAAGGTGAGTGATAGACCTGTCACAGAAACACATTATAGGAGCCAAGAGGAAGGATGAGATGTGTGTGCATGCAAAACTCCATCAGTGATTTTTTTTCTTGTCATCTTTTTTTTGTCAAGGAGTCTGCAAAAAGTCAGGAGTGTTTGGATCAGTGAAAGCAGGGATTAAATTAGCTTTTAGAAGGTGGGGCAGTTCTACTTCTTTCATGGCTGCCAGTAATATGGGAACAGTAGCATTAAATGTACACTGTGTATTACACAGACATAATGGAACTGTAATTAAAACAGGTTTTTGAGATATATGTGCTTAGGTTAACTCATTATACTTGGGTCACCAACCCTTAAATGTAAAATAGTTTATTTTTTTTTATTCTTTACTTGTACAAACAACCTGGAAGATATGTAAAATGTGATTACAAATAAAAGGCATTAAGCCATGGCCTTAGCAAAAGTGTATTAAGTCTCTGAGAAAACCCGTTTGAAAAACTGACGTTCAGTCCAGAATGCCTGTTTGTGTTTGTGTTTTTGCGTCAAATGTTTTTGTGTTTCTGTCAGTGATTTTATACACACTACTCTACAGGCCAGCATCCATCCTGGGGGCGGAGCTTCTTGAACATGTGTGGGAATCATTCAAATCTTCATCCCACCTAACTGTTAGAGACATAATGCACCTTTAAGTTTTCAGTATTCCTTTTTTGGATTAAAATGATACATTTCTGCAGATACACACAATACTATAAAGAGGTCAAACAAACAAAATTAACAAAATTATATACTTCAGTAATCAAGTGTATAAACACTGCCTTTAATAGCTGCATTCAGTGAAGGAAAACATTTTCCAAATATGAAAAGAAAACATTTC
Organism: Pangasianodon hypophthalmus; assembly: GCF_027358585.1. Lineage (NCBI taxonomy): Eukaryota > Metazoa > Chordata > Actinopteri > Siluriformes > Pangasiidae > Pangasianodon > Pangasianodon hypophthalmus. The sequence goes on from NC_069738.1 coordinate 12,804,040, forward strand.
TGTATAAAACAGTGTGAAACTGTATTAAGTTTTTATTGTTATTGTCAACATTATGCTATTCTATGATTTACATTCGCATCACATTATAGTATCAGCTATTTATGTGAACTAAACGTGGGGAGCTGAAGTCTCCCTTGAGATCCCGTTCCAATTTAACCCTGCAGTAAATGTCATTTGTGGTCAGGTATGTTAATTTCTGGATTAACACAAATAGGTTCCTAATTATACATGAGGGACATTTGCAGAGTACAGTATGTTGGGTTTGGTTTTGTAAGTTAAAAGCCCAGTCATCACAGTACCAGGTCTGTCAGAGCTGGTTTACAACCCACAACCCAACCCAACAATTAGCAGATGTGCTGGTTAGTTTATTGTTTAAAATCATTTGGGCAGTTGTATTTACAGTATGACACTTCATATGGGGAACTCATTCAGGAGAGCAGTATTGTAACCTAAAAGCCAGTTCACCCTGGATGCCTTTATGAAGTGGTTTTTTTTTTAATGCATGAGGCACACAGCACACTGTGTTTGTTTTACACACTGTCATTTCTTCACTCATATTTGTAAGAAATGTGTAAACGCTATTGAAATCATTCAATCACACTTTCGATGTGATGTCAACTTTGTTTAAAGTCATAATCTACAAAGACAGCATGATTGTGCAAACTGATGTTGCATAACAGTGTTCTTGCCTTAAACAAATGTACAGGAGTGTGATATTCATTCATAACTAGAAAACAGATGCATATGCTGTTTGTCTGGGCATTAGTTTTCTTGATGATAAAAAATGGTGCGCCCTGCATATGCATTTAGCAATAAATTGTGTTCGATGCTGATGCTTTTGCAGGATATTATTTGGCTTTTGAAGCTAGAATTTTTCTTCAAAGCTAGATTGTATTTATTGCAATTTTCAGCTTAAAGTTTAAACTGGAATTAAAAATGCATTTGATTACATTTCACACACACACACATACACACACACAGGCAGGAAAATTTTCAAGTGCATAGTGCTGCTCGCTGCATGGGACTAACAGGGATAATGCTGAAGTTGTTATGTTATACCTCATGTAGTGGCAGTTCACAGATCACCAGGAACGTCAGCCACACACACAGATGCAGCATTTATTTTTTGGCATGTTAGAAAGATTATGATTAAGCAACAAAACCAAAACAACAGAGGATTTTGTTAGATATGTACACACACAGTGGGAGGGACACACTGAGGGAAGGAAAGTCTCATTAAAGAATAATTATAATGTTCATTTTAATTACACCTGGAACAGTATTAAAATGTGAATAATATAAAAGCAATAAAATATGAATATAGTATAATCTGTTTAATTTAGATTCTATTAAATCCAAATCACATAAAAATAAATCTGATTAATCTGAAAATTGAAAAAATTTAAATGGATTTGTGGGGAAAAATAAACAATGCAATACTGTTCTATCATAAGTAGGCCTACACTGATATTCAGGATGTACAGGGTATGCAGGTACCATTACCAAATGCAATTTAGTGCTTTTCAAAGCCTATATTGTCTCTTTGAACAATTAGAGACACCCAGTGGTCAAACTGTAAATAAATAAATAGATAAATACTACTACTAATAATAATAATAATCATCATCATCATCATCGTCATCATCATCATCATTATTATCATCAAGGGAGATAGCGGATTCAAACAGTGGCAGGGGATAGGGCACTGCGACAATCTATAGCTGCACAGGAAAAACGTATAACTTATAACTCGTTAGCTAGCCTATTAAGGTAGTAGCCTAATGAATGCAAAATAGAATAAGGAAATGTTTTAGTTTACTTCACACATCTTTCCTGGTTAACACTACATCTCATAACTGCTTCTTTAAAGTACACAGAGATCCAAGTATTACCAGTGAATAAAATATCAAATATAAAATAAAATATAGAATATCCCAAAAACAAACAAAGCACTATGGACAAAAATGACTAAGAAGGGTTATTAGAAAAACTACCTGCAATAGCTTATACCTAATAGATACTGCAATAACATGTCGATGCAGGACGTGGACAGAGCATCAGGTAGCATTGTCACCTCACAGCTCCAGGGTCCCTGGTTCCAATCATGCATGTTCTCCTGTGTCCCTCCAGGTTTACTGGGTTTTCCTCCTAAACGCATGTCTTTAGGTGGATTTGCTACTCTAAATCGGACTGGCATCCCATCCAAGGTGTACGTATTCCCGCCTTGTTGCTAGTGTTCCCAGGATAAACTCTGGATTCACTGCTACCCTGACTAGTATAATGCGGTTACTGAAGATGAATGAATGAATGAATGAATGAAAGAAGGAAGGAAATACATATAAAGTTCTTCTAAAATAATACCATAATAGGAGAGATGCATTTCACGAGTGCTGATATCTAGCAAAACAGCACTGGAACAATGTACAGTATATACTATGCACTGAATTGCAAAAAAAAAAAAAAAATTTCATGCTTCCTTATTATGAAGAATTATACTGTATATTATTGTATGTAAATCAATGCAGACTGGACAGTAGCAAAACATCTCATTTTACAATAAATGCATTATACATATACATATATAAACAATATTTACAAAGATGACCGTGAACCCCCCTGTTCTGCACGTTTTCTTTTAGTGAAAAGCTATTTAATATAATGCCAAATAGGTTTTTAGCCTAGACTTAAAAATTGAAGCAGTGTCTGAGTCTTGACCATTAGCAGGAATATTCTCCATCCCACTGAGAATATGTCTGCTTATTCCACAGCTGTCTACGTCCATTCCACAGTTGGAAGGCTTTGTAGGAAAAATCCCTACCTCTTGCTGTGGTAGTCATTTAATATAAGTACTGATAAAGGACATGTACCAAAATAGACTAGATGTTTACTCAGGAGCTCTAGGTTGAGGCCATTTAGTGTTTTATAACACATTAGCAGTATTTTATAATCAGTGGCATCAAAAGTTATACCAAGGTTTCTCACTTTTGCACATGATGCAACTGAAAAGCATCCAGCTGCATTTGGCCCTATAGAACTTACTCAGTATCCAGGGCTGTTTTCAGAATTGGCATCTTAAGTCAGTGACTTACTGTAAGTCTAAAAGTTACATCAATATTTAAAAAGATAAAGTTCCTCGTATTCAGAGATGGCTTACATTTGTGCTTAATAGCATCTAGACCACTGCCTTCAAACACAAGCACTTGGTTGTAAGCCTGAAATCATTATGGGGATAGAAAATGCAGACGTAAGAAGTAGATAGTACAAAACTGCTCATTTGATACTTATAACAAGTATAAAAATCTGATACATGTATACAATTCTGCTTTAACTTACTTGACAGAACCATAAAATCATTAACTTAATAACAGAAACATAAACTATTTATTTTTGCACTATGTGACAGAAAAAGATTAGGAAACATATGTAATAGACTTATAGTAGGTGATTAAAAGTTGAATAGAGAACATACCTAAACAAAGAAAATCATGAAGACCAATAAAAAAGTCCGGGACAAAATGCTGGGAAAGTATCAATCAGGATTCGCTTATTTAAAAAAAATCCCAAACTTTGAACAATGAAGAATATGGCACAATCATGACTCTGACTAGAGGAGGCCCTACATTAAAAGTTAGTGACTGAAGGAAGAGGGTCATGAGTAAATCTGAAGAAGGTGGAGAGAGAGCCACAGCTCAAATGGGAGACGTTGTTCACAGGACAACTGTGGCCAAAAGTTGGGCTTTATAGAAGGTTGGCAAGAAAAAGCCATTATTAAAAAAGAGACTCAGGAAACATGTGAAAAAAAGTTTACCCTATCTCTTTGGTGAAGCATGGTGTTAGTAGCATCATGTTGTGGAAATGCTTTCCATCAGCAGATACTGGCAAACTGCTCAGGGCTGAGGGCAAGATGGATGGAGCCAACAAAAAAAAAGTATTGAGATGTACAAAGCTGATAGAGACATACCCCAGACGACTGTCTGCTTTTTTGTTTTGTTAACCTTTGTGTCACAGTAAAAAATATTTTGAACATTCAAATGTTAGGCCTAAAAATAAAATGATAGAAAGCTTGCCTACACAATGTATCCAGTTGAGACTAGAAGTGTGCAGTGGGGCTGGGATGCCCCAGGACAAGAGCAGGAGGTTTTCACTTTCACATGGATGAATGGTCATATAACAGACGGATATTGTTGTTGTTGTTCTTTCAGCTGCTCCCATTAGGGGTCACCGCAGCGGATCATTGGTTCGCATATTAGATTTGGCACAGTTTCTACACTGGATGCCCTTCCTGACGCAACCCTCCCCAGTTTTATCCGGGCTTGGGACCAGCACTGGGAATGCACTGTTTTGTGCAACCCCAGTGGCTGGGGTCGGTTCCCCAACCAGGAATCGAACCCGGGCCATGGCAGTGAGAGCGCTGAGTCCCAACCGCTAGTCCTCCAGGGATCCATATAACAGTCTGATATAGTCAGGAAAAAAATACTGGTAGCTAGTTAGATCAGCTAATGCTGGTAGACCACCTACCAATTACCAAAATACAGGATGAACTGTTCACAAGCTTAACTAAATTTTCCAGCAGGGAATTCTGAAAGCAATTACTGATTTTATTTTTGACTTGTCATGAACAGACACATGAACACTGATACGGAAGAGTAAAGTTAAAGTTGCTAATGCTATCGTAGGTATTTTAGCCAATTATTTTGAAGCATCTACTCTAGTTTCTAGTCACAGTAAACAACACAACCATCAGCTATTTTTGTGGTCCAGCTAAGACAGGCTCGGCTAGTCTTGTTTGCCTGTCTGCACAGTCACTACTGTGTGTATTAGCCTGTAGCATTCTGGGAGACACTAAAGCACAACTGTTAATGTGCCATTGTGATTTCAGAAGAACTAGTCTCTGTGCCTTAAGCATGTTACAACCTTCTATTTTTCATGTAGCAGATTTTCTATTGTTGGACACTGTTTGCTCCCAGCCTTTATGCTTAATGCTAACTTCATTAATTATAATTAACATCATGCAGGAATAGATTCATTAGCATCTATTGCACCTGCAATCCTAGTAAGAGGATCTCCATTATTCTTCCAGGGCATGCAAGTGGCTATAACTGTGAAAGGAGGCTGGGACAGAGGAGCAACTGCACATGTCATTTCCATGACACAGTGTTTTCTCTTCTTTTGTCTCTCTGTTAGCCAGAGGCTACGACTGATGGATTGATATCTGCAGTTGTTATTATGCCTTGATAAGAACTTACAGTGAAGAATTTGACATGTGCTCTTTCCACATTTGCAAGCTCCTGTGACTGTTCATGTAGACTGTTTATTTCTGTGCTATTGGACCTGACAAATTTATCAGAGTGACACATTTTGTAAAGGACTGAATTTTACACTGAGAAGGAGTGACCTTAAAGGGTGGCGTTGGTCAATATCTCATTACCTGCTGCTACTTCACTTGGTAGAAGAGGGTTCACTGGTTAGAATAAAAATCTTTAGGAAACACAAACTAAAACTAGTCAAACACTGTACACATTGTTACACACGGTAATGATGTACTTTAGTAAAATTAGTTTTTGAATAAAACTTGCTTAGGAGGCCTCCATTCTCAGCACTAACAGTGAATGTAGCCATACTTGGTTCTTGTAACCAACCCACACAGATGCATATCAGTCTCTCACAGTTACTTGTGTATTGCTAGAGAGTGCTCTAATATTTACTGCTCTAAGATTTTATCTCTGAGTAATTTAATGTCCTACAACATGGCTTCAGCACCACAATTATTAATCGTAATAACTTGTGTATTAGAGATTAGCCTCCCTTGGGGTGCATACAGTATACATACACTATATGGCCAACAGTTTGTGGACACCTGATCATCACACCCATCTGTGGTTCTTCCCCAAACTGTTAACAGAAAGCAGGAAGCACACAATTGTATAGAATGTCTTTGTATGCTGTAGTATTACAATTTCCCTTCACTGGAACTAAGAGGCCCAAACCTGTTCCAGCATGACAATGCCCCTGTGCACAAAGCGAGCTCCATGAAGACATGGTGTGTGAAGGTTGGAGTGGAAGAACTCGAGTGTCCTGCACAGAGCCCTGACCTCAACCCCACTGAACACCTTTGGGATGAACTGGAACACCGACTGAACCCCAGACCTCCTCACCAACATCAGTGCCTGATCTCACTAATGGTCTTATGGCTGAATGAACACAAATCCCCACAGCCACGCTCCAACATCTAGTGGAAAGCCTTCCCAGAAGAGTGGAGCTCATTATAACAGCAAAGGGGGAATAAATCTGGAATGGGATGTTCAGCAAGCACATATGGGTGTGATGGTCAAGCGTCCACATACTTTTGGCCACTAGGGTTTGGGTCTGCTTGTATATCTTTATTAAATAATTTTGCAGTGGAATATATATTGCACCAAAATTATATAGTGCATAAAAAAAAACAAAAGAAGTGTGATAGTGATTCATCAGCTGTCTTATATCCGTCACACTATGGGGACAAAGAGCTATACTTTTTACTTGCCTGTGCAGTACTTTAAACTCTGGCAAAATTGTACCTAGAGTTCATGCTACACTGCTGTAGTCTAGATAACATATTATCAGACATATCAGTAGGCACCATGGCACTTAGCTCACCATAGCACTTAGATGTGAGTGTTGGCCACAGGTAATGTGGCAGAGGCAGCGAAAAAACAAGAAACAAAATGTCTAGGATCAGGTTTTGACACAAAAAGTGTTTTAATTGGTAACTGTGAAATATTTTCCTTAACATAATGCCTGACTTGCAATTAGTGGAAGAAATGTGACTGAATTTGACTTAAAGTTGGATGAAAGATGCAAAGTTGTCTATATAAAGTGTATATAAGGGTTACCTATACAAAAATGGTATATTGGTGGAGACATTTGACTAAAGAAAGCTCTAACTCTAACCCTAACCCTAGCTCTTATCTGAGTTAGCATTCTCAGTGAATTTTATAGAACGAAATTCTTGCCAAAGTAGATAATTATCCACTAAATAATAATGGAGCTGGAGGAGAGGATTTTGACATTGTCATGACCTCTGCTTTCAGCCACAGTGGAGAGATATCAAGCAAGTACTTGTCAGGAATGCCAGGAATGACGATAGGTGAGAGCCCTGGCATTTGCCTGAGATGGAAGGTCCAGGCGCCCAGTCACAGTAGGCAAATCAGCTTTGGTTATAGAGTGGCTTGTAGGCCCAAACAAACAATGGGATAATTGCATCTAACTGCCTCAAAACAGACTGCTGCCAATTATATAGGCAGATTCTGAAAACCTTGGGAGTGCAGCCATATTGAAGTAGCTTTCATCTCTGAACGCTCACAAGTCTTTCCATGAATACATGGATGACGCTTAATCCCTGCTGCCAGTGGCTCTAGAGAAATATCAGAAAGTAAAGGAGATAGTGGGTCACCCTGCGGCACAGTTCAGTGTAACTGAAAAGGACTAGACTTATCAGCATTTGTCACACTAGAAGACTTTGGGTATTAATAAAGTAGTTTCTTCATGCAATAAAGACAGCAGTCTCTCAGAATTTTCCTGCATTTAAAATGTTTCAGTTTAATTTTAAGTAAGAGGTTTCCAAACCACCTCCAAAGAACGGAATTATATTCATACTTCAATATTAAGATCTTATTATAATGTAGGTAGGAGAGGGAGAATCTGTAAGCTCGTTAAAGTGTAGAAAGAGTGCAAATTCCTGAGAAGTAGAGGTCCCATATCTTTTTTAAAGGGTTCAAAAGAAATTATATGGCCTTGCATGTTTCAGAATCTGAGATCTGTCCATTGAATCTCTAAGAAATTTTGCATGCATGTGTCCTTTAACTATTGTCTCTTTAAGTAAATGAGGTTTGACATGGCAGCACTAATTCCACTTGTCTAAAACACCTTTAAGCCATAATGTAACCAGATGATCAGATGTCAAGATATTGTAACATTTACTGTCCATAATGTTGATCCAAGTTCTGAGGATGATTAAAAAAATAGTCAGTCTTAGTGTAGGATTTGTGAACATAAGAATGAATGAATATTTTGTAATCTAACATTATATCGTTTTCCCACAATATAGTATGCGTACATATTCAAAACTATTGTGTATTTTAGGGCCTGCTTAGCGTTTCCAAGTCACTGCAGCTGGGCTTGTAAAAAAAAAAAGTGGGCTAAAGACAAAAATATAGAACGTTTATGAATCACTATTGATGATGAAATTTACACAAGTTTCAGACCATGGTTCAGCAATAAAATTTCTCCTGAAAGGGTCAAATCAGGTTAATAGGCAGATACAGAAGCTCCTATCCTCAGGCCTTTGTGGGTTGCCAATGAGACCTTGAATCCTCCAACACCATCCTTCAGTCAGACTTCTGTTTCAGTTACAAGTGCTGCTTCAGGCTCCCCCTTCCTCTCTGCCTCCGGTCGTTAAACCTGATACTTTGGGTACTCTAGACACCACTTCTGCTTCTCTGTGTATAATCTGTCTCTCTGACTGCTTTAATAACTTAGTTTTGTTTGCTGGTTTAGTGCCTATTGTAATCCGCTGTGGGCTTATAACTGCAGTCAAATACAGAGACAACAAGCAAGTTTAAATATGATCATGCGGCATTAAATGTCAGTATTACTGCTTGTGTGCAAATGTATTAGAATTAAATGTTTAAGAATTCATTTTAATAAGAATTAACCAGTAACAGAATGGCTTGAACCACAGACAGTACACAAAGTTTAGTGATTTCTGGGTACTGCTTGTGTTTATTGCTGCTTTATTAGGAATTTATTTATTAATATATTAATATATTTATAGTGGTCATACCTCTGACTTCTCTACTAAAAGAAGGTCCACGAAAATTGACGTGGATGCCTGCAGCCACTCAAGCCTTTGCTAAACTGATGGGGGGAAAAAAATCAACTCATAAAAAGTGATTTTCGTGAGTGACGTAATACAGAGTTTAAATGAAAGTGCGTTGTCAAAAATGATACTACGTTTGCAAACATTTGTAGAAGGTTTTACAGCGATGCCATTAATATGTACTGAACATTCTGAAATTTTACAGAATAGAGATTTGGAGGAAACTAGTAAAATTACAAGTAAAAGTAAAATTTTGTCAACCTTGCGCAGTGTAAGTGTAATAATGTGCATTGTTCAACTCATATTCAAGCACTAAGAGGGCAATTTAAAAAATAATAATAATAAATAAATAAATAAATAAATAAAATAAAATAAAATAAAATAAAATAAAAGGTCCAGAAAACATTACTGTGATTTCACCCATCCTAAAGTATGAAAAAATATCATCAGGTTTCAACGTTTATTAATCAGAACACAGGTCCTGCTGAGGCAGACTGTGACTGTGAGACATTTCATTGTTGTTTTTTTTGTGTGTGTGTTTTCTTTTTTAATAATTTCTCTGTACAACTATAGAAACTTTCAGCAATATAAAGTCCGAGTATGAAGGAGAAGAATGACTACTGATGGTAGAGGAGATTCTATTCTGCTAAAACTTTATATCACAACACTGAAGCAGTATCTCCAGTGTGGGGCAGCAATGAACAACAAACAGACGCTGGATAATATTTTGATTCATGCATGTCCTGCTCAACAATTCAGTACTGAATTTACTTGAGTGACCATTCAGTATTAAGTGTTTTATTATTTCCATTCCATATACTGCATGAATTACTTGTTCTGTCTAAAAAAAGGGTTAATGTCTGTATTAAAGTCAACATAAATTCGAATTGGAGAATCATGAAGGTTGGGAAAATGCATTAAAAAGGACCTGTGTTTGGGCAATAGATATTTGCAATGATTATAGCACTGTCGCTGAGCGAGACGTTTATTATAATGAATTATAATAGCAATTCTGAACGTTACCGCGCCCCATCAGCAGAGATCATCTCTACAGCAGAGAAAGTCCTAGCCTTTTGCATTACTACTACTACTACTATGAAGAAGAAGAAGAAGAAGAAGAATACATTTCATTTAAATAGCACCTATGTCAAACTCAAGGTTGTTTTACAAAATCCATAAATATAACTGAGTTGTAAAAATAACCGAGTTGCAACAAAATAAGATTATTAGATTAGATAATTAGATTATTTTATTCTATAAATTAGAAGTGAATTAGTTATTATTATTATTATTATTATTATTATTATTATATTATAGCACACATGAATCAGAATTAATAGACGTGATGGAAGGACAAATAATTGGACAAGTATAAGTAACTATAAACTAGGAAGAGGATGTATAGTATGCCAGAGCAAAACCAAAGGACAGAGGAAATACATTTTATTATCAAATAACAAATAAATTTTAATATCAGTGAATGATCAGTTGCAGAAGATCTAAGTGTGCAGGCTGGGGTACAGTGATGAAGTGTGGCACAAGACCAAAGAGGACTTGAAGGACAAAAATTTGGTTCTGAATATGGACAGAGACAGGTAACTCGTGCAGTTTATATAGAAAGTGAGCGAAGATCTGCAAAATTTGAAAGATATTGTAATTTAGTACAGAGTTTAGCAGGAAGACCAAAAAAAAAGGGTAGTCAAGGTGGACCTTGAAGACCTTAGCAGTCTTGGAAAGTCTGAGGATCAAAAGTGAATGATGACTCAAAAATGATACCAAGATTACAGGCAGTTTGAGAGGGTTTATTCTGGACTCCATCAAATTCAGTACATAAGAACGGTCACTAGCAAGTAATCCGGGACCAGTTATTAGAATTTCTGCTCTGTCAATACTGAGTGTAAGGAAACCTCATCTAGATCTTAATACATATAATGGACACAAATTCACAATTTTTTCAGTAGCAAGCACTGACAAAATATTGGAGTTAGATTTAGTTAAGAAGAGCATGGTAACAATTTCCACGTATAAAGTCTCAGTCAATTTAACTAAGCATATTCTAAGTAGGGTTTACACGGCACCAAGGATTGTTCTCATGTAAGTAAATTTAACTAGCTGTTTTCTTTTTTTATAAGTAATTATTTTACTCAAACTTGATTTACAGTATGCAACAGAAGTAAGTACTCCCCTGTGCAATGTCACTTAAATGTCAAATGATTGAAAATTGTTTCATGTCTCAATAATTGCATTTTTCTAGTTGACAAGTAGTGTATTTATTCTTATGAACAATCAAAAACAAATACTTTAGAAAGACTATATTGAAACTACAGGCCGCAGAGTAGAAACTCAGTGCAACAAAAGTAAATACACCTGTGATCACATCACTGACACACAGGTTAAAAAAAACCTGTGATCACTGAAACAAAACTGAGTACAGCCGTGATTTAATTATTAGTCTAATTGCATGAACATGGTTATAAAATGACCTGTGAACACCAGAACTTCCTCAGTTTTGGACCCTGTGCTGTCTGCATGTCTGCATCATGGCTCCACATGGCTCCACAGAGGAACTGAAAAATCTGATTGTGAGACTTCACGAAGGTGGGAAAGGATACAGGAAGGTTGGATGACTAACTAAAAAACAGTCAAAACACAGTTGCAGCAGTAATCAGGAGGTATAGAACAAGTCATAGTACCATTAATCAGAGCCACAGTGGCCATCTTGTTAAAGTGACGCTACGGACAGTGTGTTACTTGCACAATCTAGCTCTGAGAAACAGACAGGCAAGTGCTTCAGACATGACACAGGGGTTATCAATGGAAATTAATTTTACATACCCTACTGTTCAACTTAGAAATAATGCAATTATTGTAAAGTGATAAAATTTTGAATCATTTGACATTTAAGTGATTTGAATCATTTGACATTTAAGTGATTTGACATGAAGCGTTTGCTCCATGGTTTTAAGATAATTTTACTTATATACTTCATGCAAGAAAGCTTTTATGAACTACATAATTCTTCACACTGTAAGAAATACACATCTAAAAGTTATCATTACCACTTAAAGGCCACTAACACCTTAAATGGTTCCAAGCAGATAAGATAAGATAAGATAAGATAACTTTATTAATCCCCGAAGGGAAATTCAGATGTGATGCTCTAATGAGCAATGAGTAAATGACTACCTGACTGACCTGCATGCACAAAAACCATACAGCTGACTGAGAAAGACAAAGCGGGTGAAGCAAGAAAACTTCACCGAAACACTTGACACTTTCAAAACATTTCATAAAAGAATAGCCTTAGGGCTTAAAGCCAGCACAGAACAAGAATTATTCAAACCAACCCATCCATAATGCTTAAAATTAAATCAGTTTAAAGTGCAAATGCATATGCAAATTGAGTTTAAAAACCACAGCCCCACTTTAGTGTGCGATCGGTTCAGGTAAATGTTACTTTTTTTCTAGTTTTGTGAGCTCTTTCAAAATTATGTTAAATTTAACCTAGTAAGTTAGTAAAATATAGGGTTTGGGGTTTGGGTTTTAGCCACATATTTACATGAATTCATTTAGAAGAGAACTTAAAGCAATTAAGAAACTCTAATAATTTGCTAAAAAATCACAGATTTGTTTTTGTTATATTTACTGAACCACTGTACTCCAAATTGTGAATGAGTGTGCACGTGTGTGTGTGTGTGTGTGTGTGTGTGTGTGTGTGTGTGTGTGTGTGTGTGTGTGTGCGTGTTTGGTGCTCTGCAGTTGACTGGCGTCTCATCCAGTCCAATCCAGTCCAATCCAGTAGCTCTCCCAAAAGTGTAGTATGACCCATATAAAGCTGGCAGTAAAACTTGCAGAACTTTTATATATATTGATTGTGTTCCCCATTGAGACAAACAAGCCTACTAAATTAATTGAAATTTTCATAGCTGTGACAGTGGCTCTAACAAATCCCATTGCAGCCTTTGTAAAAATCATAGACCTATTTTCATCCTGGATACCTTTTTCCTTTTTTTTTTTTTTTTTTGCAGGGCTCACTGACCATTCTGCAGGCTTACAGGCATTCATTTTGAGGCCAGGTTAAAAGAAGCTTTCTGTGCTTTTTGGAGCCCAGATGTGTGGGCTGCTCTTAGACACACTGGCCATGTTTTGGATGTACCATATTACTGTTTTTTATTTTTAAAAAAATAAATAAAATTAAATGTGTCTTTATAGTCGTACTTGTCTGTCTTCTGGTAATTCTGTTCTCAGATTTGAGAGAGCAGATTGAGATTGCTTTCTATTTAGGGGCAGAATTGTAATTGCACATCCTGAAATAACTCCAGTAGCCATCTTTGGATGTTTTCATGTCTCTAACATTGAATACCGAAAAGAGGCTGCTACAGTTATTGAATTATTTCGAAGGTAAGTATTTCAGTGTGTTTTCAGCTAAGTATTGAAATAAAAATGAAACAGATGGGTGCTTGGCCATGAAATGATTAAGACATAGCCTTGGCCATAAAAGACATAGCCTTTTATTCCAGCATTATAGTGTATTTTTGTATTAGCTGCAGTATCTTGATTTAAGCATTGAGTATGCAGTATGTATAGATTTTTGACATAGAAATCTTTCCTTTTTGTGTCTGCTTCACTAAGCGTATGATGCCACAGCGAATGAGGCTTGTATTGCTAACACAGGTCACAGCTGCTCCTGGCCCTTTAATGAGATAATGCCTGTAAGTCTGGGTGCACTGGATATTGAAATAATACAGACAAATAGTGGGAGGCATAGCACTGGTCTGCAACAGATCCCTGGGTTTGTTAACACAGCCTGATCATGCACCCCAACACTACTATTGCAGGCACTGAAATAATGGAAATCTCCAGCTCAAAAACACAGAATGAAACCTATCTAGCCATAACAATTTTCCAAAAATGTTATGTTTCAGACACAGCAGCTGCCCTTTCAGCTTCCACTCAGTAATAGAATCATGGGTACATTTGTAATCCTCCATTAGTTCTTCTTCTTCTCGTGTCCAGCAGCAAAATGATCTATATGAAGTTCATCCATAATTTTACGCAGATCTTTCCAACATCATTATATTCTGCCAAGTCTTTGATGAGGCAAGGTAGTTCCAACAGAGGGCATATCAGGAGGTGGTCCGTGGTTTGTTGGTCAGTCCCACATTCACAGCTGGTATCTCCAGTGAAATAGGACCATGCTCTGCTGACCTTACATCTTCCAGTTCCTGATCTCAGGCGATTAAGACATCGCTGTGTATCCATTAGTCATGAATTGCTTTAAGGTACATAAAATAAATTGATGCTCAGAAACACATATCAGAAGATAACAGTGTCAACAGTGCAATGCCTGGAAGATCAAGTCTTTGTCACAACCATCTGGGAAACAGATAAATACGGTATGTCTTAATTGGAAAACAATAGCCTTAGACAAATGCACTCAATCTCTTTTAGTGAGTTGTTTGAAAACTTGATTAGTTATATGTATCTCTTTACATCAGCAACATCATCAATTTACATTTAGCTTGTTACAGGTAAGTGTAAAAATTTGCGTCCAACTTTTTTCATCCAAATTTTCCATATTTTCCTTCAGAACAGAATTCAATGTTCATTTAAATGCATTTTTCAATATTACAATCATTAGGTCCAAGTCAGTAGTTATATTTTCTCACAAACTCAAAAGTTTTTGTCCCTGCTGAAATGCTGTAATTAATTTATGTCAATGTGCCTTATTAAGATGTGTCTAATGACTTAAACACTCAGCATTAATGTTTATTAAATCTTGTTTAAGGCATAAAATTTTCAAAAACACTGAAACTCTCAAGCAGTTTGAAGTGAACAGTTAAAAGTCCCATTGACTCTTGGATCAGAAAGAGAGCTATCGCAAGACCTAAAACTGGAAGTACTGACATTTTACAAAGTTGCAGAAGAATATAAAAATAAATCATAATTCAGAAATTTAAAAAAAAACACAAAAATGAATGACAAACAAACAGCAGGAGTCTCAAACAGTTCTTAGCAGCAGGTGGAATAAAAATCCACACGTACATCATATTAGGGATTAGCATTGAGAGTTCTTTTCATTGCTTTTAATGTTGCTGGATTTAATTGCTATAGAGGAGTTCTGGATTTGCTCCAAATGGTCATAAGGAAAGCAAAAAAATGTAATTTGGAAGAATGTATATAGATATTGTATTACATCTGTGCACATCTGGGTAGCACACCCAGTGATGTTAAAAGCTTGTTTACCACTGGTTTTAAAAAAAACAGTTGCTCATTTATTGATTTATTTCATGAAAGTCTTAGTAAGTCAGTAGTATCCCACACCTGAACACATGTTGGGTAATGTGATATCCTACATTAATACCACATTTATTATACATAGTGTAGATGGGAGTAACCTACACTGACTAAAAGCATGTCTAGCCTATACAGAACACATCCTATGGTCTATGTTTATATAAAAACAACTGTGTACTTCTTTGTCAGTTCTCAAATCTTGTGCATGAAAATAATTTTGAAAGTAATTTTGCAAAAACATATGCTTCCTTTCATGAGCCTTGGCTCAAGAGTTAACTACTTCATTTTTATTTCATCAGAATTCTGACGATTTGTGTTTAAATAAAAAGTAAAACAGGTTCAAATGTTGCAACATTGTTTTTACCTCCATCAATTTGCTATTATTAGTAGTAGTAGTAGTAGTAGTATTGTTATTATTATTATTATTATTATTATTATTATTATTATATAAACACTTTGTGGACATAAATATTAAAAGGTAAAGCAAAGTGAAAAAAAAAATCATGGCCTTCTCCATGAAAAGGTGAGATTTATTCAGATCGGTGGGATGAGAATGTAGTGGCTACTCTACACGCCACAGCTTTTACTCCTGCGTGTAATTGCATACTGATAAAATCAGGCCACGTCTGTGTCTAACACAGTTAGTTGCCTTATCACGGTGCGTCATCACACCTCCTGTTGTATAGGCTGTCAACAAGAGACTTCCAGAGTCCTCGTATCCTGTGCTCTTGCTTCTAGCTGGCTCCAGGTAAGGCCCATCTTCTTGACGACTGCCTGGAGGTCCGTTCGCCAGTGCTTCTCAGACAGTCTCTTTTTCTCTTCTCTTGGGAGTTCCATGTTAGGCCTGTCTGGTGGTACTGGACACCGGTTTTCTTAGTGTGTGCCTGATCCATCTCTGTCTTCTACTTCTGATTTCGCTTTCTGCTGGTAATTGCTGTGTCTTCTGCCACAGGTCGACACAGGTCGCTGATCTTGTGGATCTGGAGGATTCTTCTCAGACAGCCTTATCACTCTGCATATAACTATTTTCCACAAGAAACTATGGATAAGTAACAAATACGGATTTATGGAGTGATCAAAAAATAAGGTTCTGACAAAGGCACCTTCGCAAGATTATGCACGACGTTTGCTGCCATCAGCATGTCCCATTATCACCACTCATTTTGTGATAAATTTAACACATAACATAAAGATTGACCTTTCATGTGTGATCTTGAAAAAGTTGGAACATTGGAACAGCTGTACTATATAAGATGCGTTTATTAAATATTTCTACAGCATTTTACACAATATCACATTTCTATGTTTTTTGACATATAACACCGCATCCAGGCTTTATATATATATTGAGTCTTCAATATGAAGATTCAGACAAGCTACATACCAACGTCTCAGTGCTGTGCCGCCCAGTTGGAAATCTAAATTAGCATCCCATTGAGCTCTGAATTAATTGTGTGACAGTTCCTGATTACTTTACCCTGAATCAGTGTCTGCATTTCAAGTAGTTTGTGTGTGTGCACTTTTTTAAATGTATAATAAGTAATAAATTACATATTTAATTGTGCCATCAAAGGCTTCCGCTGAAAGAGTCAATTTTTTCAATTTCACTGACTTTTCTAATGCACCCTTATTATCTACTTTATAATGTGAAGTTTTCTAATGCATCTACCTGGACTATCTTCGCATTCAGTTCAATATACATCACCTTCACGCTTTTCTTCTTCTATCCAAACTTCCCTTAATTATTTGAATTAGATCAATTATCAGCCCCCTTCTTTTCATGACAAAATTATTGACACTAACTAAAGAAATATTCGAAATAATTATATACAGTTGTTCATCATTTTTCATTCATTTATCTTCAGTAACCACTTTATCCTGGTCAGGATCAGTGTGAATTCAGATCCTATCCCTGGAACACTGGAAATGAGGTGAAAGTCTGCCCTGGATGCAACACCAGTCCATCTCAGAGCAGCATGCACACACACACACACACACACACACACACACACATGCACACACTTACCCAGCATATTTTTGGAGGTGGAAGGAAACCAGAGGCCAACACGTACATGTGGAGAACATTTAAAAAGCTGCACAGGCAATAACCTTTGTTCTGGGTTGAAGCAGATACCCTGGAGCTGTGACGCACAAATGCTACCCACTACACCACTATGCCACCACAATCAAACTGTCATTAGTAAAATTCTATTTTCATAAAATTGAATTGTCATCCATGAACTATTGTTGGTTTTGATTGTTTGATCCTGTTTTTCTCAGCTTCACCAAGCATCATTCATTCATCTGGAATAGTCACTTTACGTGTCAGGGAACACTGGGCCTGGAACTCTGGGCATGAGGCAGGAATACACCTTGGATGGGATCCCAGTCCATTGCAGGACACACTGGCACACTCATTCACAATTTAGTATAGCCAATTTACCTACCAGCATGTTTTTGGGAGGTGGGAAGAACTCAGAGACCCACACAGAAGTAAAGCAAGAACAGAGCTCAGGATCAAGCCAGCAGCCCTGGAACACTAACCACTACACCGCCATGCCTCACTGGAACTGCAATTGGAATCATATGTTGTGGTCAGATGAGACCAAATTGAACATTTCAGCCATAGACTCTCTTTGAGACTGCATACAAGGAAAGCAACCATAACCGCAGTAAAACGCCAGGGTAGGTCTACAGCTACAAGTGTGTCAGGTCAGTTTTGTTTCGTTTTGAACATATTGAACTGTTCTGAAAGTGTTATGTCAACATCTGAAAAATGAGGTGTATACACAGAAATATATAGAATATAGAATTTGAGTGAGAAAAGAATTCATTCTTACTCCCACTGTATAACTTAGTGCTACGTTGCTATTTGCACTTCTGGTAAGATGCTAACTGCATTTCATTTTAAGAAACTTATCGAACACTCCTTTTCATACAAACAAAAAAAAATGGAAGCTAATTTCATCAGAAAACACTCACACAATGCCCAGAGTGATCACAATTTTTTAGAATAAATGGCAATTTCAAAGCACCAGAGGAACCCAAAAAGAAGCAAGGCCACTCACTAGGGGCATTTGTAGCTCAGTGCTTAAGTCATTGTTCTACTGATTAGAAGGTCTTGAGTTATATTGATATCATGTGGATGTTACTTTGACACGTTCCACCTACCTAAACATTGTTGCAGACCAAGTACACCCTTCCTGGTGACAGTATTCCCTAACAGCAGTGGCTTCTTTCAGCAGGATAATGCGCCCTGCCACACTGCAAAAATTGTTCAGGAATGGTTTGAGGAACATGACAAAGAGTTCAAGGTGTTGACATGGCCTCCAAGTTCCCCAGATCTCAATCCGATTGAGCATCTGTGGGATGTGCTGGACAAACAAGTCTGATCCATGGAGGCCCCACCTCACAATTTAGAGGACTTAAAGGATCTGTTGCTAATGTCTTGGTCCCAGATACCACAGCACAGCTTCAGAGGTCGTGTGGAGTCCATGCCTCGACGGGTCAGAGCTGTTTTGGCGGCACAACAGGGACCTACACAATATTAGGCAGGTGGTTTTAATGTTATGGCTGATCGGTGTATCTATATAATGTCAAAATATTCCACACAATTACCAGTAATTAACTAAGAATTCTGTGAGTTCTGTGAGCTTCCTAGCATTTGGACATGTCTTATGATGGCTTGCTTGACCACACTCACACACACACACACTCTTGAATGTGTATTTACATCCATGTGTGTGAATGAGAAAGAGAGTGGGAGAGAGGAGCTGCTACTCTGTGCATTAAATGAGCAATCACCCTCAAAATTTCTTTCAGCTACAGCTGCCACCCACATATTCACTCACACACACACACACGCACAGTAATGTGAATAAAGCATATGTACATGCACACACACACACACGCACACATCATTCACGGGCACACATGATCTCTCACTGACTACTTGAAAAGTTACGGAGACAAAAAGAGGTTTTTAACGCAACCTTGGTCTTATAACATAGTTAATGAAATCCATTAAACACACACTCTGCTGAGCAACAGTGATCATTGTCAGTTCTCCCGAAAGGAGGCTACAGCCTCATCTGACAGACACAGCTTCATTACTCTCTCTCTCTCTCTCTCTCTCTCTCTCACTCACACACACACAGAAAAACATTTTTCTGCCTATCTTATCTCTCTAGCTTCCTCTAATCTCTCTTTTTATCTTTTCTCTCTCTCTCTCTCTCTCTGTCTCAGATAGACAGACTGACAGACTGACTGACAGACATACAGACACACACACACACACACGCATAAAACATTCACTGTTCATTGGCTCTTCACCTCATCCACCTCTGCAGGGGGAAACAGTCTCTGTCTGTTACAATTCTGGTTTCCATGGCAACAACCAATTGAGAGGTGTGAGCAGTCTCTTAACGGGCCCGCCAGCAAAATATCAGGGAAAGGACACAGCATGAGCTGAAAAACGAAAGACTTGGAGAGAAAAAGGAATGCAACAGCTTAGCTAGAGGTCAAAGCTCAAAGTCAGACAGGGAGTAAAGTTGAATGTTCCAAACATGGTATGGTTAAAAAATAATAATTGTATTTCCTTTTATCAGCTACGGTCATGTATTAAACATTCTGTAAGTAATTTCTCTAGGTAATCAATATTAGCTTAACTGCATCAAACATTAGCATGCACTGAGTGAAAAAAAATGTTTACAGATGTCATCTTCAGGCAAGCTTCAACTTTAATAGGTGTTCAGGTAGAATTTTTAGGTAGAAATTCATCAGATTTACAGGTGAGAGCAGTACAATTTAACTGTTTAGCATTTGGATGTTAAGGGACCTGCTCAAGCTCCACTGCTCAAAAAAAATTTAGCAGCACACAGAAAACATACACTGCAAAAACTGACAGCTTACCAAGTAAAAATATCTTGAATATAATCAAATTTGTCTAGTATTTCCTATTATAAGTTTACAATAAACCAAATATATGATTATTAAACCTATTTCGAGACATTTTTGCTCATTTTAAGCTTTACATTTTCTTATTCTATTGGCAGATCATTTTGCTTCTTTCTAGAAATAAATGCTTAAAATGAGCAAAATGATCTGCCAACAGAGCTAGTTCAAGCTGAAATTAGCTGAAATTTTAAGAAAGTAGGTTTAATAATGTTATATTTGGTTTATTGTAATCTTATAATAGGAAATAGTAGATAAATTTGACTATATTCAAGATATTTTCACTTGCTAAGATGTCATTTTTTGCAGTGTAGTCAGTTTTCTTTGCAAGCTCCAAGCGCTGCATTGAAACTCCTTTGGTAGGCTCTTTATCTGGTTTCACTGCTTTGGGTTTATTTACAAACCAAGATATGTGTTAGACACAGTGAGTCACATTCCCACCTCACAGCTCCAGCATCCCCAGTTTGACCACAATCTCAGGCTCCTGTCTGCGCAGACTTCAGCATGTTCTCAGCATGTTTGCGTGGGTTTCTTACGGGTTCTCCAGTTTCCTCCCACAGTCAAAATATATGCCGTTAGGCGGATTGGCTATGTTAATTTCCCCCAAGGTGTAGCAGTGGCTTGTGACCATAGATATTAGTGTGGGCGGGACGACATTAATAATGATATAGCCTCAAACAAAATTAAGTCAAGAGATTAATAACAACATGTAACTACATCTCAAAAACCACACCTGAAACTTGCCCAAAAAATTCAGACATTGGAAAAGGGAGACATTTTTTTTGTTATCTATAATGAAAAAATATTAATATAAATATTACATAATATAAATATAAAACAAGATCTTGGCAGCCACAGAGTATTTTTGAACTAGTCCAATCTGGCAACCCTGTCGTTAACTGTCTGTCCGCTGCTTCTCCCCTGAGCATGGGGCAGCATGATTCCTACCCCAATAGACCTCTATTAACGCTTGTTGCAGTTCTCACTTTTGACCACTTGGTGCAATAATAACTCTGTGGAAGCCAAGTGAATGTGCTGCCCCATAATTACACAAAAAAAAAAACAAGCAAATCAATGCTCGTATCAGCTTATATCTGTCAAATAAGTATGGAGTTGAGAACGAGTGAATGACTTTATAAAGATGAATATTTGTTGAACAGCTGATATATGTCTATGGTGGGGCTTTGCACCACCTGCTGCCACTGACTAGCTGTGAATGAGTGTGTGAGTGAGTGGGTGCCCAGTGATGGTGAATTCTCTCGCCTTGCGCTTAGTGTTCCTGAGATAGGTTCTGGATCCACAGAGACTCTGATCAGGATAAAGACATTTGTTTTTATATGATTTGTAATTCACACAAGATGCTGATATTATAGGTAACCACAGATAAAAAGTGCAGTGATTGTGGAACGCCTCACGCTCATGCTACTGTCTGTGTAGTTTCCCCGTGTCCATATGGCTTTCCTCCAGTTTCCTACCACCTCCCAAACACATGCCAGTAGGTGGACTGGCTATTTTAATTAGCTTCTAGGTGTGAACGAATGTGTGAATGAGTGTGTGCATAGTGCCGCTGTGATGGACTGGCATCCCATCCATAAAATAAAGCTGTCAGTGGGGTCTTCGTTACAGCTCAACTCTGGTATTGCACATGCTCGATGCCCTTCAGTGGGTCGATGACTCAACAATTGAACATGTGACTCATGATTCTCATTCACTAGTCAGAATTGTGTCTCCCCACAAATGGGGCTGCTTGGCAGAGTGAACCAAAATGCAAGGATGTAGAATTCTGCTTATTCTAATTTTATTTGTTTATAAAATTGTGTATAGAGTGCAGAAATTGTGGTTATGCAATATGTATCATTAGTCTAACTGGACTGTGAAACGTATATGCAGTATGTGTTACTTCTAAATAAAGCGAAAGCAAGACCATGGATTTTTGTTCCTGTGAGTAGGCAGCACTGTAGATTACATACAATATTTGACCAAAAGTATGTGGACACCTGACCATCACATTCATATGTACTTGAACATCGCATTCCAGATTTATTCCCCCTTTGCTGTTATAATAAGCTCCACTCTTCTGGGAAGGCTTTCCACTAGATGTTGGAGCGTGGCTGTGGGGATTTGTGTTCATTCAGCTACAAGAGCATTAGTGAGATCAGGCGCTGATGTTGGTGAGGAGGTCTGGGGTTCAGTCGGTGTTCCAGTGGGGTTGAGGTCAGGGCTCAGTGCAGGACACTCGAGTTCTTCCACTCCAACCTTCACACACCACGTCTTCATGGAGCTCGCTTTGTGCACAGGGGCATTGTCATGCTGGAACAGGTTTGGGCCTCTTAGTTCCAGTGAAGAGAAAATTGTAAAGCTACAGCACACAGAGACATTCTATACAATTGTGTGCTTCCAACTTTGTGGCAACAGTTTGGGGAAGAACCTCATATGGGTGTGATGATCAGGTGTTCACATACTTTTGGCCATATAGTGTATTAGCGCATGCCACTCAGTGGTGAATCAAGCAAACTTCATAAAGCATCATTATTAGAGGATTCATTGCAGTCAAACAGAGGGATCTGCACTTTGTAACTGTATAACAATACGCACAATGCAAACTAGGTTTCGTATCGGTGAATAATGGCAATCATTTATTGGTGTGTCAGGAAAAAGCCAGACCACATTTCCCAGCATCTCCACACATAGAACAGTAGATATTATTGGTTCTGTTAGGTTTGATAGTGGTATGCTCTTGGTATTTGTAGTTAATAACAGTCACAACCAGGGACCTGTTAATATTCCACATGGAAAGAGGCAAAATATGATGAATACAATACCCGCAATATCAACTGGTAAGAAACTTGTCACTGGAAAAAGAGGATAAGCTACCAGTGCTTGTGAAATTCCATTAACATGTGTACAGGGTAATATAGAAAAATAGCACTGCCAAAAGTTTCAATTTAAGCTTCTACAAAGTTTCAATGTAATAAAAATCATACTCCTTTGATGTGCGGGAGCAAAAGCAGCACCAAGTCAATGCTGGCAGAAGGAGCAGATTCAATTCTTCCAGGAGAAAAAATCTTGTTTGTTTTTATCAGCTTATATAAACTCACACATACAATGACAAGTCTTAGTGGATGGCACCAATTATGAACAGTCAAATGGCAATATGAGTTTTCCAAGATGGTGTTATTGGTGTTATTACTACAAAGGTGAGCGTTTCGTTAGAAAGCTCATCACAAGAAATGCTGAAAAGGAATAGAGAATATTATCAAAATTGATAATACTAGCAATAATAATAAGAGTAACAACAATTTTTTAAAAAAAGAAAAAAAAAAACACATTTACATTGTCATGTGCAAATCAACATAGAGCTTCTGTATATACAGTGTCCTCCATAATTATTGGCACCCTTCATAAAAATTAGCAAAATTGATTGTATAAAATAAACATCACACACAATAATTTTCCACTCAGACTCAGAGAAACTATTTATCTTTGTTCTAAGAAAAAAATAATTCTCATTAGACATACTTATTTTTAAATAATAGTATTTTCTCTTAGAGATATATGTGCCAAAATTATTGAGGAATATTTTATATAAATGCAAACAAATTGACATTCTTGAAAACTTCTATTATTTTGCATTTGCACAGGAACTCTGTTGTTGCCTGGAACCTGTTTTAAACCTGCCTGTTTCCCTGGGATATAAATATGAGGTTGCACACATGTAAAATCCCTTTTTCATCCATTACCATGGGGGAAAAAAGACCTTTCAATACAGGAGACAGATGGTTGTTACACAAAACAATTAAAATATCATTAAACACAGCTAGTGCCATAACAAAATGTTTCACATATTTCACGAAAAGTTGAAAATTTTGCCAGGAATTGAACCACTGAGCACACAGTCTGCCCCACACAGTGAGGAAGATGGTAAAGACGTTTTAAAAAAAAAAAAGCCTTAAGGTCACAGTTTGCAATGGTTTTAACACAGAAATGGTTAGAGAAACACTAAAGCAATGTTTTGCCACGATCATCTCAGTCTCTGGATTTGAACCCTACTGAAACTGAAGAGGGAAGTCCATATGTACAAACCTACAAACATAAAGGAGCTTAAAATGTTCTGCATGGAGATGTGGACAAAGAGTCCTCTACAAGTGTCTCCAACCTTATTAGATGTTACAGGAAGAGACTCGGTGCTGTTATTGTCCTGGCAGGCCTAACAAAATTTCAATTGTGTGGGTACAGATCATTTTGAAATCAGTGTTCTGTAGAAAAAAAAAATGCACTGCTTAAAATAAAGTTTTGTCTTTAAAAAAAAAAATCAACTTTACAATGTCAATGTGAGCTCAAAATGTCACATATTGCATGTTATACTTTTTAGATATGATTTTTTTTTGCTAATTTTCTTAAAGGATGCCAATAGTTCTTGAGGGTACTGTAGCTTTGTAGCAACTGTCCCAAAATTAGTTGGGCTTGTATAGAATTCTGTATATTTTATTATTATTTTATTAATTTATTTTACCTGCACCAGGACAAAATACAAAATTTAAACACTTCTTTAAAATAATGTATTTTTAAAAATATTCTTTTATTATTATCCCATCATTTTGGTTTGCAGATTGATTCGATTCTGGGTTTCTGGCTGTAGGTACTTTTTGTGAAGCAATAGGTTTCTGTATATAACTACATTTATGCAAATTACCTCTACAATCACATATTCACATATACTGATATTTACAGACATACCTAGTGATAGAATAGTTTAATCTCATATAGGTCATTATAACTTTTATATAATAGGATATTATTTTTACAGTAGTATCAGGGTGCATTCATTTTGTTAGAATATAGTTTGGGAATTTACATAACACTTCTAATAGATTAAGATTGCTCTTACAATTTAAACAGAGACACAGTTAGTGCAAGGAATCTGTACCAAAAGGACAACATGTGGGTATTTTTTTCCGTGCTGATCATACAATATACAAAAAAAATGAGCTACCATGCAACCCACTCACTGGCAACTAAACAACAACAAAAATTTAAACCAGAATCAATGTTTTGGAAAAATCAGAAACTCAGGGAGTGTGAGAAAGAGACAGTGTGAAGGAGCAGGGAAAACTGTGCTGAAATAACTCTGATTATGTGTGTTGACTTAAAAGACATCTGGTTTGTGCACATGCAATCCAAGGTCCAGTTTGTGTATAAGTATGTGTGTTTATGTGGAATAGAAGCTTCAACAATCAAATATATACATGGAAAATCTTTTGTACATCCATTCCTCTAATGTAGTGACAGGGTGTAATGTCCAGACCTCCTGCTTTCTCCTTGTATCTGTTTGCTTTCAACTCAGGACAAAACACACAGAAATTGAAGAAAAGGAATCCAACATATAAAATTAGGTACTGTAACAAATCCATAACATAATTTCAAAACACTTATTTTGCTGTTTACTTCAACTTCAGCTGTTCATTGTAGCACAGCTGGCCATCATTGCTCTGATAGTTCTGTCCATCATGGTAGTTTAATTTCACTTTCAGACCTTCTCGATCAGCCACAGTAAGCAACCTGATTTCAAAAACATCTTCATATAGCCCTCTTTCTTCATAAGTGCCCCTACCCACCCATATGTATAAAATATAGAGGAAAAAATTAGTTCCAAAATCTCTTTGCCTGTCTGCACCTGTAGGTATAAAAATATACAATTTTCCTGCCTAAATCTTTGTGCTGTCTTATCCTCCGCTCCGTTTTCTTCTATTCTGTGTTATTGTAACTGTCCAAAGCCATGTCAAAAATATACAAGGTCTTTTTTTGTCATAGAAAATATTACCAGTGTCATCTGCATAATCTTCTAAGAAAAATAACAAGAGTAAGAAATGTTCATAAAGTCTGAGCAACACTGAATATCGAGTCGACAACTTCCCCTAAAAATTTACACTAGCTTAAAATGGCAAAAGTTAGGGTTTAGCGTAGTATTACAGCCAAAAAGAATAATATGAAAGTGAACAGTGTTTCTTATAGACTTTGTGAGCATTCCCTTTGACTAGGATTACTGATCTGTAAGCAACTATTTGTTGCAGCCATGCACAATGCCACACGTTTAAAGAAACATGGTTCGCAAGTGTTGTAGTGCTTGTTTAGAAAACCGTCTGCTGAAATTTCTGAGTGTGGTTTGACAGCCCTGCCCTTAAACTGCCTTTTCCAAAGAGACCAAACTGCTTTTTTCAAATTCTCCTCTTCATAAGTCTCCGTGGCGATTCTCATATTTGTTGATGATGTTGCGACAGCGGCCAAGCTCTTTGCGCATATCAGCCACTTCCTGTCGGAGTGCAGCATTCTCTCGCTCGAGGAAAGCGGCACGGACGGATATCTGGTTCTCCTTGAGGCGTCGTGCGTCACGTGAGCGCTTCGCCGCCTCGTTGTTCTTTACACGTCGGCTCCAGTACTTTTCATCCTAAAGAAGGTAAAGAGTGCAGAAAAGGAAAAGGTGAAAAGAAGGGTGGGATGAGAAAAAAAGGTGAGTGGTCAGGTCCTGGTTGTAGCACTGTTTCAGGACATTCTCATTAATCACGTTGTTCTTGTTCTTTCGGCTGCTCCCATAGGGGTCACCACAGCGGATCATCGTCTGCATATTTGATTTGGCTTAGCAGACATTTCAGTATTGAGCACTTCTATTTTACCATACAGCAAACTGGTCTCTCTTTAACTGCTCTGCTTCTCCATTAATATTATCATGTTGTATTCTACTGTGCTACTTTTTTTTACAGGCTGGCTACCATGTGGGTAGATTTCAGTTTGCTAACCTAACACAAATTTAATGCAGATTTAATGCAATTATCACAACCGGCACTATTCATGACAATCAGACTGTATATTGCTTACTTCTCATTACGAATGTGATATCAGTGTAAACATTTTTCACTGCCTCTTGCTGATGGTATACAGTAGTTTATCCATAAAATGCAATCTGCTTTATCAGTCCACATTTGTGATCTCCCTTTATTTAAGTTTTTTATTTTATTTAGTTATTTAGTTTATTGGGGTTTATAGCTCAAAAACACACACACACAAACACACACACACAAAGTGTTTGACAAACTACAGTGGGGTTCAAAAGTCTGAGACCACTAGTGATAATTTATATAATTTAACACAAACGCTTTCATTACAAATGATATTACTGACAACAGCTTGGGTGAACAGTAGAATCTTTGACATATTTACATGAATTTCAGAGTTTCTTAGTATTTGGTTTGTCTCCTTTTTGCTTTAACGTGCACTTGAGCTAGCATGGACTCCAAAACCTTATGATCCATTTTAGATCAAATCCATCAGCACGTCGTCTGATCACACGCTTCACTAGAAGAGATTAGACATGAGGAAAATCTGACTTATTGGATAAAACAGTTAACATGCTCATTATCACACCTTTGTTTACATTTAAATAGGGACCTAGAAATAGTGCCAAATCTTGAATATTGAACAGTCAAGACGTTACACATTTCCTTTTTTTGTTTTAGAATTTTCAAAAAAAATTAAATTAAAAAAATCTCAGATTTTCAGTGTGGTCTCAGACATTCGGACCCCACTGTATACACACAGGAAAGCCACACGTACTACCTTCTGCTCATCAGGCACCAACATTTTGCGAGCCTTCTTGATCATAGGCTGAGGCTTGAGATCCTCCTCAGAAAAGCAATGTCGCCGTGGATCGAACGCTTCCTGGCCCGGTACGCTGGACAAGGCCAGGTCGGCAGGGTCGGGGTCAAAGTTGACCATGACATCAGCCGCAGGGGCACCAGTGCTGGGCACTGGTGGTGGAGGGCAGGAGGAGCTGGGAGACGGGTCCTGCTGCACGGCCTGTCCACCTGAGGTAGAAACAGAAGCCAGTGAGGGAAAGAGAGAGTTCATTCTGAACATAGGTTGAAATTCTTTGCAGTAGGCAACATTCATGAACGCATATACTTTGGGAAGATAATTCTGTCATCTGTCTCCCTCTGGCGGGCTCCTTTAAAGGACAACTCCACCCTGAAACACGTTAAATGTGTTCGTATTGAAATACTTGTGACGCGCTAAGCAATTCTGGTGATAATCTGTCAGCTGATGCTGTATTTTTCATTATTCCGATGAGAAGTGAGGGGTTGCGTGCTGTTCTGATGTCACACGGGGACATGACTAGCACAGCTACAATGGTGTTTAATATGAGGGAAAAAAAGTTCAACGATCTCAAACATAAGGGTCAGGTTTTGCTGTTTGACTAAAAACAAAAGACCACTCACTTTTCTCACTCACTTTTTTTTCTGCGATGTTCAACATCATGTTAGTGAGAAATACAAAGCAGAAGTCGTGGAGGCAGCAAACGCTGGACTCAAACTTCAGGATGTAATGTGACTATATGATGCAGTTTGAGCGGAGTTTGAGCGGCAGAGATACTGCTCAGCTAGTTAGTGATCTATGAGATGAAAAGAACGATAATGTCGTTGGCAGTATTAGCATAAAAGTTGAAGCCTGATCTGTTTATCTGTTTGAGCAGGGTGGAGAAATGAGAGGTGTGAGAGCTGGACAGATTAAAGGCCTAAAGAGCTGCTGCATCTGTATGGAGCTTGGAAGCTGAGAAAAGTATGACTGTGACTGACCAAACACTGGCCTCTCTGTAAGCGTCTACTTTTCTCTGGGAATCCCAGATGATTCACCTTTAACCTAATGTACAGAAATTCTGTATTTGATATTTTAATTTTTGTGATTTGTATTTAGGTTTCTGAATGTTTCAAATCTGAAACCTTAGTGTTCTGATTTTTCAAAACCTGAAATCTCGCCTCTAGCAAGTTCAAAACAAAGGAAAAAACAGATAAAATGTAAATTCATTAAATACAGCACAGAAAAAAATGTAATGTGAATTGTATATAATTTAATTATATGAAATCCACATTTTAAATACTTTTCTTATATACATATATAAGCTTTATAGGTAGAGATGA
Organism: Pangasianodon hypophthalmus; assembly: GCF_027358585.1. NCBI lineage: Eukaryota > Metazoa > Chordata > Actinopteri > Siluriformes > Pangasiidae > Pangasianodon > Pangasianodon hypophthalmus. The sequence goes on from NC_069738.1 coordinate 12,833,116, forward strand.
AGCAAAGGCATTACTTGCTACTGGCACCACTATCAACGGGTAGTCAAAAGGCATTGTGGGTAATGTAGGAAACTGTAGGAAATGAAGTCAATTCAGTAATTGATTAAATAAATCTTAAATGCCAGAAGATCACATGTTATTTTAAAAGATTAGTATGAAAGTTGTTTAGAGAGAATTATTCCTCTATGTTTGGATTGTACTGTCACACTTGCATACTGCTTATATAAATGTTCCTGCAAAAATAAATGATTGTAAATGTACATGGTCACACTCATGCTCAGCCTGATTGCAGTGACACAATGCAGCCACCAGGGGTCAGTCATCAGCCAAGCTACAACTCCAGTACATTGCTTTCAAAAAGGCAAGGCCTTTTACACCTCTGCTCTCAACTCCACTCAAAGGAAAAGCATCCAGTCCCTTTTTCAGCTAAGAAAGAAACTGCAGTTTATTATACTTTTATTATGATGGTAGATGCTGCATCCTTCACATAATAAAGATGCATGTATATTCCATTCACAAATGTTATTCATTTCAGACGCTGTATATTGTATTAAATTCAGACATGGTACGGCAGTTATTTCTGAGTCAATATTAAATTTTCCTATCACACTATGTGGTGGCACAGTGGCACAGTGGGTTGTGTTGCCACCTTACAGCTCCAGGGTTTGATCCTGGGCTTGGGTTTCTTCTGGGTTCTCCGGGTTCTGGGTTCTCCCCCTGACCAAAAACATGCTGGTAGGTGGATTAGCTACTCTAAATTATTGCCCCTAGGTGTGTGTATGTGTGTGTGTGTGTGTGTGTGTGTGCGCGCGCACGGTGCCCTGCAACGAACTGCTATCCCATCCAGGGGGTACAGGGCGGGTTCTAGACATTTGGAGGCCCTAGGCAAAATTTATATTGGAGGCCCCCTGGCCTCCTTCCCTCCACATTTCAGAATAAATAAAAAGCACTTGAAACAAATAAAATTTCTGACCTTTTTATTTATACAAAACCTGTTATCATTACTTGTATATATTTACTTAAATGTGCATATTAATTAAACTTTAACTAAGGTCAGCACTGAAAAAATATGAAAGGTCATCTGGACCAGCTCTTCTTCTTCTTCTTGTTCAGTAATTTATTTACAGTAACACACTAACCCACTATTTGGGATAACGAACATTTTTGCCTACTCGATACAGTAAAATGGGGGTAAGATGTCATTTTTCCAGCTGGAGATGGACACGATTACCCCTCCTACTGAAGCAATATAGGCTCAATTGTCATATTATCTACTGCATGTATAAACCCTAAATATGCACTATAACCAAATCAATAGTGGAAGTGAAGAAGACAAACTACTAAGCAGAAAGAATAGTTAACTTCATCAGTTGTATCTGTATGCTTAAGTTGTATTTATTCAGTAAATACAACAGCACAATTTATTTGAAAACTAAAAAATAGTATGAAGTAGGTTATTATGATAATGTAAACATCACCGGAATTCATAGACAGGGTGTATTCCCACCTCACGCCCAGTGTTCCCAGGATCCACCGCAACCCTGACCAGGATAAAGCACTTACTGATTAACTGCCTCAGCACTCGGGTGAAAACTCTGATTAGTCTGATTAGCTAGCAGTCGCCAAAACACAGGCCAAACTGGTCAAACTGGTAAACCATCTTTGCCAGATAAACGGAAATGACAGAAACAGTTTCTGAACTGGTGCTGCAACATTGCAGACAAGTTATAAGAAAATAACACAAAAAGAAAATTAATGGTTTAGAAACATTTATTGGTGAGTTTAGACAAGTAATAAGATGGAACATAAATTACCAGCTACCAAAGAACATGGTCTGTTAGCATGGTCTATGTTCTGGCAGCTGGTAGCTCAGGGGTTCTCAAACTTTTTGAGCAAATGACCCCAAATGGACATGATGAATTTTCTGCACCCCAAGCCTTGACCAGCATACATTTTTTAAATTCCAGATTTATAACATAGAACCAAAGGAATATTCCTTGCACAGACTTACCAGTCTAGTGGGAAGTGTTGTGCTGTTATAGGAAAATCCACACCGGGGTGGTGTGATACGACCTGACGCGAAGCAGACGAGCCTGGTTTATACTCGGCACATGATTTTGCGTGTGCATGCAGAAGCAATGGTCACATGAGCTGCATCGTTCACACATTCGCTGCGTATCTTATGTATATCCACAAGATGTAAGAGCAACAGTCACCAGACAATAATCACTGGTCAGAGCCAAAACATCCCAGTCTGCCAGCTTTCCAAGTCGAACTGTAAAATGTTTAGCGATTTTACGCACAAAGCGATGTTAAACACATTGATGAGCTGTGTCTCTCTTAAAACTTTCTGCCGTCATCATGATTGTTGGCATGGGCAGTGTCTCAAATCTAAAACTCTTACATTCAAAAGTATTGATTAATCTAGAAAATCCAGAAGGCTGGCACGCAAAACGGACCTTTAGGTAGGTTTCAAGGTGACATAAGAGTTTTTTTTTTTAAATTTAAACACTAACTATAATAGGAAAACTGGTTAGTGTTGATAGTAAATAACGGTCTAGAATAGTATGGATTTGAGACCCAATGCTAGCTGGTCAGATCATGCTGAATTTTTCAGTAGGATATTTATCGCTGTTTACGACATTTCAAAAATACTACATCTTTTCCTACTTTAAACAAATCTCAGCAGCTTGGAAACGCAGACTTGTACCAGCAGACAGCTGATGGATCATACTAGACAAAAGCATTTCTCCAAACAAGGCCTTGCATTTTAGCTAGCATGCTAGCATTAGCAGACTAGCTTACTACTAACTGCTAGCTTACTAAAACAGCCGATGTTAGCGAGCTAGCTAAAAGACAAGATTTGTTACAGGCCAGAGGTTTTGCTCTTTCACATGGTACTCAGTAACTGCACATGGATGTGTATAATAAAGATTTTATTGTCATAAGACGTCTGTAATGGCAGCAGATACTTATATCTCTCGGTAATGGATGTGTCCCAAACCACATCCTATTGTACCTAGCAGTATATTGGTACAACAGTTCCACCTATACTATTTGGTCATCCTATTTAGTGAGCAGAGCCAGTTTGGGGTACAGCCCTGAGTTCTCGTTGAATTTGTGTTACTCAGTTCTCCCAGTATTCAGATTAATCTGCGTAGAGAAGGATGCAGCATAACCCACGCTGTAGAAGTGTTCATCCGCAAGTAAAAACATTTTTGCACCAGAGAAAGAAAAATCTTGTAGTTTTAAGTATGAAGTGTAAATATTATTGTTGTAAGGATGGTTTTTACAACGAGTATTCGAAGCCTGTGACTATTGTTCGGGCCAGCCTTAATAGTAGTTCGTTTTCTCACCACGTAACATCGCAAGAACACAGGGAATTCATACTTATTATGTTAAACTGTTACAGCGTTCATCTTCAAATGCAAGAATCAAATTTAACCGCTAATTAGTCGATTAACTAGCAAGCGATTAATAATATTCCTTTGTTCTGTCTAGCTACTATAGCTACTAAACATGTTTAAGACTTTTCTAGAGGTTTTGTCCTGTCCTTAGTACACTGTCCCAAGCAACATGTTTTTTCTTTTTTTTTTATCAGCTACCACTACTTAAAAAAAAGAAGAAGAAGATGAAGGAGAAGATGATGAAGCAAAAAACAAACAAAAAAAGGCATTTGTGATACACCCACAAGTGTGCACACGTGCTAGGAAAACACACACTGATGACAATGTGAACAACCCTTCACAGCACCTATGCAAATCGTGAAGCTGTAGTGCACAGGTTCCCAGCCCTGGTCCTGGAGTATCTCCTGCCCTGCATGTTTTAGTGTTTTCCCTGCTCCCTACACACCTGATTCAACTAATACGTTAATTAACAGCCCTTCCTGAGTTGAAGTGGGTGTGTTGGAGCAGGGAAAACACAAAAATGTGCAGGACCAGGGCTGAGAACCTCTGCTCTAGTGCATACACATGCACATACACACAATTCAAGGTGTTTTGTATATTTATTGGTCTTATATTTGTCTATATATTACATTGGTGTGCTTCAGTTTTCAGTGTCTATCATGCATCATGTGTCTGGCAGGGTCATCACACAGAAATGACAAAGATATCTCTCAAAGTCACAGCTACAAGGGATTTGCGGTTTCTCTCTCTCTCTCTCTCTCTCTCACATGCACTTTTGGCCCTCCCCCTTTTCTTGCGCCCCTCCCTTCCCCTTGCTCTCTCCCCTCATTGCTCTCTGCATCGGCACGTGATGAGTCGCCTGCACATGGCCTCAACGTGTGAGACACAGAGCAAGAGGGAGGACGAGGGAACAAGCTTCAAAAACACGCAAAGAAAACACACACTGCTAGAGTCCACCCCTCCCTTTCCCATTTCTCTCCCTCTTTCCCTTTCTGTTTCCTTGCTTATTCCTCAGCTGTTTTTCCTTTCTATAGGACCTCTGTTCCAATGGCTCTTCAATTCCAGATTTATTCAAATCGACATACAGTGAAATAGAAGACAGAAAATATACAGAGGTCCAGCAGAGGGTTAACTTGTTTGCTCAAGGGCCTAACAGTGGCTCTTCTGCTATCCTGGGATTTGAATTCACAATGTTCCTGCCACTAGCACAGACCCTCAGCTACTAAGCTACAGCCACGGTCATCCTTCACCTAATACTGAGCTGCACACACATACATTCTACAACAATACTGTGACTTTGTACAACATAAACTTGAATTAACACCTAAAACAAAGTTCTGGCAACATACCAGTCAATCTAACAGTCCTCTCACCATTCACCATAATTAATTATATGTTCTGGTAGCTAATCCTTTTGAAGCATCGAAGCTCTTTCTTATATACTCCAAGGTTAAATGTGATTGTAATGTTACATCTGGTAATAACATTAGACTACTGGGCTTAAAATGCTAAACTCCTACCTTTTTTTTTTAAAGGAACTCTGTATTAAAAGCTGGTTTATCTCACTAGCTATTGTTTGGGTTCGATTATAGAAAAAGGAAATTGTGCAGTGTAGGTGATGCACAATATTATACTATTTATATGACTCTACTAAACTCCACTGGTCAGGCTGTGAATAACGCCAACATTGCGATCTCATTTCTTTTATATTCATTGCTTTCTGAAGCTTTATAGCCTTTGTCAAAAACTTGAGTCACAGCCGGCTTACTATAAAAGGGCCAGTTTTTTATTTTGAATACAAACAAAGAGCAAGGTTATAGCCTCCAATTAACCAAAACTGTATATTGTTACAAAGACAAGTGTGGGACAGTGATTTTATAGATGATTTAAAAACCATAATGCAAAAATAGCCATGTGATCAGCTTTAAGATTTAGTGGACTATTTTGTAACATTTAGACTGGAATTTGAAGCAACCTCCAGTTCTAAAATTTATTGCACTGGACATGAGAACTCAACTGCCTCAGGGAAGCCAGTTTATGCCTCACTGCAACATTAACCAGTGAGCCTGTGCAGCTCGTATTCACAACAGTGCACATACTCCTGGGGTCAGATAACAACATCCATAGGTCTACAGCATACACCTACTTCTATCTAGACAAATACACTATATGACCAAAAGTATGTGGACACCTGACTATCACACCCGTAAGTCTTTTTTCACCAAAATGTTGCCACAATGTTGGAAGCACACAATTGTCTAGAATGTCTTTCTATGCTGTAGCATTACAATTTCCCTTCACTGGAACTAAGAGGCCCAAACCTGCTCCAGCATGACAATGCCCCTGTGCACAAAGCGAGCTCCATGAAGACATGGTGTGTGAAGGTTGGAGTGGAAGAACTCGAGTGTCCTGCACAGAGCCCTGACCTCAACCCCACTGAACACCTTTGGGATGAACTGGAACACCGACTGAACCCCAGACCTCCTCACCAACATCAGCGCCTGATCTCACTAATGCTCTTGTAGCTGAATGAACACAAATCCCCACAGCCACGCTCCAAAATCTAGTGGAAAGCTTCCCAGAAGAGTGGAGCTTATTATAACAGCAAATGTGGAATAAATCTGGAATGGGATGTTCAACACACACATTGGTGTGCTGGTCAGGCGTCCACAAACTTTTGGCCATATAGTGTATATCCCCTATTTTTCAGGCTATTCAATTCCACCCCTACTCCCTGCCAAAAAAAAAAACACTCATAGAAACATGTACTAAGTCACACAGTCCTTTTAGGTATCTGTCAAAAAACACCATTCATTTCAATGAAAACAATGCATTCACAGACAGTTTGCATCAACGGCTGCCAGTGTATAAAAATTACGCTCAATCAACACTTGAAGTGACGCTGACGATCCAGATCAAGTGCGGCTCATGGCAAGCCTCAATTCTACACACTGTCAGTGTACGCAGCACAAAATACATATACTTGACCTAATAACAACTTCCTCAGGCAAACACAGTTACTACTTACCAGCAATGCACTTCAATGCGTTTTTGACAGACTCCGAAAACTCAATGTGAACACTCCCTAATGCTTACCGTGCAGACACTCAGGACTTGCCAGCATTCCTTGGGTTTGGACCTGTGGCACGTCTAGTCCCAGAAGGGAGGACGAGGATGACGAAGATGAGAGGGAAGAGATGGAGGAGGCTGAGGAGGAGCCGGGAGACGGTGAGGAGCTCTGGCTTGGAAGGGCTGACTGCATGCTCTGCGATGGAATGAGGGCCTGAGCACCAGAGGTACTGCCCAGTGGCATGCACCCCATGCCGTTCTCCGTCAGGAACTCCTCCAAGTCCATGAACTGCCGCTGGAATAAGCCGCCGTCACATGGTAGCGTGCGTTCCCACAGCAATGGCCCCAGGAAAGCCGTCTGGGAAGAGGTGCGCATAGAGCCACTGGCCCCGGTGCCAATTCCACCAAGTGAATCCTCATCAGAGTCCAACGGTTTGTCTTGATCTATAACAAAAACATATATATATTTGGGTTGTTATATTAGAATGTCTTGCTACCATCTTCTAAGTCTTGCATCCTGCCTCTGAAAAGTTCATTGTAATAATGGTATTGAGCCTTAAAAATGTCATACACTTGCACAGGATTCCTAGTATGATATTAAAAAGCTTCAAAATCTGTAACTAGAGATGCTTGTTATAAATGGTGGATGTCACAAACCATACAAGCTGTAGGCTTGGAATCACACACTACACAACAGCCACAACACCAGGCAGAAACCTGGTATCTGGGCTGGGGGATGAAGAAGAGGAATGACAGGAATAGTACATTGGCTACGATACCAAAATAGTGACAATCAATGAGTGAAGTGTTAAGGTGAGGTGGTCAGAGGTTGATAAAAAAGAGCTGTAGTTACTGGAGGAGGGGGACTAAAGGAGTAGGATGAGAAGTGAGAAAAGGAGATTGTGTGGGTGTATTTGAGGGCGTTGAATAAAGGCTGAAGAGAAGAAGCTCTGCAACCAGTGCCAATATACAAACCTTCATGTGAATATGGGAGCTATCCTTATTGACAGTCTCTTTATATAACTTCTAGATGCATTTTAAATCTGAAGAAGCACAGACATTATTTGCAAAACATCTTTGTCCAGACTCTTTTTTTTATGATCATTATACATTACTGACATCTTCACTACTACAGAAAAGAATGCACATGAGACCTACATATGATATGGATTATTTTTTCATAGAGGAGGCTAGCAAATGCAGAAACAAAAACAAACTGCCTTTTAATATCAAACAAAAAATGTCGCCTTTTAGAAACACAACTAAAACACCTTGATTTGACCCGCAAAATGATTACTAATGGAATTACTGTATTTGTAGGCAAGCTGAATGGTAATTATACTGTTACTACCCATTTAGACTCCATCACTGAGGTTGTAGGCCTACCCATTAGAGAGAGAGAGAGAGAGAGAGAGAGAGACTCACCGATCATCTCACAGCAGTCTTTCCCTCTGCTGTCTCCTTTAATGGGAAGCTGAAGAAGAGATTTTAGGCTGGCCACGGAGCCCAGGTGGCCATTGGGTGCTGTAGTAGCAGTAGGGCCAAACTGTGCACTACCTCCAGAGGGAAGATCTGGAGGAGGTAAAAGCTGAGAAAGAGGCCTGGACATAGCCTGACTATACTTGGCTTAGGGTCCACTTTTAAATCACAATCAACTCGAAACAAAAACCAAAAAAAACCTATAGTGAGTGAGAGATAGGAGCTGCTTCCGGATAAAGCCCTCAGCTGACCATTGATGATAAGAGGATAGGAGAGGGTTTACACCTCAAACCTCAAACCATCCAGCATCCAGAAGGCTTTCCCAAAGTGCTTTCCACTCAATCCATTTTTAAACTAAAAAATAATAATAATAATTAAAATAAATCTGCACACGCATAGGATCTCTACTCAGCAGCACTGTGCTCCATCTTCCTGTTCACTATCACTGCGTTGAAATGTTTAAACCTGGCGCCCAGGACGCTTCTGTCTCTGCTTTCAGCAAAAGTTGCAGGCAGGGAATTGAAGCTGGCACTCTTGACGTGTTCGCAGGAGCTCAGTCCGCTTATTTGCTGACATTTGGCACCAGTTTGAGCTTCGGGCCCGGATGAAAATATTCCCCGAGAAAGCCAGTGAGCTGCGAGCGACAGGCGTCCATTAGATCCAGCGGTGCGACGCTGTTGAGACGCGCAGCCGCCGCCAAGCCGCCGTCCTCAGAGCTCCACTACTCCAGCTGTCATGGAAGAGGCGCAGTAGCCTCCAGGAATCATCTGCTGCACCGTTTGCTTTTTCTTTTCTTTTCTTTTTTTTTTCTTTTTCTCCCCCCTTGTGTCACGCTCGCGCTCTCTTCCCTGGTGTTATTTACTCGGGGTTGTCACCCATCGCCTGCTCCGGAGTCAGTGAGACAGACGAGCGCCCGGAATCGCGGCTACGGTCAGCTGGAACGAACACGGGCGAGCTCTCGTGACGTCACCTCTCACGGGGACGGGGAAGCGCTGAGGGGCGCTGTTCATGAATAAATTATTAAAAGTGGGCGGGGCTCATGAATATTAATGACTCCTGCTTTGGCGATAGAACCCAGTGTTTTTTTTTTTTTTTTTTTTTTTGGAGGCGGTCCTTTGAAGAAGCCAGACTGAAGTTATATATTAATGACGGATTATTCTTGCATGGGTTAATTTGACTGTGTCTTTGTCTGTTATGCTTTATTGAAATTCAATAAATATATTTAAAATAAATAAATAAATAAATAAATAAAAACTCTTGCTTGGGTTAACCGCATTTTTAATTTCAGATCCAGGAGAAAATAATCATGGAAGTGTTATAGCCGGTTTGTGTCTGATGCTTTTTAATGAAACCAATGTTTAAACCAGGTTGTTTTAGAGAAAATAGATAGAGACTGTTTTAAATAGCCTATTATACATACAAACACCACATAATAATAATAATAATAATAATAATAATAATAATAATCATCATCCTCATCATCATCATCATCATCATCATCACCAAATCCTACCTATCACACATACAACACAAACATTTTGTCCACCGGTTTAAAAACTCGTGGCTCAACTCAAGCACATGGCCCGTGCACGCGCGGTTACTACCTTACCGGCAGCCTTCCTGCGATGCGATTGGACTAAAGTAGGTCACTGCTGGCCCTTCACCGCATCCCATTGGTCCAATTTAAGACACTCGCTCCTCCCCTTCTGCTCCCTCTATTGCTAGGGCCGCGTGAGATGCGAGTAAAACAGCACCGCCATACGTGAGATCCAGTGGATTAGTGCAGACAAACTCTGGAGATCAAACGGAAGTCGCATGGCTTAAACACGAAAACATCCACACACTCATTAGGACCTAAGAGAGTTATCAGGCTGTGTGGGGTATTTTTCAGCTCGTGTTATTCCTTCAACATTGGAAAAGCCATGTTGCTGTATTTTGCTGGACATTTTCCTTTATAAATAGGGGAGAGTGAATGGTGTGTGTGTGTGTGTGTGTGTATATGAGTCATGAAAATATTATCTACCATGCATCTCCTATAATTTAATAACATGCACAAACCTTCCATTATACACAAATTAATTTCATTTTAAAAGATACTTCTGTATGGATTTTTCAGCAATCTCTTGGATCAGGAAGACACCATGAAGTGGTCACATACGGGTCTTTTACCACCACCTAGTGAACTATTTGTGTACTGCATCTTAAGAAATGTATAACTCATTTTTAACTGGTGTAACTAAAAACCTCTAGAAACCTTTGTAATGTTCTGTACTTTAAAAAAAAAAAAAAAAAAAAACACAGTTTAGACTTATTTACATCAGCAACTCCAAATGAGTTCAGACTGTTAGGGGAAAAAAAAAAATGAAGACAGCACTGAACTCATTCCACTTTCACTGGGTTGCACGAAGCGAGAAACTCGAAGAACAGACGGCTGTGTGCCTCTGCCACGGCAACCCTGCAGGCATTCTCCTCCCCGCCTCTAAAGGCGTATGGCACTGCAGAGGGCATGTGCCAGAACATGTGAGTGGGGAAACAGCTCCAGAAAGGCAAGGCAGCAGCACTGCAAGTGCCAGGTGCGCACCACCTGGTCCATTTTGAACCTTTTCTAAACTCCATCGCTCCCCTTTTTTTTTTTTTTGGCCTGGGCTTTCTTTGTCATAAGGCCGAGCTTAAAGAACAGGGTGAGGTTTTATACTTCAAAATAATATCAAACTATCTTGGGTGACTTTCAGGTTTTTTTTATTGGTTTTTGGTGCGATTTACTATTTTTTGCTGTTGCAGAAAACAGAAAAACGATAGTTTAGTATTTATATGCCATATTTTAGTTTACTGAGATTACACTGGGACAGAGGAGCTAAGCAAAGTATTGAAATGTATACAATAGTGTTTGGGACCTGTGCTATAATTGTTTAGATTAGACAAGGAGAGGGGGGGGGGATAAAAAGGAAAAAAAAAAAAAAAAAATCACATTGATACATATATTCCCCTCATCTTAAAACATACACACGCCCAACCACAAATAGTACAAATGATTAAAAAACTTGCACTCTGAAGAATAAAAAAGCAACAAAAACAATTGATACATAAAATATAATACGCATTTTACAGTACGGACTGGTTTCTCCACTCTTACTCACACCAGTCCATCACAACCAAAGATATAACACTTGTCATAGAAATACCTACAAAATTACATATTTCTTAAAAAACAGGTGACATTAAACATGGCATCTATTGAGCTATGGTGCCCCCACCCAATGCAACAATTTTCACATGATTTGAAAGTTTTGAGGCAAGAATGAGTATTAGTTTTCAATGTTAAGGTTTGAAAACCTAAGTGTCTTAGTACATTTGTCCTTAGAGAATAAAACAATTATGTTCAACAACTTCCCAACCAGCAACATTAGTCCCCGGACAAGCATTTCTATAAACACAAGACTACTGGGGGTAGGGCACAGGCCACAAGAAACAGAAAGTTACATATATTTGAAAATAAAAGAGTATACTGTCCAAAATTTTAAGTAATAAGGGGAAAGTCACTTAGAGGAAAAAAAAAAAAATATGTTACCGTTGAGATTAGTTCACTCTTACTCGTTTGCATTCATTATCGCAGCACAAAAAAAAGTTACGAAAATACGTAATGAATGTGTTTTTAGAGGATAGAGATGCTACTATAACAACAAAGGTGCTACCAAATAGTCCCATAATCTAAAATATTCTTCCCCTTTGGAGAAACCATGTTTCAGATCCATGTCCTTAATGGATGTGTGTTTTGTCTTTTCTTTTTTAGATACAGGCTTAATGTTCATGTTGTTATAAGAGGCACTCCCTTGGCTGAAACCAGAGACCATCTGTATAATGAGTGTGTGACTGTAAATATGTAGTGGATTCAAAGCAGAAATTCCACTGTGCATTAGGGGTCTCTAGGGTTTTTAAAACTCATCAGTTTTGACGGTCATATTTTCTTCAGAGTGAAAAATACTTAGTGCCTGTACTCTGCAATGCCACCTGATCTTTCCATATAATACTCTCCTTTCTGAGAATAAGTCCCCTTTGGTGTTTTTCGTCCTCCACCAACTCGTCTACAGGCAAATTTATGCCTCTGTAGCAGGGCAGCATTCCAGAACCGTGAGGGGCATTGGGGGCAAGAGAAAGATCCTTGGGAAAGGTGCCGAGCCCGATGGCGAAGAGCTGAGAGGAGCCTTCGAGAGCGCTTACCACAGACTATACAACGCAGGCGAGCCCGACAGCCATGTTTCCTTGGGGGGTGCCTTATCACACGGTGAACCGAATGGGTTATCCGTCGTGTAAAGGTGGTGGACGGACAGATAGGGCATGTAAAGAACCTTAAGGGAACCATCAAAGACCTCAAACCTCTCAATTTCAGCCCACCCACACGCCATGTACCAACCCCTAAATTAATCCCAATTCCTCCTGTATACTTGGCCCACTTTAACTGGGCTATCCACCTTTTCCGTTTAAGTTGCTGCTGAAGCCTGCTTTTTTTCCTCTGCAAAAATCTACGCCATCTTGCGGTCTCAAATTCAGTGAACCCGCCAAACAGCTGCCCCCCACCAACGAATCTAATTTTTTTCTTTTTTTTTTTCTTTTTCTGGGCAACATCTCCATGCGCCTGTACAAGTTGATGATGTAGATGCTGGGGCTGCATTTGAAAAGAGTGCTGCTGGTGGTGGTACTGAGAAATGTGGAGTGGAGAGGATGAAATGTGGATATGAGAGGGAGCAGAATGAATGGGGTTTCCTGTAATCCCTTGATAAATCTGTTGTGCCTTCCCGCTTACAGGCTGCTGATGGGAAAGGGGCCCTATAGAGGAGTGTGAGTAGTGAGGGTGTTGAGGGTGGGACGGGGCATTGGTATTCGAACTATGAGGACCTGACTCTGGTGTGTAGAAGAGTGGGGAATAGCCAGCAGGTTGCTGAGGGTGAAGATGCTGTGTATGAGCAATGTTTGAATGTGTTTGCTGCACACCATGACTTCCATTGTCAGGAGCCAGACTAAGGAGAACATTAGTGGCAGCCTCACTTTCTGTTAAGGATGATGCATTTCCACCAGACCCACTTCCTGTTGGCTGGGTGGTTGGTCCAGCGCGTGCTAAACCATGCTGAGATAAGCGATGTCTCGTCAGACTGTTGGAGTAAGCAAAGGCTTTTCCACACACCTCACATGAAAACAGTTTCTCCCCACCATGTTCATGAATGGCTTGGTGATGAGCAGTCAAATGGAAGTGATGGCGAAATGACTTCCAGCAAATTTCACACGTATAAAGCTTAGGAGGGGGCTGGTTGGATGTGCTAGCATTGGATCCTTGAGCTTTATTTTGAGAATAAGGGTAATATGATCCAGGGGCTGTCTGACTGCCATCTTGAGGAACTGTTCCTCCTTGATTTGCCGAAGACTTGGTTTTACTCCGTCTTGGTTTGAAATCCCCTCTGAGGTGCAGCTTTTCATGTCTTTTCAGACTTTGTGCATACCCAAAATCTTTTCCGCAAAGGGAGCATTTGTAGTTCTTCTCTCCTGAATGAACAGTCTGATGTTTAGTAAGATGGAAAGGCTCTCGAAAATCTTTGCCACAAACATCACAATGGAATGGCTTTTCTCCTGTATGAACACGCTCATGCCGGCGGAGGGTCTCGCGTCTGCCAAAGCCACGCCCACAAACAGTGCATAAATAAGGCCTTTCTGCTCCATCCCCACGAGCCCCATTCTGGTTATTCCGCCTACGCTTTACACCCTCTCCAGAGATACCACCAGGCCTAGGTTCCCTCTTTTGTCTGGGCTTCCTTGGCCGCTTCGGTTTGGCATTAGATGTGGCATTTTGTGAATTAGGCTGCTGCTGCTGCTGCTGCTGCTGAGCAGGATGAGACAAAGGCATCATGGATCCATTCAAACACTCGTCATTTCCCCCATTTCCTGCAGATGTAGAAGATGGGCCACCCAAAGACGCAAAACCAAGACCCCCTAACAAACCTCCAATTATATCTCTTCGTTCCTCTCTTCCCCCACTGTTGTTTATTTCAGGCAAGACAGAGGCAGCAGCAGCTGCAGCTATCGCAGACATGGCACTGCTGGTAACTTCATCTTCTGAGTCATCTAGAAGAGAAGAAAGAGGAAGATGTGGCTGCTGTTGGTGATGGTGATGCTGTTGCTGATTTGGAGGGTGTGGGTGAAGTGTTGGAGCTAGGGGGGCTTTTCTGAGGGCAGGGCCTGACATGCTGTTAGTACAAGAGCCATCTCCAGAGTATGAGGTCAGCGTACCCTGTGGTCGACGATAATCGTCAACTCTATAGGATGTTTGGTAGGGATCTCTTGAATATGCCGAATTATATTTCCCTTCTGGTTTGTCACCAGTATTTGGATTCCCTCCTCTCCCCTGTGGATACAGGCCATCACAGGACATCTCTGTCGCACCTCCCTCAGCTTTCTCGTAACCCAATTCTTTTTCATCTCCTATTTGTCCACCTTGGTATTCACTACCTTCCACCTTGTCTTCGGAACTCACTGAACTGCCATCACTGCTTCTCGAACTTGATCCCCTACCTGGTTTGCCACATGAGCCAGAGGCAGCATGGTTAAGCAAAGAGGTACTCTCTCTAAAGCAGCGATCACAAGCTGGACAGCGGTAAGGTTTATCCTCATGAATTTTCTCATGTCGAGTAAGAGATTCACGCCGGTTAAAAGATCTCTCACAGGTAGAGCAAGCATATGGTCGCGCACCAGAATGTATAACACCATGCTGAAGGAGATGCCCTCGTTTCTTAAAACCTTTCCCACATTCACTGCAACAGTATGTCTTATCTGGACTTGGACATGAAGAGGAAGGATCTGGATTGGACTGATTTGGTTCATGTTGATGATGGGCATTTTGCTGAGATATGCCATCTTGTGTTGAGTGAGGGAGACTTGTGTCTGTCTGATGTTGATGCACCGTATTTGGAGTTGTGTTAACGCTGCTATTGGGACCATTACCCCCTTCTGCGTGGCTACGTATGTGTCTACGGAGACTAGGGAGGTGTGTGAAAGATTTGCCACACTCACCACAGTGATAAGGCTCAGGCTGAGTAACAGTGGGAGTCATTGCGGACTGATTATCAGATTTGGGTATCTGTGAAACATTTGTTACCAACACAGAGGCAGAATTTGAGGAGGGGGCAGAGGAAGAGACAGTTGAAGAAGAGGAGGAGGACGGTGTTGAAGAGGAGAGGATTGAGGAGGGGTCACTACCAAGACCTCTCATACCAACCCCTGCACCTCCTCCAACAAGGCCAGAAGACCCATCATGGCCATGTGCCCCAGAGCTGCTATGGCAGTTAGTACTGCTACTACTACCACTACTGCCATCAGTTTTCCTCTGGGGCAGGTATCCGGCCATTGCTTTCTTTCTCCTGCTGCCACTACCTCCGCTTCCTCCAGCCACAGATGTACCATCCCCTTTCCCATCATCCTTTGGGGCAGAGAGATGAAGTGGAAGTGGGAGAGGAAGACCAGCTTCCTGTTGCATTAGGGAAGCTAGCTGATTGGAGGAAAGAACAGGGATGCCTTGAAAATCAAACCCACTGAGTGGCGATGGTTGAGGGGCAGGATGAAGAGGGTGATGTGGATGGGCATGGCTGTGTGGGTGAGACAATGCATGTGGTGGTAGCTGCTGCTGTTGCTGCTGAGGCTGAGGGGTTGGGTGGCCATGTGTGTGAGAGGGGTGAAGTGCTGGGGGAGGAGCTAGACCTGTGTTTGAGTCTGTAAGACCAAGATGATTATGGGGACCCTGCTGAACTAGGAACTGCTCAAGGCTAGCATTGGTAGGCATTCCAGAAAGGAAGTATTGGTTGGCTGCAAGCATGCAACTAAATTGCTGGTGTAAACTACGTGCCTCAGACTGAGCCCCAACCAGTCCAGCTACTGTACTGCTGCTGGTAGCAGGGTTATTGGAGGTGGTGGTCGAACTGGAGGGAGAAGGTGATGATGAAGATGGTCCAGGCGATGGTTGAGGCACAGAGAGACCAGGGTGCAGGGGTGGTGGTGGTGGTGGGGGAGCAGATGTTACAACTCCTCCAATCACTCCAGAACCACCAGTACTACTACCTCCTGCAAAATCAAACCGCCCCATCCCTGAGTGAAGTTGCTCCTGTGCTAGAGCAGCCTCTGCAGGGTGAAAAGGACGCAAAAATTGTGGGTATCCAGAAGCTGAACTGCCAGTGCTGCTCATCTTGCTAGATTTGCGAGAACTTTGTGAGGAAGAAGACTGCGTTTGCTGGGGGATGGGTGGAGGTGGTGCACTCATTTTGGCAAAAATCGACGAGGAATCTGAAAATGCATTACTTCTAGATCCTTGAAGGGAACCTAGGCCAAGCCCAGAGAGGAGAGCTCCAGAGGCCTCACCCTGTTGTTGCTGCTGCTGAAGCTGTTGCTGGTGTTGAAGTTGCTGTTGGTGCTGCAGCTGTCGTTCAAAACCTAGGCCTTTGAACTGATGAGCCTGATGCCCACTAAGCATTTCTAAAATGTCCATAGGGTACTTTCCGAACTGGAACATTTCCCTCACTGTTGAGGGACACTCCTCTGGTTCCTTCTCGTTCCCTTGTTGCTGCAGTAAAAAGAACACAACTACTTAATTAAATGATATGCAAAAAATGATGGTGCCATTTAGTGCCAGTGATATTTAACTCACAAAATTCACAAAACTCTACTTCTATTGATGTGCATACTCTCAATTATTCAACAGGTCTACTTTCAATCCTAGCAAAAAGATGTACTCATGGTAAAACATTGGAAAATCTAAGCCATTTAAAACAGTCATTTACTTTCATCAGTGCATTTGTATGTATAACAGTATAAATTTAATTTAAAATTTGCTGCTCATAGTAATCTGAAATCTTACCGGCGAGGGAATGTTCTCTTACTTATTTATCTCACAGGCATTTAAAGAAATGGTCCCCATTTGTGTGTTCCTTATTAAATGCTGTCCTTGCAGTTCAGTTCAAATCACAGTGAAAAAGCAAACGACGCAATGCCAGAACATCCACTGAATGGGATGAAGTCCCAAGTTGGAAGACCAAGAACACAGCAGCGATATGATCCAGTAGTTTTTGCCTCTGTCTGCCGTCAGCAACCTCATTCTAATAATTAAAAAAAAAAAAAAAAAAAGCACAACAAGATCAATATATATAATTCTGATGATATAAATTATAAAGATGTATTCAGTAGTCCACAGATGCATTACTGCTCAGGCTGCAAGAAACAAAGATTTATTATTTCTTGCGGTGGGGGGGGGGGGGGGGGGGGGGGATTAATGTTATCTTGTGACTGACCAACATGACTCTTAGGAAGCCCAATACAAGTAATGACTTTAACAATTAAAAGAAATCTACCCCATAATTATAAGACTATCATGAGCACCAACTATGCAAACTCCAGTTAAATTAAAAAAAAAAAAAAAAAAAAATACTGCCCCATGTGTTCACAGACACACTATATGGCCAAAAGTTTATAGACACCTGACCTTCACATTTATATGTGCCTGTGGAAAATCCCATTCCAGATTTATTCCCCCTTTGCTGTTATAATAACCTCCACTATTCTGAGAAGCTTTCCACTAGATGTTGGAGCGTGGCTGTGGGGATTTGTGTTCATTCAGCTACAAGAGCATTAGTGAGATCAGGCGCTGATGTTGGTGAGGAGGTCTGGGGTTCAGTCGGTGTTCCAGTTCATCCCAAAGGTGTTCAGTGGGGTTGAGTTCAGGGCTCTGTGCAGGACACTCGAGTTCTTCCACTCCAACCTTCACACACCATGTGTTCATGGAGCTCGCTTTGTGCACAGGGGCATTGTCATGCTGGAACAGGTTTGGGCCTCTTAGTTCCAGTGAAGGGAAACTGTAATGCTACAGCACACAGAGACATTCTATACAATTGTGTGCTTCCAATTTTGTGGTAACAGTTTGGGGAAGAACCACACGTGGGTGTGATGGTCAGGTGTCCACATACTTTTGGCCATGTAGTGTGTAATGTCTATAAAGGTTCTATGCATGGTGAACTTCTGAATTTTTGCCTTTCACTAGTCTAAATTTTTTTTTATAACCAAACTGTAAGTTGACATTATTGGTTTAAATGTCTTTCACAGACATGTTGGTCTATTTTTAACTCATTCCTATATGCTCACAATGCCATACAACTACCCGCTGACCGTGGCACCAAAGCCCTCTCTACCCACAGGGACCAGAGCAGCAGCGATTTTAATCCTTTTAATCTGTCCAGCTCTCTCACCTCCTCATCTGTACACTATGGAAAACAGAGAGAGGGTTCCAAAGCTTCACCGTTCATGCTAATACCACCATGGCTGATCAAAGCCATTGTGTGCTGGTCATGTCTTAGATAGCTAACTAGCCTAGAGTTGGTTGTCAGCCACGCCTCCTAAGTCAATGCACGTGTGTCATACATCATGTCTGTTGTCCCTGCTACTTCTACATTGAAATTCAAAATTACAATTTCCAGGGAGAATCTCAAATTCAGGACACAACTAGGTGGTGTTGTACATTTCCGGTAGACATGCATCTTAAAAACCACATCTGTGTAACGAGGCTCGATATGTCTAAAGTACTTTGACCATGATCGTCAAAAAAAAAAAAAAAAAAAAAAAAAAGTTTGGAGGCCTAATTCAGCCCATCTCTAGATTTATCGTTAATATGATGTTGAAAATGGTGAGTGAGAAACTTCATTTCTGCTTGAGTGACTCACCAGAATCACTATGCACATCACACATACATCAATATAACCATATGTAATGCTTCGCGGTGTACGTTGCCTGTTGTGAGCACTGGGTCCATAAGTCTAAAATTACTCAAATTTAAATACACTACTATAAATAAAACTTACTAAAAAGTGTACTGGGAAATACATCCTATTCAGTGTTAATGTACTCAGAAACAGCTCAGAAAATAATCCATCAATAGCCCTTTATATATGCTTCATATCTGCAGTAGTATCATTGGTCAATGTTTCATGAAAAAAAAAAAATCTCAATATAAAAGATATTAGAAACACAAGCACTGTTAGGAGCTTCTATGATAAACGTCATACTTCAGACATAGTGAGGTATAAAGCATGTAAAGTTAACACCAGTTGGAAGCCTGACTGAGGTTTGGCTTCAGGTTGTAAGTCGTCAGTGTAACATTGTGAAACAGAAACCCAAAGTCAAAAACAAGTCACATTTATTTCGTGAATGTCCAGGCAGGAGAACTCACCACACTCGTGTGCTTGTGCTGAAGTGCTCAGTGTCGGGGCTCTTACTCCGCTTACTCACAGTTTTGTTAGCTCGGAAGAGAATGAGGGACTGAAGGGAATGAAGGCTTTTTATAATCACATCCCTCAAAAGTACAAAAATACTTCAAATGCTGATAAGTGAGATTTTTTAAAAATGTATATATTTATATAGATATCAAAATTCCAAGCAACTCAAAAGCGTAAAATGATAAATGATACGAACCGTGTCTTGGAAAACAAGTTATTTATGGGAGTCTAAAAATAGTTTTTAAAGTATTATATAGTGATTTAAGTGATTTTAAACCCTGAATATGGATAATGTGTGCAGTGCGTTCGCTCATTAGCCAGCTTGCTATCTCTCTATCCCTCTCTCTCTCTCTCTCTATCTCTCTCTCTCTCTCTCTCTGTAGCTAGCTAACGTTAGCTAAATAAACACGGTATTCTGTTTCAGGCTTCATCGCTGCACCATTAAACCATCCGACCTGATATGTTGCATACGTTTATGTACAACCAAGTCCTCTTAGAAAGTACAACATGAAAGGAGTTATATGCATAAAAAGAAAAAAAGGCGCCGAAACGTACATGTACACAAAGGCGGTTTCCGATTTCAGGTTAGCGGGTCATTTTTCCTCATCCTCCCGTCGAAAACAGTTTCAAAGGCCTCTCCATTGGCCCGAGAGCTCTGTTGTCGCCCCGTTAACCAAACCCAATTTCCGCTCGGTTAGCTGGCTAATGCAAACTGATCGCTTTACGCTGCGACCTAGTTTCGGTCGCTTAACCGTGTATTAATCGAATACGTCCTTCGTAGGATTTCTCCTTTGCGTTAATCAGTAGTATTAGCCAAATATTTTCCCCCACTGTGTCATTTTTTTTAATGTCCCCGTCTTCCTGTAGGCGCTTATGTTCGTTTCACAGTGGTCGTTTCCGGGCAGTGATACAGTTCCGGCCAGTGTCGCACGATAAAGCGTCCGGCTGCGCTCATTTTGCAGCGCTGAAATGTACTTACTCTGCAGGATTAAAAAGTACAAATAAGAATGCTTGCGAGTTGATTAAAATTATTACGCGAATTATTTTACTTTTTTTTGGTAGTGGTGTTTTTTTTTTTTTTGGCTTGTAATATAAGTAAAAAAAATTGTATCATAAAGTCGAAGTCCATACAAGTTGACATGGGGCAGACTTGGGCGATAAATATTCAAAAAACAAACCAAAACAAAACAAAGTGCACCCTCAGAAAATAAAATAAATAAATAAATAAAACTCTGTACAGAGTTTATGAAACTTTTAAGGCGTAAATATATGGCTCGGGCAAATTTATTTTATATTTATAAATTTATAACGTCCATCTTGCAAATGCAGCCCGACACTGATAAAACTATGAACGTGTTAATGTTATGATAACCGAATGTGGAAAAGAAAACACCATTAAACCAGTTGTTTGGAAGGAAAGCGTGACATAAATAAAGGGGAAGAGAGGGCAATAACGTGGTAAAGCTACGTTTTGTGATGGTAATAGTGCACCCAATGTCACAGCTCCGAAGCCATTTTACCCACAAGCTGCTGCTGTTCCCCTGTCTGAAGCACTCGCTTGACCCTGCCCCTCAAAATGGCGCATGCCAGTGACGCCTCGTTTGTTTCCTTGTGGAGAACAGAAACACGTGATGCACCTTCAAGAAAACTCGGAATGCTCGTCCTGCTCACATTAATCACATTATAACACCACATATGTCCAACTTCACTAGGTTTTGTACAAATACACAACGTGACTGCATGCAAAATCCTACAAGCATCAAAGCTCAGTGGCAGATTAAACTGAAAGGTCTAACTTAAGGGCGGATCCAAACAATATACTCCAGCAAGCTCACCCTGTTTATTACACTATTACTATTTTAATCCACTAATTCTCTTCATGCATTTGTTTGTGTGTAAGTAAATCATTTTACATGACATATTATGATGTATGTTTTTGGATGATTTCTCTTAGGAAGGAATTGTGTGTAATTTTAAAAACATGCCCTTTTAGTATTGCAGTAGAAAAGCAGCAAGTTCTGGATTAAAGAAACAGATACTGTTTTTTTTTTTTTTTTTTTTTTTTTTTTGCATTCATCTTACTGTCCTGTACTACAGTACTACATTTATGATATAGATTTTTTTTTTAAATTCATGTGTATTACATGTCAATTGAGAGTAGGCTGCAAATGTAATCACAATTTTATGATGTTGTTATTATTATTATTATTATTATTATTATTATTATTATTATTATTCAAGTTTCAAGGTTCTTTATTTGTCACATACATATTACATACATGTGATGTATTAATGTAGTGAAATGTTTTTCCTTAGTGCCTCATCCCACAGTGCAACAGTGATACATAATAAAACAGAATATAATAAAAGCAGAATATATTACTGGTAGTAGTAGTAGTAGTAGTATTTACTGCAATCCACAAAGAACACATTGTAAAGGGCTGTAATAACAGAATATCTTAAAATGTGGCAATGAACAAACCACTGAAATTGCTTTACCTTGGTAGGTGTGTGTGTGTGTTTGTGATCAGAGTAGGAATGCCGAACGAAAACTAATAAACAGGTAGAGATGAGTGCAGTTATGCAGAGCGCTGGAAAAATGCAGAGAAGTGAGAATGTAAGTGAGCAGGAAAGAAAAGAGGGAGATATGTTGGCAATAGCTATCATATAATCTTGAGATTTACAGTGTGGAGGAAGGAAACCAGGTAGGAAACCAGATCTGGTGTAGCCAGGGCATGTTGAACATACCTAGATTATCATAACAATCATTTTGATTTATATAGAGCCTGACTCCTACTGAAGGACACAGTTTAAAAGTAAACAAGCACAAAAGCATTTGCAACCTTGCTGAAAAATCCAGTTTGGTCAGACAAACTGGTAAGATCATCTGTGCAGGCTGTTAAATTACTTTCCAGATTCCTCAATACTTCACTAAACTCATAAGAAATATCTGAGGTTTTCAAATTACCTTAGTGTTGTGTTAGTTTCTTAAAAATAACTTGCCCACAATGTAGCATTAGTAGTGATAATCCAGAATCTGTTTCCATCTTCTAGTACTTACCAGCTGGCAAACACGGTCTACCAGCTTGACCCGCTCGGCCTGGGTTTTGGCATCTTGTAGCTGATCTGACTAAGCTGGATTTTTTTTACAATGAAAACACATATCTGGCATCACTGGCATGGCTAATCCATCCTGATAGATATAACTTTCTCACCCTTCCAAATTCTGTTCTTTTTAAACTCCACTTTCTTTGATTAAAAAATATATATCAACAAGGAAAATATATTCAATTAGATTGAATTAAAATGAATGATAGTATGAATGATCAGTCCCAGATCTAATAAACATTAGGCATTTCTACAAAGTCCACAATCATTTTCAAGTTTATATATGCCCACATTTTCATTCTAATATAATTAGACAACATATTTCATTTTAGAAAGCCCTAATGTGTTGTTTGAAAGTGTTGGATTAACTGACAACAGCTGCAAACCCAAGAGGGTGAGAGCTAGCACAAGCTTTCTCCAAACACATGACTCTAGCCAACACACCGTATTGAACTGGTGTTCATGCTTCATCACAGAGCAGCTGGACACACTTGGAGGAAAGCACTAACTGCCCTCTCAGATGTCCAGGATTGGCTAGTTTTGTTATTAACAGGGGAGAGAGGAATGCCACCCTAACTACCCAGCGAGCAGTGCCAGTTAAGCTCTCATGGACTGCTGGCCATGGATGGCTGTGGCTTTGTCAGGACTCAAACTCAAGATTTCCTGAACAAATGTTTGTGTAGTTTTGTTGTAATGCTTGGTATAATTAACCATTGTTAAATATCATAAACGTGTGTCTATGATTTTTGTTGAAAAAAAATCTCCAAAGGGTCTTTTATGTTGACCGCCAGGTCTCGTTGAGATTGGATCTTCTGAATCCACAAACCAGAAGGAAAAAAACGTCAAGTGCCTCAATGACTAACTTTAAGGAAGGGGGCTAAAATTCATAATATTAGTTAATTCCATTAGTTTTGCTCCATAGATTTGATAGCAATAGGCTCATTAGCATCATAGCTAAACATTTATCTGCCAAACAGTCAAATGATAAATAAACATACCTCTAATCAGTGATTCAATATGATTGAATATTTACACATAGCGGTATAAATTAGGGAAAGTGTGTAATATGTTGTTATATGAAGGTGTTTGGTGTTGTAAGCTAATTAGCCAATGCCTTTTTTTTTTCAGCTAATCCTGGTGACAATCTTGTTTAAAATTTAAATTTGATGGTGTTCACCAGATCCAGGCAGATGCACAACAGTGCTGATGCTATAATGGAGTCTGAGGGTGTTTTGCAGGGGCCAGTCATGAAGCTGTTGAAGCCGTAAGAGGGCCCTTGTAGTAGCTTGGAGCTTGGGACAGGGGTACACCTGGTAGGCGTCATGTTACTCCACTTCATGTTTATCGTTGGTTGAAGCACGTAGGACTGGTGACTTGTAGCAAGAGAAGGATAAAAGTAAGATACTTTAATAAATAACATACATAGTTGGATAGAAACATTAAAGAAAATGGTTTTGTCAATTAATGTGACAGGATAACAATGAAATACATAGAGCAAACCTTCATTTTCATCCACATCATCATCTACAAACCAGCTTCATTTTGAATCATCTGCCTAACATTATGTAGTTATGATATAATATATGTATATATTATAATCATTATATTTTATGTATATTTTTCTTTTTCTTCTTTTTTTTTTTTTTAGGGAGACGTGCAAAGTAAGAATTTCATTGTATGGTCTAAACCGTTGTGTTTTCACTGTGCATATGACAACAAACCTCTTGAATCTTGAATCTTGAATGGTTCCTACAGATGCCTGAAAGTCTTAAAAATGCTTGATTTATTTTGTTTCTTCAAGGTTTGCAATATGCTTCATTTTGAATAATCTGCTGGCCATTTTCTTAAAGCACTGTCTTAACCTTTTTAGGCTATTTAACATCTAAGTATTTAAGAGAAGCATAAATGACAAAAGGAATGCATTAAATTATTTCTATTTATTAATCATTCAATTTGGTCTGAGATATCCCTCTCCTCTTCACACTGACACTCAATCATATAGCCATTTAAAGCATATTATTCCATACGACTTGTTCCTAATATTTTGATCACTGCTAATATACTGACAATGAGTAGTATTATAACTTGCACAGATTACTCTGTATATATTACAGACAATAACAATATCATACTGCCTGATTATTAATGACATTCATTATGACAAAAATGTCTTAATTTGTCAGTTGTCAAAACAACCAGGTTAAACCGTTGTCAACAACTGATTTATTACGAACATTTAGATGTTTATTTATCAGTTTTAATATATGCAGTGAACAAGTGCAACGCTAAAGAACTGACAACAATCTATAACAATCTTTTCCCAATTTCAACATCTAATCAAACACTGGTGGTACCATGAAGCATTTCATCCAGTCATTTGTTAAAGGCCAGTGAATATTCCACATAACCAGTGAAAATATTAATGAATTATTTTTTTATAGGATTTTACTTTCCCTTACATATTTGCAATTATTACTGCACGTAATTCATATAGCAGGTCTGTTTTTATTTATATTTCTTTTTTCTTGCTCATGTGTCCTGTTTGAGAATCTTGTTGGTCTGTTTAAGAAACCGTAGGAACATGTTTGTCACTAGAGCTACTAGTTCAGACAGCTTACGCCATAAATTTCTCACAAAAAAAGGCAAAACAGTGTGTGTTATATTGTGCAAACCATGTCTCAATGTGAAGTATGTGTATGGTGAAATTCTCTGGGAGATCCTTTAATTAAGATGTTAAGACTTAATAATTAATACTGAAACAATGAATATACTATAATTCATTGTTTTTAGCAATGCTTATTTCTTTATTTCCTTTCTACTCCATTCATTTAGTTCATGCTTTGGCCTTGGGGAATGCCATGGAATAATTAAATCTGTCAATAACCTCCATCAAAACTAACAGGAGGGACAAATATTTGATTGAATGATCTATTCAAATTAATTTCTTTTGCTTGTAGGCCTACGCAGTGTTATCGAAAGTTGATTAAATACTGTTTCTGAGAAGCATCCTAAACAAACCTCAAAAACGAAAGCCGTAAGCGTTCACAGTTTTTCAGAACAGCAAGGCAAAATATTAGAAAAGGTTTTATTGTCTGTTCAAATAAAATAATGGCGCTCTGACGTTGCTGGTTTTGCTGTCACCTCATCCAAGGAAGACTATACAGAATCACACTGTACAGCAGGAAACATTTATTTGAGAGCATGATGTGATTCACTACAAATAATACAATGGGTGATAAAGGAATTTGAGGAGGAAAGGACATCAAACACAGGCAGAGCTCCTGCCCGTTTCCACCAAGATAGATTTGTTGACTGATTTAATTATTTAATAGCACACACCAAGAAATAAAAGCAATTAATAGTGAAATAAACAATTAAATATATTCCATTATTCTAAGTTTTTATTAAAATATTACTTCACTACTAAAATACTTAGTTTACATTTTATTAAATATATATAAATATAAATGTATATAAATATAAATGTATTTCATATTGGTACCTTCAACCAAATGTTCAATTTCAAAGTAATGAAGTTTATAATTACATTTCAATATGCCAAGCTAGGCATGTGACTACAATTACAATTTTACTTTTTTTTTTTTCTTTTTAATGTGACTGAATTGAGCATCCAGATAAACTGACCACTCAAACAAACTGTATGGAGGAGAAAAGAGTGCGGGAAATAAAGTGGATTCTATCTAAAAGCTACGACAATATATAAATTATTTAGGACAGACCATCGTCATCTGATGATGGCATATGAACTGGCATAAACACAAACCTTAATAAGCTTTTACTTGTTCCATGACACTATTAAAATACAAATCTTACAGTATACTCACATTGTAATTGGATTCCTTTTGGACTTTCAACATTGTAACAAAGTATTTGAATAAGGAAAATCTCATCTGTCTCCACAATTATATGATACACTATGTATAGCCAAAGTATGTGGACACCTGACCATCACACCCATATGTGGTTCTTCCCCAAACTGTTGCCACAAAGTTGGAAGAATGTTTTTCTCTGCTGTAGCGTTAAGATTTTCCATCAATGGAACTAACGGACCCAGACATGATCCAGCATGACAATGCCCCTGTGCACAATGCGAGCTCCATGAAGACGTGGTTTGCCAAGTTTGGAGTGTTCTGCACAGAGCCCTGACCTCAACCCCACTGAACACCTTTGGGCTAAACTGGAACACAACAACTCCTCGTCTGACATCAGTGCCTGACCTCATTAATGCTCTTGT
This sequence comes from Pangasianodon hypophthalmus, assembly GCF_027358585.1. Classification (NCBI taxonomy): domain Eukaryota; kingdom Metazoa; phylum Chordata; class Actinopteri; order Siluriformes; family Pangasiidae; genus Pangasianodon; species Pangasianodon hypophthalmus. The sequence continues at coordinate 12,859,728 of NC_069738.1, forward strand.
GGCTGAATAATCACAAATCTCCACAGCCACGCTCCAAAATCTAGTGGAAAGCCTTCCCAGAAGAGTGGAGCTTATTATAACAGCAAAGGGGGAATAAATCTGGAATGGGATGTTCAGAAAGCTGATATGAGTGTTATGATCAAGTGTCCACATACTTTTATCCATATAGTGTATGTTGCCCATTCAGTGTGCTATCAATTTTCAAAAAAGAAAAGTCAGGTATCTAAAGCAGAACTTTTTGAGTGCACAAAAATCATAAAATTAAAGAAATGTTTTACATCAATTTTGAGATGGTCAGCATGCAGCATATGTGAGGTCTTTCTACAGCCAAAAATTAGTTAAGAAACATATGCACCCAGGATTGAAGTATAAGGAGGAAGGGGTCCCAAGTCTCAGGGTAAAGTCCCTCCATGGCTTCTTTAATGGCCTCCTGTCGCACCTTCTCATTCCTCTGGGGGATATTGGGTAGTGTTACCTGTCATTGTCAAGGGACAGTGGTCTCTCATGATGACTGAGGGAGAGAGAGAGTAAGATAAGAACTGAAACTGAAATATTTCGACATTGACAAAGTGTCTAGCATAGTATTTTGGGGATTAAATTAAGTAGTGAATATGAGCTCAAAGTGCAGACTTTCAACTTTAATTTTATAGTATTTCCTGGTGATGCCCTGCCAGGTCTTTACTGCAGCTGTCTTCAGTTCCTGCTTGTTCTTGTGGTGATTTGCCTTTAGCAAGTGAAATGCATGCTCAATTGCAGAACATTCCACTTCTTTGCCTTAAAAAGTCTTGGGTTGGGTCTACACTTCAGAATTCCTCTTTTGTCAGCAGTCACATCTTCAATAAATATAAGGAAACCAGTTCCTCTGGCAGCCATACACGCCCACAGCATGAGATGAGATGGTATGCTTCAGATCATGAGCAGTTCCTAGACAGCTTTAATAACAAGATTAAGGTGTCAATCATCTACCACACAGAGGGATTTACTTCTGCAGTTTCTGTGATTGTTTCAATGTTAGCAGTAAAAATGGTACGTACAATGCAATGTCTTAAGTTCTCAGTAATCTCATTAATTCTGCATTCAGTGCTTAGCCAGAGCACATCTGGACTTTGCGCTTCATCTGGTGAGATCGCAAGTGTCACAATGCAGCCATTAATGTCACGCATTTGACTCTCAACCGGGGGCAATCTACAGTGGTCAGTCTATCTACCTGCATGTTTCTGGACAGTGAGAGGAAACCACAAAACCCGGAGAAAACCCACACGAACACAGGCAAAACATGCGAATGTTCAACATCAAGCCATGGTTCACTATAGAACTGAGAAATCTTCGCTCTGAGCAATCTAACTGGTCTGGCAACTGTGAGACATACACGGAAGCCAAGTATGCCCTATTAAAGGGAATTACGGCTGCAAAGAAGGCATTTTCAAAGAGTGTGAAGGATCACGTCTCTCCTAAAGACTGCTTCTCAGTGTGTAAAGGCCTTCAACAACTCACAAACTACAAAAAGAAGACACCCAGCTATGAAACCAACCCCAACCTAGCCAACTAGCTAAACCAGTCCAGCTGTTGTTTTGAGAGACAAGGGTCCCCCTACAATAATGAATAGCTTCTGTGAAAAAATTCTGCAACTTGTACCAAGACAAATTCCTTCCTTGCAAATGTACTTGGCGAAATAAAGTGATTATGAAACTTCTGAAAGTCTGAGAGGTGTGTTTTGAAACAAACCTCTCTCCCTCTGCTACTGTATACATCTAACACTGCCCCCCTCAACTCACTCCCCACCTCTACCATCTATCACTACGAAGGAAATAACGTTGTCAAAAAAACTGAACACCAGAAAAGCTGCTGGTCCAAGCCACATCTCCCCCTCTACAATCAAGCACTGCACGAATCAACTGGCACAAATCTTCAAAGACCTATTTAATGAATCCCTGGATTCAAGACCTCCCCCATCATCCCGGTCCTAAAACAGTGATCACTGACTTCAACGACTACATACCTTAACATCTGTTCTGATGAAGTCGTTTGAGTGCCTCATCCTGACTTAGTTGAAAAAAGCCACAGATGGTCTGCTCGACCCCTTGCAGTTCACCTACAGAGCCAACAGTTCTGGGGATGATGCCATCAACATGGGTCTCCATTACATGCACCAACATCTGGATACTCCCAGGGTTTATGTAAGGATTCTGTTTGTGGACTTCAGCTCTGTCTTTAAGACCATCATTCCAGAGCTCCTAGAAAACAAGCCGTCCTCCTTCACCTTGCCGTCCTGCATATGTCACTGGATTACAAATGTTCTCACAAACAGGAAGCAGTATGTGAGACTGGGATGTCACAACTCCGGCCCTCTGACCCTCAGTGCTGAGGCTCCACAAGGGTGTGTGCTTTCCCCTTTGCTCTTCTCATTATAGACAAACAACTGCATCTCTAGTGACCCATTAAGTTAAACTTGCACAGTTCGCAGATGACACCACACTGATCAGCCTCATTTCCAACAATAATGAGTCCACTTATTGAAAAAAGGTGGCATGGCCAACAACCTGGTGCAGCTAAAACAAAAACAGAGCACAAGAACATAAAAACAAGATACCAAAACGGCTTCTTTCCAAGAGCTGTAACAATTATCAACAAACTCTAAATCACACACCCACTTTTCCAGACTGTTTAATATTTTGCACTGACAGCAACTTGATCCAAACACTCTTGCACATTCTCTTGCACGTTCTGTTGTCATGCTCTTGTCATGTGTGGCGCCCTTGTGTATATATTCTTGAACGCTGTATGTTGATCTTGTTACAGTGGCACCTGTCAAGGGGTGGGATATATTAGGCAGCAAGTGAACAGTCAGTTCTTGAAGTCGATGTGTTGGAAGCAGGAAAAATGGGCGAGCGTACGGATCAAAGCGACTTTGACAAGGGTCAAATTGTGATGGCTAGATGACAGGGTCAGAGCATCTCCAAAACAGCAGGTCTTGTGGGGTGTTCCCAGTATGCAGTGGTTAGTACCTACCAAAAGTGGACCATTGAAGGACAACAGGTGAACAGGCAACAGGGTCATGGGCGCCCAAAGCCCATGGTTGCGAAGGCTAGCCTGTCTGGTCCCCATGCTGAAAGCGCCTACAATGGGCAGGTGAAAATCAGAACTGGACCATGGAGCAATGGAAGAAGGTGGCCTGGTCTGATAAACCTGATCTAATAAACCGTCACTTACCTGGGGAAGAGATGGCACCAGGATGCACTATGGGAAGAAGGCAAGCTGGCGGAGGCAGTGTGATGCTCTGGGCAATGTTCTGCTGGGGAACTTTGGGTCCTGGCATTCATGTGGATGTTACTTTGACATGTACCACCTACCTAAACATTGTTGCAGACCAAGTACACCCCTTAATGGCAACAGTATTCCCTAATGTCAGTGGCCTCTTTCAGCAGGATAATGCGCCCTGCCATACTGTAAAAATTGTTTAGGAATGGTTCGAGGAACGTGACAAATAGTTCAAGGTGTTGACTTGGCCTCCAAATTCCCCAGATCTCAATCCGATCATGCATGTGCTGGACAAACAAGTCTGATCCATGGGGGCCTCACCTCGCAGCTTACAGGACTCAAAGGACCCCACTGCTAATGGGTCAGAGCTGTTTTGGTGGCACAAGGGGGACCTACACAACATTAGGCAGGTGGTTTTAATGTTATAACTATATATATATATATATATATATATATATATATATATATATATATATATATATACATATATATATACACGGTGTATGAGTTTCTTTGATATGTCACAAAATGTGGGGTAATATTGTGCAATAACACGTTACAGTTAGCGGGCAGCATCATAACAATGCAACAATGACGTGCACAAACAGCACAAATCAGGCAGGGGACACTGATCAGTTCACCACAATAGTAAAGTGTGCTGTTATAAAAATCATGGGGCCACCTGGTGGTCCAGGGGCCCTAAGCGACTTCTTGTACCACTTACAGCAAGAAAAGGCCCTTTCAGCATTAACACTGCCAGTAAAATGGCACTTGTCCTTCTGCGCTCATCTTTGCAAGACCATGGAGAATGGCTGAAAGTAAGAATCATTTTACAAAGCTCAATATTACATTTTCATCACAAAAAGTCAACTACTTGCAAACCTGTAGAATTTTGTTATTGTACTATTGCATAAAGATGAAACTTAGGTACTGGCTTGCACTGTAGTTTCTTTGGGCGGTGATACATACCTTCAAAATAAACTGAAAATAGCAGATTTTATTGGAAAAATGTCATTCTGAATACTGGACAGAATATAGGTGCGTCTGTAATAAATGACCAAGGCTGAAAATATTTTACTTAATGCAGGTTTGGAAATTGTTACGTCTTTATTATAAGCATTTTTTAGGAAGAAAAAAGAAAACACTCATCTAAACAGAAAATAAAGTCATTTGGGGGGTTTAATTTTCCTTGCACATTGTCTGACAGTTCAGATAAAAGTCAGATAAAATGGGAGATTCAGCATTCCAAAAGACAGATTCAGAAATACACACAGGCACAGAAACACAGACACACAAACAGGAAACATACACACCTTGACATCACTAATCAGCAGTAATGACATCAACACTGGCTTTTTTTGACATCTTCATGCTTTTCCTCTTTTCAGTTTAATTGCTTCTTTTCTGTCATTAATTACAAAGTATAGGATCCACTAGGAAGTTGTATAGTAACAAAAAAGGAAAGTCACAGAAATGGAAGCAAAAGGAAGCAAACATGAACTATGATCTGAACACTGATAATTGGTTTGAACACGGAATTGAATTCAGTCTTTTTTATACTGTATAAATCGATATAAAATTCTTATACGTTTTATACTGGAATAACTTTAGTAGAAAGAAAAGCTGAAATAATAATTTTAAGGGTATTTTTTAAGGACATATTTCAGGTCTGTTTATTTTTCTGTATATTTCAAGCATATGAACTGTCTCAGGCATCCACAACACTACTGCCTATGAGTGTCCGGTGAGTATACAGTGGAGAAATATACACGTCTTTAACCAAAAAAACCAGCCTCCTCGTTAATCAGAAAATAACATATATCTTAATATATTACAGTGTATTCAGCCTGGCAGATTATATAGTTAGCTATATCAGAACTTGTTCTGTTGTTTTATGCATTTTTTTTCTACAGCTGTGTCACTTACACTGACACATGATCATTAAAAAAAATAAAATAAAATAAAAAAACTGACCAAACAAAGAAGCAGAGACATACAGATAAAAGTTTCAGAATAGCCCTTGGAATAAAGAGTCCAACAACTCCCCATCCCCTTTCCCATTCCCCTACCAACCTTATACAGTAATCAACTGTTACAAATTGTGTGTCTGCAGTGTTGCTGACAACAAAGCATGCTCATAATTAATTTGTCTTCTGCCACACTTCCATGATAACAGACCAAATGTCAGGAACCAGGACTAGGGAAGTCATATATATATATATATATATATATATAGCAGTCCTTTAACTGGTCAGACATGCTTGAACAGGCACAATGCCTGTTAGCTAATTTTTTGCCACATATTGGGCAAAAGATGATATTATTTTCTAACTACAAGGCCTTTAGATTCTTTAAATATTTCCCTATGAATCAAAGATTACCACTGCATATTGCTATCAGAGGCACCTTTTAAAAGGTACCACAATAAAGCCAAGATATCAATAATTTTTTCTTTAAAAAAATGTGACAAACAATAGTCACCACATTATCAGAGGTTCATAGTCAAACACGCCTACCCCAAGCTGAATTATAAAAGAGTCAGGACTCTTGAATCTAAAGAATTGTATCGCAATATCGTTCAATATACTGGATGTCAGTGTCCAACTTCACAGCTTCTTAATTATTTCACGTCTGTTGGACCACTATTTATGACGTAAATCACTTAATTGTTGGAAACATTTTTTTTTCCTCATCGCGCACTTGAAGCCGCAGTGGAATTCATTATACCTTATTAATCAATGTTTATTTGTGATGCTATAACATTACATCTGGAAATTTCACAAATATACAGTCTTCACAAATATACCTGTCTATTATCAGAGACCATTCAAGTTTCCACCTCTTATTTTCTGCCATAATATCCTACGAAATCCTTTCCCGACAAAACTCAGTAGTATTAAGCATTATTATTATTATTATATAAACTTACATGTACTTGCTAGAGAAGGTTTGTGTTGGAGAAAACCTTCAAAATAGTTTCTTTTTTTTAACCGTAAAATGTTCTAAAAGTATGGCTCAATTGTTGTAGATGCAATGTTTCCAAGAATACGTATATACTGTATACACAGTCAGATGAGTTAAAACTAGGAACCTTAGTTATCCACATAGTTTCATCCTAAAAATACCTTCACATAACAAGGGTGTATCTTATGCTGTTTCTTAGCAACAAGCGGCAAGGGGCAAAAATGGATCTCCAGAACAATGTATTGCCTCACTTCTGTCCTAGCAGTATACCAAGTTCTCCTGCTATCAGACTCACATTGCTCCTCACTCTAAAGCTTTTTCCATCTTCCCTATCCATCCTGTCATTCTAACTTACACTCTCCCTTAAAGTATTAGTCCTCTCCTCCATTTGAGCAAATACGTATAATCTTTCTATCATCCCTTTTCTGTCTTCTTCTGCTCTCACCCCTTCTTCACACCGTGACTTCGTTTTTACTCCCTGTCCACAGTGCCTGACTGCCTCCCCCTGCCCCAGGGAGGAAGTGCAGCTGTTCAATGGTGTTCTGCCGCTTTGCAGCAAACGCCATTCTGCGGGCACTTTGGCCTATCGTTCCAGCGCCACCAGCAGAGCCATGACCCTCCCCCCAACCCAGAGTGCCAGTTCCATGGCCAGCTGACATGGCAGCAGCAATGCTTGTGAACTCCTGTTCACAGCCAGATGTTGGGTGCGAATTCATCTTGATCATGTGGTGTCGGTCAAGTGATGGGGTCACACACACGTTCTGCTGCGACTGCGTTTTCTTATGGTGGCTGAGGTGAGACATCATCCCCCCATAGTCACCCATTGCACTCCCCATCATTCTGTCCTCAGGTGACACCAGCAGGCGTTCGTGGGACTTCCTCAGTATCTTTGAGTTGGAACTCTTGCTGGTGGCCATGGCTTTGTAATACTGGTGCTGCTGGTTCTTAGACAAGTAAGACAGGGTGTTTCCCTCCCCCAAGGCCAGCAGTTGGTCTTGAGACATCACCCTGCGTGGAGGCTGGCTCACTGTCTCAAAGGTAGGACTGTATGGTGACTGGGGTAAAGGGTAAGGATTTGGTGTGGACGTAGAGGTAGGTACATGTATTTGGGGTCGGGAGGTGTGTAGGGGCAGTGTACCCCTTGCCCCTAGAGTGTAATCACCACCCCAGTGCAGGTGATGCTGGGAGGAGTGGAAGGAAGGTGGTGCCTCATTGGGTCGTCTTTTTGAGGTATAATAACTTGTGTAATCATCCAGATCTTTTTCTGCATTTAGTTGGGAGACAAATTAGATACAGCTTCGAAATTAGTCAATTAAAACATCAATCCAATGTGTCAATTATAAATAGATATTGTGAGCAATTTAGATAATGCAAGCATCTACATTTAATACATTCACACACTCACCTAGTCTCTTGAGGGAGGAATAACGGTTAATATCAGGTTTCATAACAGCTTCATATGTTGGAGGGAGCTGAGCCAGGTTGTGAAAGGAATGAGAGATGGTTAGATGATGGCCTGTGTTGCTGGTCTTGCTGGAGATCAGCGTTCCTGTGGAGGTGAGCTGGGCATTGTTCATCCGTGGTACACGCTCTGATAAAACAGAGTAGAAGGGTTTGCATCTAAATAGCATTCATAAGAGAAGAACTAGGCAAAACTGGGGTCCTGTAAGATGCCAATGGCTGAATTCTCATTTGCAGAAAATGACAGTTGGGCCCTTCTTTGGTATCAAAGTGACACATCATCTATGCATCAGCAATGCTGCATGACAGAATTAAGTGTGAGTTTTTTTTCTATAGAGCACTGCTTAAACACTGACTGCCTATGAAACAGCTAGATCGTGGTGAGTTGAAAGAGAAAACCTCGATATGGGAAATACAGTTAAAGTATTACCAACTACTGTGTAACTTTCTCTTTCTCTTTGGGACTATATATGGTATGAGCCATGTTAAGCCAACTTAACTACCAATCAGAATTAGTCATCTGCGTATATCAGCTCCCACCTTACCACAACCACACAAACTGAAATGACAATTTTCCCACTCACTAAGCCTCTTTTGTAACTAAATCGACGTCATTTTATATATATATATATATATATATATATATATATGACATTTATACATACGAATATATATATTCCATTGTAGTATATGTGTGGTCGATAGGTAGTATTTCTTTTTTTTTTTTTTTTTTTTGTGAACATGGTGGCTACACTTGGCTACAGCAACATCGCACAAGCAAAACTGCTGTTGTAGTGAACATCAGTGAAACGGCAGGAAGTAATCAGAGCCGTGCTGATATTCACTACAGCCGCACAATTGCGAGTATGATATTGCAGTTCTATAGGCAAGAAATTAATATCAAGTAACTGACACAAACAGACACGACATGGCCAAATATTTTGTTTATTTTTTTACCATCAGTGAAAATAGTTCCCAAAGAAACCACAGCTAGATAGAGAGTTGTATGTTGCATTGCAACACACAGAATGACTGACAGCCTGTAGTAAGTTTAATACTGGTTTCAGTGTAAGGAACTATTGCTAGAATTGAAATTTTATGAAGTGAGCACAGACAAGCGGAGTGATACAAACAGTGAAATGTACCAGTGCTGTTATACTAAATATCAGCACTCTTGGAACACCGCTTGTGCAAATCAGATTAGTGGGCTGGAAACTAACTGCTGTACAATATGATTTAGATAATCACATTTTACACCTGGTACTCTAAAAGTAAGGGAAGCTGTCTCTTTTTTTAACCATTTTTTTAATATACATAATATTTGGGTACATTGAAAAACCAAGACCCTACAGTTTCTGCCATAAGTTTCATGTTTGTATTATAAAATCTCTCAGTTACAGAGAGACAAAAAAGGTACATTTTTAAACATACATACAAAATACAACACAGCCCACTGTGTGTTTGACTAGCAATTTGTGCCAAAATAAAAAAAATGTGAAAGCTCGGTTATCATTCCTACCCAATATTCTAGCACTAGCATGACAGTTGTTTATGTTGCTGTAGAGATGCCACTGGCAATCATAATGTAATATGACACAGTTTTGAATTAAATTGCATTTTATTGTAAATGAAATTGTAGTTAAGAATATTTATGTATTCAGTGTGTAATTGGTAAATGCTTATTAACTGCTTAGTAGAGAACTTTAGTATCACAAGTAATTTTAAACACACACACACACACACACACACACACACACACACACACACACACACAGCTCCTACTCTTACCTATAGTAGCTGTGTGTTTGGGGCTGGGCCCAGACTGGATTAAATTGTGTTTCCCAACTGCAAAAGAGCAGAGCAAAACCAGATGATCTTAATGTTTCTATACCTCCAAACTCATGTATGTATGTATGTATGTACTAACTAAATCAAAGTAATTGCTTCCTGTATGTGTGATGGTCACGTGTCCACATATTATGTGGACATATATGTATATGTGCACTATATGTATATCATTATACATATACTAAGAATACTGACATATGTTATGTAAGCAATTTGTTATGTAAGTCAACTATTATATACTTCAGGGTTTATTGTCACTAGACTCAGATCTAAAACATTAAATGCACCGCAACTAATTTATACAGTGGAGTCCAAAAGTCTGAGACCACTAGTGAAAATGCTTCGATTTTCTATTTTTGGTCTCAGACTTTTGGACCCCACTATGCAGATACAGGTCAAGAGCTGCTTCAGTTAATGTTCAAACATCAGAATGAAGAAAAAGTGTGATCTCTGTGACTTTGATCGTGGCATGGTTGCTGGTACCAGATGGGGTGGTTTGAGTTTTTCAGATACTGCTGATCTCCTGGGATTTTCACACACAACAGTCTCCAGAGTTTTAGTCTAGATTTCTTTTTTTTTCAGGGCATTCCAATTTGTTGTATTAGCTATGCCCAATGCTTGTGCAGTGACTCGATTGTCCCTCTTTTCTCAGCTTTTTTTTTCTCCCATAGACAGCTCTCTGGTCTTTGTGTAGGTTTATCCTTTTTAACAACAAATGCAGTCTTCACAGGCGAAATCCCAAGTTTCAAAGCCTCCAACCAAGAGTATACATTCAGAGCTATTATCTGTTTAAATAATCAATATAACTTGGGCAACAAGAAACACCTGTCAGTCACATGTTCCAATATTTTTGATCACTTGAAAAATGGGTGAGTTCAAACAAAAGGTGCAACATTCTAAGTTTAACACATCTAGATATAAATATCAGAAAATGAAAGCTGACATTTAAAAAAAAAAAGAAAGAATGCTGAAATGCATATTCATTTTTGTTCTTCAGTGTATAGCAAAAAAGAAAAGAATTGGTATTGAAGTTCCAATACTTTTGGAGGGGACTGTATATATATCCTTTAAACTGTTCTGACCTAACACATCTCCTGCTTTCTATGCATAATACTCACTCCGGTTGTCTTTGCTCTGGAGGATGGGTGTGTAATGGTTTTTGGACTGCCGTCCCAGAGTGCCTTTGCTGGTGGTGGCAGTGGTGCTGTTGTTTCTCTCACTCTGCTGTACCGGGCTGGACTGATGACGCAATATATCAACCAGTGCTCTAATAAAAAGGAAAAAGACATAATAGGAAAATGCAGGGGTAAAAGAAACAGACCATGGTAGACCCTATAAAAGAAAAAAAAAAACATCTTCGAAATGTCAGATTCCAGTTTATATAACCACCTTAGTCACATACTAATAATAAAAGCATAAGGCCACACCTTAAAACAGTGCTATTTTCAATTTTAGCAACTGTGCCTTATAAACACTCTAAATTTTTGTATTTGCACACAAAATTCTACCATACAATTCTGTTTATATGTGAAAACATTATTCACTTGGATGTCTTATATGGTGTCACTCACCTGGGCATATTGAGATCTCGGTTCCTGGGTCTACGGGAGACCTTGCGGCAAGCCACCTTCACCCCAATGGCCACGGCCAATGTGAAAGAGATGACGCCACCGATGACATAAAATGTATTGTTGCTCTGCTGCTGCAAAGGGTCAAAGTCTGGATCCGAACGGCTTGGGGGCTGAGTGGCAGGCACCTGTGTGTTGGCCCAGATGGGTGAGATGTAATTGGTGCATACGTCCTGGTTCAGCCGGTTGCGCTGATGCTCACAGCAGAAGCGGTAGTGGCAAGTGCCACAGCAATAGATGTAAGTGCCCTTTGTGCAGTTAAAGGTGTGGTCAAACTGTCCCATTACATCATAGTAGCCCCTACACACATCGACATCCACCAGACGCCGTGGTGGTGGCGCCACCTGCGCAGCCCCCAGTGGGGGTTTCAGGGCATCGGCTGTCATGTTACGAGGGAGCATGATCTGAGGAAGAGGCATTGCAGGGATCTCAGCCACTTCTGGTTCCACTGCAATGGCCGCTGCTTCTTTTCCCTTCCCCTTCAGTGAAGGGGGTGGGATCTGTTTGCCCCAGCCTCGCAATAAAAGCAACAGTGGCCTGCCATTGGCTGAGTGACGTTCTGAACTAACAGCCACTGTGGAAATCACATGGTCCAAAAGAAGAAAAAAACACAAAATGGCAGCAAACGGCATTTTGATGACAAGGGCCTCTCAAAGAACTAGAACAATTTACCACTTTGTACAAAATGGTTCTTAACAATACAAAATGCTGGTGTATTAAGAAAGAAAATTGTGTGCCACTCTGACAATATGTAACATATACAAGAAGTTAGTGTTACTTTAATTAGTTAGCGTTTTCTCAAATGCTATGCAAAATGCATGTCTAACCAATGAAACAATTTTCAGCTTAATGAAGAATATATTGAAGAATATATGGAATTATATTCAGTGATGTCTTTATGCCGACAAAACACTACAGAAATATCAACATCAGAAAAGGAACAGAGTTAATCCAGTTATACATGGAAAAAAGTGTTGAAATGATTTGTACAGATTTAATTTCATTTTAGTTCAACAAAACTGATTTCGGTTGATTGAATGTAAAACTTGGTATGATCTGGAAAAATGAATTTAGGTGTATGAATGCTTTGTTGAAGACAAATTCATGACATGGATTTCAGGGAACATGTTAACAATATAAATATTATACTCATCACTAACGCACATCAAACTAACAGGCTTCTTTACTTTTTAAATGTGGGTATTTTTTATGTTTTATTTAAATAAACTATCACATTCCAACAAACTGTTTGGACATAAAATTAGTCCACCTTAAGGGGAACATGTAAACATTTCTCTTTCAGTGTAAACTTGTAAATTGAAGTCTACTGTAAGGTTATTCCTATTATAACTATAACTAGTTTATTATTATTAAATGCATTATAAATGTCCTTGTTTGTAGTTGGCACTTTGCCAGACAGATATTTAACATGAACACCTCTTAAAAACTGACGTATCAACTTCATTAAAAAAAAAAAACCTTTACTAGTGTAATTTACCTCTTCTTTGTGAATTGTAAACTTGCGGCCAGTGTGTAAAATGACAGAAAGAGATCAGAGGGTGGAGATTTTGGCTGTGGCAATGATAATAAAATAGTAAACACACGAAGACCTTTCAAGCCTCTAAATAGCTTGGAATCTGAAACACGATTTTTTTTTTTGCATGCATAAATATCTTCTTCTGTCTTCTGTGTTATGGAAGTTATTGAGACTATACAGTAAGACTATTAAAATAAATCAGAAAAGGTCATTGCAAATGAAACATTGAGGAAGTGCTCATCTTTTTTTTTTTTCTAATAGTTATACAAGATGATAGCTCATCCCAGAGACCGCAGAAGAGTCTAATCAGTCAGGGTAGAAGCTACCAAGCAGCATGTGTTAATCTGTTTGACTTGAAAACAAGTCAGGAAATATGTGTGTCTGTTTGTATATGGGTTTTGGGGAGTCATTCATCCATATGGAACACATTCAGGGCAACAAATTAAAACTAGTGATTTTCTCATCCAAATTACAGTACTGAATAGTATTTTCACTTCTAATGTGCGGTTCCCAACTAGTGAAAACCAACGGAAAACTTATGTAAACATACTAATGGCTCATTATATGCTGGTGAATATGGCAGAATGCACTCTTGTCACTGGCTTCAAGAGTATCCCTGAATATACCTTTGAACCTGTTCTTAAAAATCAAATTCATAAATATTGTAGTTTCATAACCCAGTATTAACTGTCATGACAGGGATGGCTATACAAACTATGGCTTGAGGATTTTTTTTTTCGAAGACAAAACTCTTTTTTTCTAGTGCACAGAAATCAGGGAAGAAGAGGAGTAACTGCAGAAGCATAGAATGGCTCGGAGGTTGATTGATGAAGCAGAAACATGCCAGGCCTCGCAAGGACAAAATTAGCAGCAGGTCACTTTGTGGAGTTTAAGGAGGCTTCTGTTGGCCCTATTTTTGGTCACTCAATCAAGGGCCAGCTCCTACCAGTGAGAGTGAATTTAATTGCACAGCTAACAGTCACTCCTGAATAAAGCACTTCATGTGTAAGTTCATGTTGAATGTAAGGTAAAAGGGTAAAAAAATGGATTGAGAAATATTTGAAAAATGCAGCTGAAATGGTTTGGTTTCTTTTTTCCCCCCCGACTTGGCACAGTTAGTGTTTGGCACTAGTTTTGGCTGCACTTCAAAAACAGATGAAGAACAAGAAGACAAATACTTCAACGTGTGCAATTCAACATTTTTTGCAAAAAACCCTGGCTCATAAAAAGAGAAAAAAACATATGCTGCTGCAGCCTTCTTAAAAAATAAAGACTTTTCCTCCTGGCTGGTGGTCCAGTCATCCTCATCCACACTGACGTCTCTTTCAGTTAATTCGTCTTGGCTTGTGCATGCCTTTGTTAATCTTGAATTTTCACTGAAAGAAAATGGGAAGATCACAATGAGTGAAAATCCTAATTTAATTGGATGTTTTCATTTCTGAAAAATGAGTATGATCTCATGATATTACAGGTAAAAACCATATTTTTACTTCAACTTCTACCAATTAAAATAACTCACTGTCATTACAGACCATTACAGATTTATTAAGCCAAACCTTTAATATTTTATATTACATTCATGGCTATTAGAACAGGTTAGAAACATTTAGCCAGTATGACCGAGGCAAAATGATACAATCAATAAAATAGAGTTTTTGTTTCTGCATTTCATATTTTTATTTATTTGGGAACAGCTGATTACAGTCTAAAGCTGCATTTGGATTAGTTTCACTGGCTGATGTCAGTAATAAGTTTTTTATACATCTCCTCTGCGATAAAACTCTCGTATCCTGACAGACATATCCAAGCAAAATAACACAAGTGGGATAAATTTCTACCTGTTTTTCTATGAATCTGGGTGATTGCATCATTTGATTATGTCTATTTATTTGGCAGCGTCAAACATTAGTTTCAAACATTAGTATTTACTCATTTATTTCGTACTAGTGATATATATATCTGCTCATTTATTCATTTCTAGAAAATGAGACATTGCATGTTATTGTGTCATACAGGTCTGTATTCAGAGTTGAGTTTTGTGTACATACTGAGAATTTAACACCAAACCTGCACACATCACTATTCAGAACTTATACAAGAGTTACGCACAGTGGGTGGAGTTTGCTAAAAACAGACATATTTCTCGGTTACACGTGATTCTGACCTTAAGCACATTATTTTTGGACAATATCAGCTCGAGAAAGGAGAAATATTAAGTCCAGTGCTACTTATTCCAAAAATCTGTTATGAGCATTGTAAATACACACTAAACTATGAATTTTCATTTGAGTCCAATATTAAATGGATAATTATTAATATTGACTTATATAACAACACTATTAATTAATAGTAATATCATATTAAAGTCCATAAGAAGGTTTTTTTTTCTCAAGGATTGATTGGGTGTGCATAAGTGAGCATAAGCATGTCATATACACACTCATCAATTTATCCTTCAAACCATGGGCAAGTTTTCTTTATCAGAGAACACATCAAGTGAACAGAAATGTTGGCACAATTTTATAATTCAACAAGCCAAAATTAGCAAATTAAAAGCATGTAAAAAAAAAAATCTGTAAATCATGACCTCGTTTTAGTGTCTCGTGGTTTCATTAAGCTCTAACTGTGTGAGCATGATCAAATAAAACGCAAACTAATAGGATGTGCTGGATCAAGTGCTTTTTATAAGCTGACGAATAATGAGGGTGATATATAAGTAATATTGTTAAATGAAACCATGTTTGCAGAGATTAATATGCTTGCCATCATATTAGTCTTTTTCAGTGTTATTTTTTTAATTGCCTCTTGCTTATTTAGTCTGCATCTTCTATCTCTGATATAGTGCTTGTGTTTAAAGATGATGGTCTAGGCACTACTACACAAACTTCATGTAGGTAATTTGCATAATATGAATGGACCGCCTAGAAAATTGACTTAAGCACGTGCAAACTGGCATCCCATCAAGAGTGTATTACTGCCTTGCGCCCAGTGTTCCCAGAATAGGCTCCAGAGCCACCGTGACCCTGACTGTGACCCTGACCAGGATAAAGAGGTTACTGTAGATGAATAAATGAAAATGAATGTACTCAGCTGTGTGCAATTGTTTCGGTAGGCATTAAAAAAACAGAAGTATCCAGATTCTGCAGATAAACCATGCCATCTGGCAACACTCTGAGCAAGCAAGCTAGCAAGGTGCTGATTTACACCTGGCTTTGTGGGGAGAAACCAAATCACACTCAACATCAGCCTCTGTTAATTGCCTTCTCTTCCCATTTTTTCTGCGATCCTCCCTTAAACGCGTATGTACGAGGGAGAAAAATGCAGTTCAGCAGGCACGGGGCTTAAATTAAGCATTAAGATGGACATGCAGAATGTGGCCTAATTGCGCCCGAAATGGGTGCAAACAACCGAGTACATCTGGCTCTTAGCAAAATAAACATTAGCAATCCTGACATATGTACATCTGGCCCATATAGTGTATAAAAATATACAATAATACAGTCAGTGTTATTATGAAGTTGTGCAGTTTTACACTGATTCAAAGGATTAATCAATCCACAACATTTATATTTATATTTCAAAGATTTTTTTTTATGAGAACAAGAATAACATATTGACTAATTTACAATACATTCTTATTTCACAAAGGGTATTGCTCTTTCTTTTTTTTTTTTTTGGACACAAAATGCAATTCAAACATATAGCTGGTGTTGGCCTTGCTCAAAAGCTCAAAAACTCAAATGCTTTCTGACACCCAGGAATTTGAATTCTATGACAATATGGAGAAACTGTAGAAATTAAAGTAGCGGTAAACAATTGTGTGATATAAGAATGAAATTCTGTCACGTACTATGGACCATTGGTTGCATACATCTAATTTGTTGTCTCTAAACTGAATTAATCTCTCTATAATCTAAAATTAAAAGTGTCTTGTATTTGGACATGATGGACTGAAGAAAGAAGAGCAGTATCAGTGAAAAACGCAGTTATAGATAAGACATGGACGAACTACAGTTTTAACTGAACACTGAAAACTTAAAAAATGAATTCAGTACTCGCTATTTTCCACCTACTACTATCTCATTATTATTTTTCACTCCAAGATGGAGCACAAATACAATAGCAATTACATTTGCCAGAAAACCAACCTGAGGAAAAAGAACAGGAAAAAAATGAAATAGAAGGTTCACCGAGTGCAGAGTGTACAAGAATGGCTTTGCATATAAATTAGTAAACAAAGCAAACTGTTCTCTGAAGTGGAGGTTTTGATGTATGATAGAAACCACAGATATTATTAGCATGTAAGAAAGTGCAAATCTGAGTAAAAATAAAGTCTATCAGAAGGTTACCCGTGGATAACATTTGGCTTCAGGGTCAAACAAGAAACCGTGGTGAGCACAAAAGCATCTCAGAACACACAACACATTGAACCTGGAGGTGGATGAGCTACAACAGCAGAAGACCACATCAGGTCCCACTCCTGTCAGCCAAGAACAGGAATCTGAGTGTACAGTGAAACCGTACAGCAAAAGAACAGGTGAATCTTCAGCTATCCAGTTTCCGCCTCAAGGTTCAATGTTTTGTGCATTCTGAGATGCTTTTCTGCTCACCGCAGATGTAAAAAGTGGTTATCTGAGTTACTGTAACCTTCCTGTCAGCTCAAATCAGTCTGGCTGTTCTCCTCTGACCTTCTCTATTCAACAAGGTGTTTCCGCCCACAGAACTTACGCTCACAGGATATTTTTTGTTTTTCGCACCATTGTGTGTAAACTTTAGAGACTATCGTGCACGGAAATAACAGGAAATCAGCAGATTCTGAAATACTCAAAACAACCCATCAGCAACCAGGCCTCAGTCAAAGATCACTTTTTTGCCCCACACACATGTGATGTGAAGAGTAACTAAAGCTCTTGATCTGTATCTGCATGATTTTCTGCATTGCACTGCTGCGGCATGACTGGCTGATTGCATAACTGCATGAATGTGCAGGGGTCCAGGTGTTCCTAATAAAGTGGACCATGAGTGTTTGTGATGAAAAGGCATGAGTGTCACAAGGCATGAAGTAAGACTAAACTAGTAAAAAGCTGCTTTTTGAGTATCAGTGCACATTACTGCAAAGATAGAAACGAAAACAGAGGCTAAAGAGACAAAAAGCAGCTATCTGGGAAAGAACTGGATGCAAGTTAACTGTGAGTGGGCATGAGATGAAGGTTTTTGGAACATGTAGTGGTTTTATCTCAAACTGTAGGAGGAGTAGCATTTGGAAACTGAAATAAAAGAGCAAGATGGCTTAACAATTTTCCTATTACACAACTATCACACAAAAAATAAAACCCTATGCATGAGCTGAAACGGTTTGAACATAGTACAAAACACGGTTTAGGTGTTTTTTTGTCGTTGTTTTAATTCAACTATGTAATGAATGGTGCGTGAGAGAGAAGGTTTATGCAATCAGCTGTAGATGATGTCAGAGACTATTCTTTAGCAATTTCCTTTCATTCAGTGATTACAAAACAAGTTAAAGATACTGTTTAACATTGTGGTGAATGCACTATATACGGTGTATTGTTGTAAGCGTAATTCCACGACACTGGAAAACAGGTGAAGTAACAGCGAATTGTCTTTAGCTCAGAGTCATTTACTACATTAGTATCTTTTTCTTTTGGATTTTCCTCCAACTTTCTCTCTAATTTAGTTATGGCCAATACCCACCCTCCAGTTAGTTCTCACCCTCCAGTTCGGTCTCACCCACCACTCAGGAAGGGTGAAGGCTATCATATGCTTCCTCCAATCGTTTAGAACTGCTGCTCATGCATTGTCAAGGGGGCAGCGTAACACACTCAGAGGAAAGCGCTATCCACCCACTTCCACATGCATGTGTTCACAGACACTCATGATTGGCTAGTGTCACTGTGATTGATAGGAGAGTAAGAGAGCATGCCTCCCTCAGAGCATGGCTATTTGTGCAATGGCTGTGGCATCGTCGGGATTCGAACTCATGATTTCCGGACGACAGGGTGAACGCTTTTCTGCCCACATCATTCATTCATTGATATTTCTAAAGCAGAACACACGCACTCTTTCTCTTGACCCTGAATGTGGTATACCATTGCACAGAAATATTCATCAAGCAGATACACAAATCCATCACAGCACTCACACAGACCACATGATTATATTAAACAGTTTAACAAATCAAAAACCTAAAATGTCCTAGCGTGAGTGGGATGAGTAAAACCGCAGAAAGTGTTAATTAAAAGAATTTTTTTTTTTAAATTTGTATTATTATTTATTTTGTTTATTTCTAGAAATATACCAGAAGGATTTTCAGAAGAAAAATACCATTTGATGAAATCTAAGTCTCCCCTTGTCTGGAAAATCAGCCTCGCTTGGACATTTATCACCTCTTCCACTTCCTTATGTTCCGGACCACCACAAAGGTTTCCTTCGGATGTAGTGGAGTATTCCCGTATACTCGTTTCCTTGCTGAGTAACAAGTCATCAACTTCTAATTGCGACTGTCACTCCACATAGATAGTAAGTGTATTATACACACCAAAGTCCAATTCAGAAGAAGGGGTGTGCTTCAGAAGAGATTTTTCTATGTGCATGAGTGGTGCATTCCACAAAGCTTCCATTTTAACATACACCAACTGCGTCAGAGGCACCTTACTGGTGCTGTGCTTGTATGGGATGGAGTTAGGCAGAATACAGCACGTGCCGCAGAGCAGACTCACAACGCTACAACAGTTCATGTCAGATCAGGGTGTGACCATGCTTCCAGGCTATGATTCCCTGGAAGCTCAGAGGCATTTCAGCATCGTATCAGAAAATACATGATTGCGTAGAGTTTCTGAGCTGTACGTTTTACTGAGCAACTTGCAGAAGCAGCCACAGTTCTTCTGGAGACTTTGACTGTCGACTCGCTTCTTATTTCTGCAGCGAAACCCAGCAGCCTTCATGATGTTTTTATCTGAAAAGTGTCTCTTATGGAATCTGCTGCTTTCTTTACTGACATACAAACATTTTTCTGTAGCATTTCATTTTGTGCTGGAAAACTAACGTTTGGAATCTAACATGTTTTGTACAGACTTGATAATGTAAAGTCAGAAAATAAAAATCTATAACAAAGTTTGTACTAAAAAAAATAGGGTGCCTAAGACTTTTGCACAGTACTGTATCTTTACAAGATTTTATTTAAACTTTAGTTCCATCTGCTATTCATATCAGATGTACAAAACTGGTTGAGACAAGAGAAAGATGCATTTCCACATTTCAACTGCTGTGGAATATTTATCTGCTTTAAGCAGAGTGACTTCCCCTTTCCTTTGGGTTAGCTTTGGCATGAAGGATGTTCACAAAGTGAGTACCAGGTGCATTAGAGACCCTAGGGTCAGTGCATACTCCTGTATTTGAATGATCAGCTGCTGGGAGTCACATTACTCCTTTGCTGACTGTTCAGTGGCATGAGGCTCAACTCGTGTGCCATGCGAACTGTCCCGATGGATCTCAGGGCAGTCTTGGGTATGGATTTAGACATGAAATTCCAAGCGGCCAAATACTGCCCACATGGAGACTTTCTAGGTTCTGTGGAGAACTTCTGTGGAGAAAATTGGGAATATCGCCCCAGAGACTGCTTCACTGAATACTCAGTGGCTATCAGTTATATCACAGCGAAAGGTGCCAGTAGTATTGCACGCACACCCTGACACTTTGGTTTTTCACAGCCTGAGGTTTTCTCCCTGCAAAGATTGAAACTGTAACTATGGATGTCACCCTGCATTAAATGCCAGTTCATGTCCACTACAGCTACCTTCTACACTTCTACACTTCTGCACTACTAAGGAGTGTCATTTGTGGACAATTGCGGATAAGCAACATGGTGCTCACCATCCACCTTCTCCAGATTTTACAGATAAAATGTGATGAGTTAGAGTGATTTTCATTCTCTATTATCAGCACCTTGAGCAATTCTTTTCTTCAATGGGAACAGAAACAGCATGCTGATTTATATCCATTATCTTCAATAAACTACAGTATCAGCACTTATTTTAAGTGCTGTCTGGGGAGTGCACTACCAGGATGTGTTATGAACCTTCAGGATGACTTTGATATATGGCCACCTCTAGTTTCGAGGGAAACCACCCTGGTAGTTTGGAAGTTATGGAAGTAGAATGGAAGGATGTGGTGTAACTGTACTTGCTCAACACTATTGGCACACAACTAGCCTAAAATACAAACGCTCGTTGAAGGACAGCATGGTTGCCAGATCTGTGTAACAAAACCCACAATGGGTGTTTAACACCAAACACAAAACCAGCCCAAGTCCATAACTCAAAAGCCGACACTCCCAATCTCTGTACTAAACTCCAAAATAATAGCTATAATTTTCAATTTAATACTACAGAATTATAACAACATTATATTGCAACAAAGCACTATTAAAAAACTTTTCCTAAATAGATCCTAAATAAACCAAGGTCCTAACCGAGGTTTTACATTTTATTATATATGTTGTCATGAATCAGTAAAAAAAATAAATAAATACATGAAGCACATTAGTGCTCTAACACACAACAAGCTAATTTATCCTTAAGCATGATTTCTATTCCATATGCATTTACTAGAGTTACAGTAACTTATTTCTACTGATACACTGTTCATGTAAATGTAATTATACAGTGCAAATCACCTGCAATACGCAGATATGTCTTATTTCTACAGTTGAATCTGACTCTTTATCATGGACACGTTGATGTATTGCAGTAGCTAGCAACAGCAGCTAATGCTGCATTTACGAGTTTACCGTATCCATGGTTACACTGCAGCTTCCTAACCATTGGCTTAAGATATAAACAATATGGTTAGGTTTGTTAAGGGCCATGTTTCTTTATTTCAAACTGTCACATGAATGTGCATCATCCCCGCATTCATTCATGCTCAACAACATGCAAATCTCGTCCTGAATATGCATGTGCTATATTTTAAAGCGCAGGGTAGTGTGACCTCGTCTCACACATTGAGTCATATGCTAAAGCCATCTTGATGAGTAACAGTTACTGCCATAACATAAGCTTCACTACATCCTTACACAACAAGCATGTAGGCCTGACTGATGCAACACACCAGTTTGCTAAGAATAACACTTCGACAGAGGCTCGAGATTGGACAAAGCAGGAAACATGGGCTACTTTTTTTAACGTAATCTAGTGATATGGCAAAGCCACAGTTCATTCAAAGGGAAGCGTTAGGGAGAAGATGAATTGTAGGGAGGGGTGCAAAAAAAAAAAAAAAAAAAAAGCACACAGATGTGCAGTGAGTAGGGGGTTGGCAAGTCGGAGAGGAACTCAATGCCGCAAGGTGGGGGAAGAGACAGGAAGAGAGGAGGGGTCTTTGTGGATAAGGACCCTTGCAGCAGAAGGTAGAAAAAGGGTAAAAAGGCAGAGTGTGTATGTGTATGTGTGTGTGTGTGTGTGTGTGAGAGAGTGTGTGTTTATTTAAAATAAATCCCTGTGTTTAAAGCCCCAGAGTGTGTTCTGAACCATCTGAATGACTGACTGTGCCGCCCATTTCTGCACCGTGGTGCTCGCGGAATGAAGCAAAACAGCAGAGGCAGACCCCCTATCAGGTGCCTACATCTGTGCACATGCACACATCCTCTGCTTCTCTCTCTCTCTCTCTCTCTCTCTCTATTGTACACACATCCACTTTAGATTTTTCCCAGCATCTCATCTCTGCCTTTTGTCTTTTTTTTTTTTTTTTTTTTTAAATCAGTATGTGGGTAGAAGCTGCTCTCTCAGGATAACACCACAGCAAAGAGAGCAGGAGAGAGAGAGAGAGAGAGAGAGAGGAAGAGAGAGAAAGAAAGATAGAGGGATGAGATAGAAAAAAACACCCTTCAATATCTAAATTTGTTTGTTTCAGCGCCCCATTCCCATGGTATAAATACTCACTTGGCTAAATGCTTTGCTTCCATCTGATCTTGTATGCTAAGTACACTGTCACTGTCACACAGCAGCAACAATAACAACACACAACATCTCATTTGTTTCCTTTTTATCCCTCAATTACCACACTTCTCTCTGATTGAGAAGAAAATATTGCATTGCATTAGGGTGGGATCAGGCTTTTCTCAAAGCAGGTGCAGAATAAAACAGGTAGAAGGAAGAAGGAAAATGAGGAGACAAAGAGGAGTGATGGAGTCAAGCATGAGTGAGCAGTGAGCAGGCCTCGGACCACACTGAACCATCAGCCCATGTCCAGCACTGAGCATGTACAACATCCAGCAACAAGTTCTGTTATTCTGTTCCTGAGGATCAACAATGGTGACACTCCGAGTGTAACACTGAATTCATGTCTTTCTCCCATGCAGCACTGAGGGACTTGATTTCCTCACAGTACCACAGAAAGACAGAATATCATGGCATTCATGAAGTCTAATACTGATTAGCATGAGATATTTCCTCACACACACATAACATATAGACATACAAATATATACACACATTACACACACAAACTGATGCACAATTTAAAGAATAAATAATAATATTAAAGCAGGGAGAGGATGAAGAGACGCTGCTGGTACCTGTATGGAGCTTTTTTTTTTTATTCCTCTATAGTTTCCTAAGATCTGTTTTTCCCAAGTTTCCACATCATAGCTTCCTTTCTTAAAAAACAAAACCAAAAACAGCTGGAATCAGCTGGAGCGTCGTTCTGGATTCGGACGTGTTGCTTGTAAATAACGCGCGAGCTCCGTGCCAGAATAACGCAGTACCTTCAGAGCAAGAGCAGATGCACAGATGCAGAGAAGAGCAGATGCACAGATGCAGAGAAGAACAGATGCACAGATGCAGAGAAGAACAGAAGCAAAGCCACCGTGGACGTGAAAGAACAGGAAGCAGGGAAGGAAAAAAAAACCCAGTGTGCTCACGGTCCCAGATCACGGCTTATCCTCGGTTCTGCATCTCTGTTCCAGCCTCCTGTTGGAGATATGCAGCCATAAAAACATCCAAGCTGAAATGGTTCATTCGCAGCGCGCAGCATCGTCGCACAGCATCCAGAGCACAGCGCGCTACTGTGCGCAAAAAAACAGGAGAGGGGGGGGGTGTGCAAAGGACCTTGGTCGTGCAGTGATGGTTGGATAGATAGATAGATAGATAGATAGATAGATCAGATCAGATCAGATCAGATCAGACCAACACCCGACTGAGATGTGCTTTGTTTTTACGCGCGCGTGCATTTTGGCCTCAGTATTTCTTCCAGGGAAGAATAACTGATTTCCTAAATAAAACTTGAAATCCACTAGGATCCACTACACGTCATAAGAAACGCGACTGGTGCTCTGTGTCTAAGTGTTAATCAAATGTGATAAGTGATCTTCTGTGAGGTCAGTGTGCTCCCTGCCCCTGCCAGCTGACATGATCATATCCGCTCCAGTGAAGCGCCAGGAGAAGGATCGCTCCTGAAAGCCCCGGATCGCGCGCACTGATTGGACAAAAGCCCCGGATCGCGCGCACTGATTGGACAAAAGCCCCGGATCGCGCGCATTGATTGGACAAAATGGCAATTGGGCGCGTTTTCATTTGTTAAACGCGGGAAATTATCTACCAATCATTAGCACGGTATATTGCCTAAGGGATTTCTCTCTGGAGGTGGATGCTATTGTTTGTTATTTATTTATTTATTTATTTATTTATTTATTTCCCCATGGCGCATGCGCACGGAAGCCAACCCGCCAAATGAAACTTCAGGTTCTACTCATTTTCATCTGGAAATGTAACCATGCATGAACAGAAGAGACTGATAGTGAGGAAGTGAGGGAGAATATGGTTTCATTAATCACAACACAAATATAGGCTACAGATAAAATGAATACACAATACACACAATTTCTGGTCACATGTCAGTGACGACAAGAACAGAGCAACCAGTTTTACTCCAGATGTTGGGTTGATCACTGTTTATGTACAGTTATTCAGGATTTGAAGCTGAGACGAATTTGGTTCACTAGTTTGTGGACACCTGACCATCACGCCTTTATGCTGGCCTTCCACAAACTGACCTCTGGAGACGGGAATACTGCAGCTTGCTCCCGGTTTTCCACCGTGTGCCATCCGACTCCTGCAGCACATCCAGGATGCAGCTGCGGGACTTGTTTCCAACCTCCCCAGCTTCATTCAGCCATCGCTGCATCCTCCATACTGGCTTCCTACAGCTGCCCTGCACATCAGAGCACAGCTGATAACCAGCAAAATAGACTTCACATGAAAAGTATAATGAATTTTCATGGTTACACAAATGCACTTTCTGACCATATAGTACACAGTTATAGAAGGTAATTATTTATAATGGCACTATCCGGTGTCACTCAGATGAGGATGGGTTTCCTTTTGAGTCTGGTTCCCCTCAAGGTTTCTTCTTCATATCAAGAGTTTTTCCTCACCACCATCACCTCTGGATTGCTCATTAGGGATAAATTCATAAATTTTAAATTTATATCCTGAATTTACATATTTGTGTAAAGCTGCTTTGTGACAATGTTCATTGTTAAAAGTGCTATACAAATAAAATTGAATTGATCTAAAAAGCAATATATTGGACTTAAGGGTTTATTTAAATTCTTGCCATCTTCTTATTTATATATCAATGTATTAGTCTTTAGTTCGATTTGTTTGTTTTTAACTTGGAGAACAAAAAAAGAAAAATGGAGAGCAAAGAAGAAAAAAGCAAAGCAAAAAGGAAAAAATAAGGCAGTCTGCTTCTTCAGTCCGCATTTTCTATCTCCCAGTTCTTGGCTGGGCTTAAAGGCAGATGCTTGTCTTTAATGGCAGTGCTGTAGACGATCATGAAAAATCCCAACTCAAAATAAAAATCTAGCAATCTCAGATTAGGCATGAACTATATTTTAATGTAGTTGGAATTTATGTATTTTAATTTTAATAATCTGCAAGGGCCGCCCAGAAAATCAACTGAAGCACCTTTGGAAGCCATAATTAGAGATACTGAAGTAGGTGGCAACTTAAGATGCATCAATACAGTGCCTTGCATAAATATTCACCGACCTTGATCTTTTTCACATTTTGTAGTGTTCCCACCTGGAATAGACTCGCTAATCTGCTTACTAAAATGGAATTCCAGAAGAAAAGAAGAACAGGCAAGACATGCAGAACTGAACGCCAGCGGCGACAGTCGGAGATGCCTCCACCACACGTCCTGTCCTTCTTGTTACTAAAATACTTCAAACAGGAAGGAAAAAATATTTGACCTTGCTGTGACCTTGACCCTGTTTGGATCAATTCCAAAATTTAATCAGTTCATCTGCTGGTTACAGTGACGATTCCATATAAATCTTACAAATATTCAACAACTCGTTCTTGAGATTTCACGCTAACAAAAATCACGAATCTCGGACAGACGCATGAACAGACCGATGGCAAAATCGTAGCTAGCCAAAAATGGGCCTTGCTTTCCTGAACACGAGCACGTATGGAACCTCTCTGGAAGAAAGCTATTGAAGAAAAACTACTTCAGACATTTACCCTTGTAGCTGTAATTACAGCTAAAGGTGGTTCTACTGAGTATTGACCCACAGGGATGAATAATTACACAACCAACAAAAGTTATGCATCTTCAAATATTAGACATATTGTCTAAATCTAATGGTAAAAACCCCAATGAAGTCCATTTCAATTCCAGGTTGTAACACTGCAAAATGTGGAAAAGCTAAAGGGGGTGAATATTTATTAAAAGCACTGAATTGACATAACTTCAGCTGCCAATTTATCTCTTGTATCTCTGAATATGGCAGATTGTTATTATGAATGCACAGCAATGTGAGGATATGAATACTGCTCTCCATGTAAACATGATACGCTGTATTGAAAAAGTGGAAAATTAAACATTAGTCAGCATTTCCTAATGAAGATCGTTTAGTAAAAGTTGAATGTGCAGTCACCTGTATACAGCAGTTTTAATGCAGCCTGTTAGGCTTATACACCAGTTTGAAACACTGACACAATGAAACATAGGTCTTAACTGAAAGAGAGGAAAGTAAACACCAAAAGTGCGCTCTCACTGTAATTAGAAAGTAAAATGTGCATCTCACTGTAATTAGGGTGAGCATGCAGAACCATCAGTGCTCAGGAAGAAAGCTCGGTCCCAGTGAGGAGACTGGGAAAATTTCTCATACTCCACTGCAAAGAGCTGCTGAGTGTCCTTAAAGAACGAACACTGGGTTGTGCAAGGAATATTACTGGTCCAGCCAGTAGCTACAAAGTCTTCCTCCTCAAAAACTGCAGAATACTGGAATAATTACAGCCTTTTTGTATTGTAAATACATTTTGTGTTACTAAACAGTTAGCAGTTCCACACTCATACATCTCGACTATTTTTTGTGTGTTGTAGGTCAAAATGAGTGTTTCACAGCCTTAATATAGTTCAATGGTTTAACAACATTTAATTGAACAATACCAGAAGATGACTGAATATGCACACACCATCCATTTTATTAGGACCACCTGTACACCCACACATTCATGCAGTTATCTAATCAGGAAATGATGTGGCAGCAGCACAATGCATAAAAATCAAGCAGATACAGTCCAAGAGCTTCAGTTCATGTTCACATCAAACTTCAGAATGGGGAAAAATGTGATCTCTGTGACTAACCATGGCATGACTGTTTCAGAAACTGCTGATCTCCTGGGATTTTCACACACAACAGTCGCTAGAGTTTACACAGAACGGTACGAAAACCAAAAAACACTGAGTGAGTGACAGTTCTGTGGGTGGAAATGCCTTGCTGATAAGAGAGGAGAGAGGAAAATGGCCAGATTGGTTCGAGCTGCCAGGAAGGATATAGTAACTCATAATCACTCTTTACAACCGTGGTGAGCAGAAAAGCATCTCAGAATGCACAAAACATCAAACCTTGAAGTGGATGAGCTACAACAGCAGAAGATCACATTGGGTTTCACTCCTGTCAGCCAAGAACAGGAATCTGAGGCTATCATGGGCACAGACTCACCCACACTGGACAGTTGAAGATTAAAAAAATTTACCTGGTCTTTTTCTAAACTTCAACTATTTTTTTTTTTTAAAAAAATCATGTTAATTAACTTGATCTTTGTCCCATAATCATCATGCACGTGTCCCTTGCATGACCTCTTTGTTGTATCCCGCAGGATTCCTGTGAACCTTAGTGGCAAGCTATTCAGTTACGTCCCTAAGAGCTAGAAATCTACATCGCTCCAGTTCATTATGGGTCTCGGTTACAGAGGATTCTTTCACACCATTCCAAAACCATGTGCATTAACCAGGAATCCTGCTTCTTGTGTTTTCTCTCCCTTGAAAACAATACAGGGCATTTTTGGACTAACTGATTTTAAAGTGCCGAAGAAATGGCTTGAGAACCATGATTTGATTCTACGTATGTTAAAGTATTAGTTATTGAAACAGGAAGTTAGGGAGGGAGCATGTTGAGAGCTTTGATTGATTTCCACGACAGTCTATAGCGTTCCAGATACAGCAGTGAGCAGAGCAGAGCAGAGGTTTCCACCCACCTCGACTCGATTTGGTACAGGGCCGTGGGTTGTGAGCGCAGCAGTTTTTTCCTCTCCTCCGCGCTAAGCATCATGCAGCAGTGAGAGCTTAAGGGTTAACGCAAGGTAGAGAAATCAAACTGTAGCTACAAACCAGCTTTGAGCCAAGATCAAGATTGTGAAACAGGAATGAGAGCGGACACACAAACACACACTTCAACCATCGTTTCAACACACACATGGTGGTTTGGAAGGAGAATGAATGTACAGGAAACTGGCCGCGTATCACCCGTATTGGATGCTAATTAGCTGCTATTGTACAGCAGGACCCGACAGTGGTGAGGCAGACCAATCCACAGGTGATTGTTGAAGACTAAATGGGAAGCTCAGCCTTCCTTACAATCTCATTAAAATGCGTCCATGAAACGCTTACCAATGTGTCTATATTATTCATCACATCACAGCAAAAGTCAGTATTTTAGCCAATTAAAATAGCAAATGTCTCACTGCAGTAAAAGGCTGTTCATTCATTTAACACAAACTGTTTTCGGTGGACAGAACAGCCTGCGTGAAACTGCTGATAGAAGGCAGTAGAAACACGGCCAGTAGAACTCCAGTGGTGCACAGATTCATGGGTTTTTCATAGAAAAAAAATGTCAGCACGGCTTCCTCCATATGATGAATGGGAGACCACTCAAAGGGGCTGAACCTTGTAACCAACCGGCAATTATTAACAGGGTAAAGAACATGACTGACAGCATTTCAATCTTCAGCATATCGGCGCCAGTCAACAGCAGACTGACGGCGCTAGGATGTTGGATATGATCTTAATGTGAAGAGGAGTCTTGGGATCAGCACAGGGAAAACATACCGAACACAACACACACCACTCAAGCTTAGGATCTGTAGCTGTAACCGCACCACTGTGTGGGGATTCACCCTCAATTCAATTCAAGTAGTATAGGACTTATAACAATAAACTTCTTCATAAAAAGCAGCTTTAGACAAATCGGGCTGTGGATTTATATTTAGACGCCTAATGAGCAGGTCGGAAGTAACAGTGGAAAGGAAAAAGTGAGGTAACATGAGGAAGAAACCTTCACATGAACCAGACTCTTCTAGGTGACACTGTGGGATAGTAGGATTATAAATTAATAAATCGAAATTTAAAAAAAGGACTAAAATTACTGGAGTTTTTCCCTCAACTAAACCCAGACTAAAACAATAACCAAATAACCAAAACTATTACATATAAAAGACTAAATCCAAAGTAACTGTCCAAAAGACACAAGACACAAAATACAATGCATGTTAAAGCTGAGTATCTGAGGCTTAAGGGTTACGTTCAAGGAATCAAGAGTTGCTCTGTGGTAGTCGTAGGATTTAAACTCCCAACCTCCCAGTCACTAGAGCAGAACCGTAACCACTAGAGCAGAACCGTAACCACTCTCTACACTATCATAAAGGACTTATTACTCCGAGAGCTGATTAAAAGGCTGAATCTGTCATTTTCTCATTTGTTTATTCTCTGACTGACCAAAAAGTCAACCAAGAAAAGATTTTAAAATAAAACACTGCATGATTACATGCTGTAAAATATGAAGCATGTGTTTTGTTTGAAACTGTGTTTACACTGCGCTTGTGTTTCTGTGCTTTGTTTGCTTAAGGGTGTGCATCTTTAGTTTTCCTAAATTTGCTTCGAAGATGTGCTTTATCCTCAAAAACTTTATACAAAATCAAAAACAAATGAACAAATTATTTGAAAAGTAATTTCTTTATTAATATTTTACAATCCTTTACTTCATTTTAACGTCTTGTGTAATGTTCTTGAACGCCGCTCCATTTTGCAATTGTCATTTTTTTATGCTGTTTCTTTGAAAATGGAGGGGGAGGGGGGAAAAAGACATGAGATGAAAGAATGCTCTGTACATCACTTTTTTCCAGTTAGGAAAAAAAAAATATATAATTCACATTTTAATTCTCTTCCATACAGTACGCTCAGGAAAAGTAAACGTAACAAAACTGGATGGGGCACAAGGCCACTTGTCACATAGGTATCATGCACCATGTTTAATGAAATTAAACAAAAAAAAAAATAATTGCTGATTATCTACTTTCTTCAGATAGTTATATCTAAGATGGCAAGTTCTCATGGGCAAAAAAAAGATAAGTCATTGGAGTGGCACTCCAAACACTGAAGGATATTGTAATTAAGAAGCTTTGTGAAATGAAGCAGATTGCTGGCCAGTAAGATGAACGTAGTGGGCCATTTTGTCCCTAATGCGACTGTAGTGATGCTTCAGAAGAGCATGTCCTTTTTTTTTTTTTTTTTTTTTGTGAATGTCCAAAAACAAGTCAGTGTACCAATTCATCCCAAACTGACCAAGGTTTTTTCTTTTCTTTTCTTTTCGTCAGTCTAAATCAAGGTTTTGTATGATCCATACACAATACTGCGGTCATGCAAACTAAGTCTTTTAATACCTTTTTTTTTTTTTTCCTGAGCCTCAGTAATGGGTGCATGTCCAATTCTGACACATGTAAGCTGACCTTAGAGGATTTTTTTTTTTTAGTGCTGGTGCTTTTCATTCCAATTCTCTCTCACTCTGGGCAGTGTCGTTATCTTTACTTAGAAGTAGGGGCTGGATATTAATTGATGGAGTGAGATATAGATTGTAATTACTCTTGTATATTGGATTGCTGTATGAGCATGTGGACAACCCTAATGTTTAAAACGTCCCATTTAATTAAAAAAAAAAAAAAATGCTTAAGGTACAAGGAGGAAGCAAATGGAATTATTGATTATGGTTGCAGTCAGACACATCAAATGCAGGCCAGTTCATTTAATCCAGCTTTAAAATGATGACAACTTCAAGAATAAGCAATTGAATTTGGTCTCTCACAGCTCAGTATTCCTTGTGCTAGATCAGATATTTAACATTTGCTTGTGCACTACGAATCGTACCAGCAACACAATCTGACTTGTGTTTGTTGTCTACTGTGCTGGACGAAAGTTTGTAGGCTTGTGTCTCTTTGGCTCAAGAATGCTCTGTCAAGATTTTAAGAGTTTTACTAAAACAAGGTGATAAGTGGAAAAAGTTCTGGGCAAGTGGATTTTGTAGGTACTGGGAGAAACTCCAAAGGCAATATGCACCAACGAGACATAAAACAGCCTCGTAACAGCATCTGAGTCGCCACACCACGTGCGTGAGAGTGTGGATTCAGTCCAGGAATGTCAACAGTAGTCTGCAGTTCTTATTGTCTGTCACTGGAGGTCCCGGTCCTCAAGATACCTGTACTCAAACGTGAATCCTTCTTTCTTCCTCTGGCCCCACTTCTCGTAGTCAAAGTAAATGTATGTCCCCTGAGGCACAAAAGAGAGAAAAAAATTATTGCATCTGCCTAGAAAAGTTAGCATCAAAATGATTTGGATTTTCTTATGTAGGGTCAGTCCATTTCCAGTCACCTGAAAACAAAACAAAGGCCCTGACTACAAATGAATGAATGAAAAAAGTTGATAAGATTCAAGCAAAATATTTGCGGGTCCAAACTGGACTAGACTTGCCAACCAGGCCTAGTTTAGCCAGACCAGGATGCAACCTGTGTAGAGTACTGTCAGAGATTTTCACTAAAATCCAAGAAAGGAACAATTAAATTCACACATGTATAAATGATCACTGCTTTTTACTGTACTTTAGGTTGAGATGTTTCTTATTTTTGTTTATTTTCCCTTATCCCCTTAGATCCTTCAAAGCTCCTAAACATGACATGTCATTTTTCTCTTTTTACTTCATAATAAAAATAACTTATGGAAACAAATACATTTGCAGTAATTCAAAAACAGAGAAAATGTTGTATTCGCCAGCTGCTATCCCTTCAGATGCTACTCATCTTAAGCTGAGGTCACACCAGACGTGAGAAAGCCCAGAAGCTGAAGAGATTTGATTGCTGTAGAGGGTAATTACACTTTCTCCATCTTAGATGAACCCGAACCCAGCAAATCCGCCAATCTTTGAAGAGTTGGCCGATAGAAAACAAGGGCATGGGGCTGGAGAAAGGTCTTACTGGAAGACTGAAAATGGTTGAGCTACTTATTATAAGCTAACAATCAAGCGTAGTAGATTATTAAGATAAGATCTATCATTCAAAAACAACAAACTAGCAAGCTAGGTTAGCTTCTCATTATCCGTTACTTTCCCTACAGAAACATCATACACCAGATCTGCCTATAAGTGTGTAACCTTGCTCCACGTTCGACGCCAAGACATCTGCAAAAGATTTGCAAAGTCCAAGGTGACTGTGCACAGGTGTGTAGACTTTTTATATCCAATGTACAGTATGTGCAGACGATGAGTCTCATGCAATTTTACATACACCGGCTCACCACTGGGTCTCACCTGCTCAAACTCATCAGTGATGGTCTTAGGTTCCTCGTGCCTCTGGAACCACATCATGTACTTTGTGTGGAACCTCCAGGACTGCTTTTTCAAGGCTTTGGCTGCCAAATACTGAGCCTTTGTGCCCTACCAATAAGAATGAGTATAGACTAGTTATATAATGTATCTATATGTCGTACAGTGTCTGCACAAGAAGCAAAAATAATGAACGCCCACCTCAAGGTAGTAGAAAATGAAGAAGAGAGTCTCCGTGGAGAGCCTCTGGTAGAACTCCACAGAGTCTGAGTGTGGTGGTGGCACCTGGTGATGGAAAGGCAACGTAGGACAGGGATTCCTCATCAGGTACTGCCTGTGTGTGGAGGGAAGACAACGTGAGTGCACAAAGCACATCATCAGCAAAAGCAAAAGGTTATGGGAGTTCATCATAAAGAATGAACTATAAAAAGCACTACAATACACAGTTAAATATCATACCAAAAACATTCACTATCAGCATTATCCTCAGAGGCACATGCCTGAAGCGGTTGGTATGTGTGTCTGTGAAGGCCAGAGGAATGCGTACCTGATCCTCTCCGAGTCTGACGGGTGGGGCATGTGTGTCCAGGCTGCCTCTAGCATAACGTGCTGGTAGTGCTGCTCTTTGGAGATGGGGACAGAACCCAGAGGACAGACGCCCAGCGATGGAGGAATGTTAACCTCTGAAAGAGAAGACTGGGGGGCTGTAGGGGGACCTGTCGGGGCTGTGGAACTAGGGAAGATATCTAGAGGCAGAGAGAAAGGTTAATCTCAACTACAGGAATATACAGCCCCCTCTGAAAATATTGGAACAGCAAGGCCAATTCTCTTGTTCTTGCTTCACACTGAAGACATTTGGGTTTGAGATCAAAAGATGAATATCAAAATCTGACATTTCATTTCCTGATTTTTACATCTAAATGTGTTAAACAACGTGGCACCTTTGGTTTGAACCCACCCGTTTTTCAGGCTATCAAAAATATTGGAACATGTGACTGACAGGAGTTTCTTGTTGCCGAGTGTGCCCTGTTAAATCGACTGTCTAAACAATTAATAGCTCTGAATGTCTACTCTTGGTTTGAGCCCTGGGTTTCACCTGTAAAGACTGCATTTGTTGCTAAAAAGGACAAACCAACATAAAGACCAGAGAGCTGTCTATGGGATAAAAGCAAGCCATTTTGAAGCTGATAAAAGAGAGAAAATCCATCAGAGCCATCGCACAAGCAGAAAGAAAGGAACTGCTCATGATCCAAAACATATGAGCACATTGGTCAAGCACAGAGGAGGTAGTGTCATGGCTTGGGCTTGCATGGTTGCTTCTGGAACAGGCTCACTAATCTTTATTGATGATGGAACTCAGGATGGTAGCAGCAGAATGAATTCAGAAGTCTGCAGAAACGTTCTGTCTGCCAATTTACAGAGAAATGCATCTAATCTAATTGGGAGGAACTTCATCGTGTAGAAAGACAATGACACAAAACACACTGCCAGCACAACAAATGACTTCAGCAGAGGGAAAAAGTGGGAGGTTAGATCTTAACTCAACTGAGCAGCATATTTCACCTCCTGAAGAGGAGACTGAAGGGAGAAACTCTCCAAAACAAACAACTGAAAGAAGCTGTGCTACATGCTTGGAAAAGCATCACAAAAGAAGAATGCAACAGTTTAGTGACATCAGTGGGCCACTGGCTTGATGCAGTTATTGCAAGTGATGGATATGCAACAAAATATTAGGTGTTATTTATTTTAGGACTATCTGTTCCAATACTTTTGCTCACATAAAAATTGTTTGCTCTTCCACCAAACATAAATTTAAATGTAAACATCAGGTAATGAAAGCTGAAATTCTGATCTGTAGTCTCATATTCACCTTTTGATCTTAAACCCAAATATCTTATAAAACGTGCATAGCAAAAACTGAGGGGACTGTATACAAGGTACAAGAAAAACATAAAAAAATATATATATAAATCAATCTTTACATGATCCTATGTATGGACCGCTTGTTTTGTGCATCCCTCCATACGCAGCACTGCTTGATGATGTTGTCACTATAGTTATGGTTGTTATTCAAGGATATTCTGAGAAGCGAACTAACCCTGTGCCAATCCAGCAGCCTAAGCCCTGCGGCCCTCCTCCAAATCCGAACTTTAGCAAAGACCATGTGATAGCTGTAATATCACAAACTGTTAGCTTAGCTACAGCATTAGTTTTTCCTTTCTAACTGAGAGCAAACTTACAGCTTGAAAGTACTCAGCTTACCGTGGTTTTAAGCAACCTTCCCATCCACTTGGACACGAACTAGGAAACTGTTGCTAGCATGGTCTGATACAGTAATGCTACATTAAAGAGGTTGGCTGCTTTAAGCTATTTCCCACTGTTCTGCTATTTGCAGGGACAAAAAGACAAACTATAGTTATGTAAGAATTTAAATTATAGTTACGGTGGGATTTTTGAAGTATAGATTTAACAACCAAAAGCAATCAAAACCCCAATTTGGATGCCTTGAGCAGATGAAACTGGGAAAATAATTCACTTCCATTTTCAAATCTTAGCACTGCCTGTTGAAATGATCAGCCTCCTTAAAGTCCCCATGAAATCACTTTTTAGCTGTGATGTGATTCTGTATATTGACATATTTCCTTCTGAAATAGGAAGTCAGAATGACGTCATGTTCAAGTGCTTAACTGACCGCTTAAACAAACCTGACAGTAGCTTAGCAAGCTAGCTAAATATGGAAATCACTCAACACTCTTACTGATGGAGAAGCTCTGGCAGTGTATAAAGAAAAAAAATCACAGTCTTGCTTATTCCAGTATTGAAGAGCCCCAACGCGGTGAAACACCTCTGAAAAGCTCCTGCCACGTAACTGTAACCTTGTACAAATTCCACCCTCGTCAAAACAAATAAACTCCAACCATCTCCATTTTCATCAAAGGATGGTTGGAAAAGGGAATAGTGTGCAGGATAACACACAGATGAGCCGCGTTTGCTGCTTCTGCTGCTAATGCACTACTGTAGAGCAAGACCTGCCTCCAGGGGTGGGACATATATGGATCTAGAAAGCATTTAAATTGTACGATCAAAGATTTGGCTAAATATTAATCATAAAAAATTTTTGTTTCCCTGGAAGTCATGAAATATAAGATTAAAATGAGGATATCTCCAAAACTATGTTTTATAAAAAAAAAAATTTTGTCTGTGTCCATAAGCTTAAGGTTCAGGTCCAAAAACTCTGAACCACTTTGACTTTAGGGGCACTTTAAAAGTTTTTGTCAAACATTCTACTGGAATTGCATTATTCAAGAGTTTCAAGAGTTTTCCACTCATGCTGTGAATCACAACTAGGCCCATCATGATTATTACATAACCGCCTGATCATGCTTATTTGTGTTCACTGTATTTTCCACAGTCGCTTTCATGCTGCATTAAACAGAGCATGAATCAGATAAACGTATCCATTAAGCTGCTGCAAAAGATTTGTGGTATGCACTAATACCACAAAGCTAAACAACTGATCCATCACCACATCCACCTGGCCAGGAAAGGAACAAGCCAACCACAGGTGCTGTTCCTTCCTGGCTACTGGTTATTCCAAAGGCTTTTTCGCAATTACTTAAATATTCGTTTCAATATTATTTAGATAGGGCTTTTATCAATGGACATTGTCACAAAGCAGCTTTACAGAAATCTGGATATAAATTTTAAATTTGTCCCTAATGAGCAAGCCAGAAGCGACAGTGGCAAGAAAAAACTCCCTGAGACGACATGAGGAAGAAACCTTGACGAGATTCAGCAAGGAACCCACCCAACC
Source organism: Pangasianodon hypophthalmus (assembly GCF_027358585.1). NCBI lineage: Eukaryota > Metazoa > Chordata > Actinopteri > Siluriformes > Pangasiidae > Pangasianodon > Pangasianodon hypophthalmus. The sequence goes on from NC_069738.1 coordinate 12,896,189, forward strand.
CAGCCATGTGATTATAAATCATTTCCGTCTACCATAGAGGCTAGCAGTGCTAAGTGTTGAAAGGAACTTGAGTAGGAGCATGAGTCATTTCTGATTTCATTTCAGTTTCAACTTTACGTCAGTTGTAACAAAGTGATCGTCTCTTCAAAGCTTGAGACTTGAAACTAAAGTGCAGTCTTTAGGCTATCCAAGGAAGAGCATCCACAGCCACCTTTAGGGTAAATACTAACACACAGTTTATGTAGTCTTTGCAGTAGTCTTTTGCAGAGTGGAAAAGACGAGAGAGTGGAATGGAATTAGACAGCAGACATCTTCAAACAGGAGTAATGCATGAGTAAAGTTACGAGTTACTAAAGTTAAAACAACAACCATGTCCACACACAGATCCTGATAATCTGTAATAACACTAAGTATGAAACATAGATGTGTTGTAAACATAGGCTAATCTTAGCTTAAATTAGATCAAACAAATAGCAATTTTTTAAGAATAATTATTCTGATAATTAAATCATTAATAACAATTATTTGTACAATAAATAACATACATTGAGCTGCATTTGAAGACTGGGTGGAAACACTGGCTTACCTGAACCATTGCACACTCGTGTATTCCAATCTCCAACTTTGTTTACTGGAAATTAATTTGTTATCCTTTAGGTTTGATCAAAAAACTGGTCATTCATTAGTTCAACAGTAATTATCTAACCTTTATCATCCCTATTAACACTTCATGCAAAACTTAATTGTCATTGCAGTTCCATGTTTATGTGGAAATTCCACTTCTATGTGCAAATACTGTTAAATTCTGTCTTTTCAGGAAAGCAGAATCCATAGGGGCTGTATTGTATATTCACCTCCAGTGAGATGTAGCGCAGAGAGTTCTCCTTCTAAACTTGAGACCTGAGCTGCTCTCTCTGCCATCGATTTCAGAGAACTGAGCGGTTCCTGAGGCTGAAAAAGAAGAAAGAGTAAAGACTCAAAATCCATGTACATACAGGTGCACACACAGTACAGTCATGGAGATACCAATAATCTACAAAAGCTGTGATAAATGCATAATTTTGTAGCATATGCATGATAGACACTACCGCTGTACTCCACTTTATTTGTCCAGAGAGGCAGCATTTTAGGCAGTGTTTTAATGCTATGCAATAAAGACTACCACAACATCGACACAGTTTCGTCTTTCAGTACTGTTCTCCAAGGATGAGAGGTCCATGACAGTTTAAAGGGCATTGCAGAAAGGACTGCTGCTCTGAATCATTACAAGAAATTCAACCATGCAGCCTAGTTAGTATTCAATAAGTTGGAAGTGAGTGAGTGTAACTTGCTAAAATTTGGTAGCCTGGGAATTAGTAATGCCAGGGGTGTCCATTCTTGTCCACAAAGAGCTGGTGTTTGTGCAGGTTTTCATTCCAAACAAGCAGGAGCTACTGATTAAACAGGTGGAATCAGGTGTGGCTCCTAACAGGTTGGAATGAAAACCTGCACCCGCACCGAACCTTTCTGGATAAGATTGGACTCCTTAGATCATACTAAGACCAGGCACTACAGGCTAAAATTGTGACCCACATGTTGCCATAAAGTCTTTGTATGCTGTAGCATTACAATGTAGCATTACAATTAAGAGACTCAAACCTGTTAGTGTACTGTGTGTGTATATATTATATACATATATAATATGTTTATATATTATACACACACACACATACACAGAGTCTACTGTATTAGGAACACCTGCACACCAAACCAAAAAACCAAATGTGGCAGCAGTACAATGCAAAAAATCATTATATATATATATATATATATATATATATATATATATATATATATATATATATATATATATATACATACACACACACACATATACACACACACTAATATATTTTAATTCAATGTTACAACACAGCAAAAAGAGAAATAACCACTAGGGAGGTGAATACTTTCTGGAGGCACTGTATATAAACAGCGTAATAAGTGAAACAGAGGGTAGATTCTTCCAGGGAGGTGTAATACCTGATAAATTTTAAGAATTTAACATCCTACTAAGCTCTGTAGCATGCTGAGAATCTGAGCAGGGCCAGCTGACCTTGATTTTGGATCATTACTGGGTTCATTATTGGGACATGGAAACTACTCAACTGGCTGTGTTTCAATAGGCATAGTGACTAAAGTGACATCTACATTTAGATGGGAAAGACGTCAGTAAATAGGGCTGGAAACACATGTTCCAGCACATGTTCGTAAATAGTGTGATATGTAAGGAAAAGCAGAAGAGCAGCCATTCTATACAAGACATGATCAGACTCTCAGCAAGAACAATAACAAGTACACAGAAAGGGATGTCATAGTAGTAGGTTTGTAGTGTAGAAACCACTAATTACAAAGACAGATATTCATTCGAGAGTTCAGTAAAACAAAAAAAAGTGTGTGAGGCTACATTAGAGGGAACTTTAACAGCTACCCAGTAGCTAACAAACTAACGAGCAAGTAGAGCCAGATGGAGCTGGCACAATATTCTCTTTCCCTATTAATGCTTGGAAGTTATTTACCCTGTTAGTTTGGTTGCTAATTAATAACTTCCAACTGTAACGAAGGTAAGAAACTTCTGCATTAGCTGTCAGCTCATGCAAGTCCATAGTACAGCTAAGTCTCTCAGAGGAGCTCCTAATATGTGCGTGCTCTCATTTTCTGCACTCTGTACCGAAGCATATGACCATGACTAACCATCACAAACAAAAACAACTGCTCCCAAAAGCATTAATGTTGCTTATAAAATAGTAACACTGAATTAATGATGTGTTAAACAACAGTAGGCTATTTTTCCTCACTATTTCTCATTTACTGAGCACACAGCGTATCCTGCTCCCCATTCAACTACTCATAATAAACTGCTTTAATGTCACGCAACGCATTTTCAAGTGACGGGATGGGAGCGGTAAATAAACATCAATTAAATCAATATTCATTTCTTGCTGCCAATGATAAGTGGTGACATTTTGAAAGCTCCGTCATTTGTCTCAGACTGTTTATAACTTTTATGCACCCAAATGATTAGAATCCGTGCCTAACTCACTCTATTCTTTATCAGGAGCTAAAAATATCAGTCTAAAATAGTTCCATAAATTATGATAAATTACACAAATCACAGAATTACACAAATATAATCACAGGAAATACACAAATGAACAGCTTGATAAAGAAGTAAGTGCAGAAATAGTACTTAAAGTAAATATTATTTATATGTAGTACTTATGTTCACGTGCAGTAAACAGTGCAAATAAAGAGAAAATGATGTGGTATTGTCAGCTGCAGCTGATGTAAGAGTTATAAAGAGGTGACATTGTGGGAGAGAAAGACACAAAGGGGGAGAGAAAGGGGGAGAGAGAGAGAGAGAGAGAGAGAGAGAGAGAGAGAGAGAGAGAGAGAGGCCGAGTTACTGAGCAATTCGGCAACTGAGAGTAAGGCCTGTTTCGCATGCACAAGTGTGTTAAAGTGACGACGTATGATGCTGCTGAAAAGTGTTATGCAAACACAACTTTATAAAATCCCCCGTTTTCTTCTTATATACTTCATTTGTTCGCTACTGTAAAAGTTTTCAGCCTTTTGATTTCAAAGGTTCAATTTAGAGAAAAAGACACTATCTTGAAAGAACATGTTTTTGTAATATTGTAAATCATAAAGGTTAGGCGTTTATAGTTATAAATAACAATTTGCCAATGCTTAGACAGTTCAAGTGCTTCAAAAGCAAGAGTATGTTGCTGCTGTTAGCATCAACACTAAACTTCAAGAATATATCAGGTCAATCAGTGTTACATGGAGGCAACCAGCTTTAATTCAGCTGCACAAAGTACAGAAAAACACAGAAAAACTGGAACTGTGCTTTTCCCCCATTGGTGCCTGCTCAAAACTGGTACCAACAGAAGCTAAATGTACTCCAGGACTGGCAGCACACAACTGTAGAAAAGCAATACTGTGCTAAGGACTGTAGATCATATGAGCTGATGTCTTTACAACGGTTTTTCATCACTGTGTCCATTTACAGTTGTCTCTCATGTTGGTGCAAAAAGAACTAGAGGCAGTAAAATCCAATACTATTGCCATCCTCCAAGAAGAAATAATTGCATCAATTAAATTACATAGAAAGATTTTCCATTCAAACAATTGGAAAATCTACTTTGCTCTAACAAAAATAGTTATCCTAAGAACCGCATAGTATTTAAAAATAATAAAATAGTAAAAAAAAAAAAAAAAAAAGTATATTCTTTAACATATATGTCAAACGTATTGGAACCCCTAAAATAACATTTTGGCAGTTTGGTGTTCTGGAGCACTCAGGTGTGTGTCTACCTCATGCCAAGAAGAAAGGACATCAGTGATGACCTCAGAGAAGCAACTGTTGCTGCTCCTCAATCTGGGAAAGGTTATAAGGCCATCTCCAAACACTTTCAAATTCACCATTCTACAGTGAGAAGAGTTGTTTACAAATGGAGAGGCTTCAAGACAGTTGCCAATCTTCCCAGGAGCGGGCGTCCCAGCAAATTCAGTCTAAGGTCTGGGCTATGCTTTCTTTTTTTTCCCATGACTGTATTACACACTTCCACTTATGTTCATACATGAAAGTTTCATATTCATTTATTTTTGCATTTTTATATTAATTTTTGCTCACTTTCATGAAGGATGGCAATAATTCTGGAGTTGCCTGCAGAACCCCATGTTCCAATTGTCCCTGTCTGAGACCATTCTTGTTTTTAAATATGCAGTGAAAAACACACCCACATCATTTATTTCAATAATCTGCAACTAGGTGTGTGTGTGTGTGTGTGTGTGTGTGTCTGACCTTGATGGCATCAGCCGCTTGTGTGAAGGAGTGAGGTCCATTCAACAGGCTGCCCCCACTTGGTTTACTCTCACTATACGAGGGCGATGGTGAACTGGTAGGAAGAGTCATAGACCCCAGAAGGCTGGACCCATTGTCCTTACTGTCGGGAAAGAAAGTAGAGACGCATGCATGGTATTTTAGGTTTAACTAATTAACCTGGATAGGGATGATTGAATTAGGGCTAATGAGGAATAATGTCAATTACAACAACTCTGGTTGAACATTACTATCATACTGAAATTGAACTGAATTGATAATTAAATTGGGAAAAAAAAAAGAAAAAAAAAAACATCAGTATGTTGCATGATCCAAACATTTTCCTCTTCCTCTAAAGTGTGGAGTTAAAGGCTGAAAATGGAGACTTTGCAATTGCTATAGCACACAACCTACACCCCGCACTCCATGGAAAAGGCAGCGCCAGGCTCTAACCGTGTGCAAACTCAGAAACCCTTTACTTAGAAGAAAAAAAAAAAGGTATACTCACGGCAGATTGGTTGTGGAATTTAAGGTTGAGGCTTGGTTGTTTTGTAACTGGCTGGCACTGCTGAGGGCAGAATCAGATGCGCTATCTGCTACTATGGCACTATAGGCTGAAGAGATTGAGGGGGTGGGGGGTGGAATAAAAGCCTCAGCTAAACAGCAATATTTGAATATATTTGAATATTTGAATGTTTGTGTTCAAGTACATCTTTTAAAGCCACAGACTGATTCTAATGATTATAATTATGGAATAATGCTTATAACCATCACTTACTTGTGCCGCCATTCTGCTTCTGCCCACTAGGTGGCCGTGGAAGCCCAGAGCTCCCCACAGCCGTTGCACTTCCTGATATAGAGTTTCCACCATTACTCCCAATAACGCCCACGCTGCTCGTCTGCACCAATCCCCCTCCAACAGGGCTGGGTGAAACCAAGGACGAGGGCTGCACTGCAGTCGGTGTGGTCCCCAGACCTAAGACTGCACTGCTGATCCCTGTAGTGCCTGGTGCTGACCCCAAGAGGCCTGTTGAAGCACTGTTTCCATTTGTGCCAGCTGTTGGAACTCCACTGGAGTTTGTGACACTGGCATTAACTGTGGCATTGGCAGTGCCGGATGCAGCAGCCTGGGCATAAGGTGCTGGGGTGGAACCTTGCAGGGGCCCTGGCATGCTGGTCCTGGACGCCGGCATCCCTGAAAGACTAAGGCCGGGAATCTGGCCAACACCACTGGTGGTCGGTGCACCACTCTTGGCTAGGCCCAGGCTGAGAGCATGGCTCAGGCTGGAAGCTGGACTTGGAGTGAGCAGAGGCTGGGCTTGGTTGCTGGGTGTACTGATACTGGAAGGAGAAGAGGTTGATGTGGGACTGGGTAAGAGAATACTGGAGGGAGCTGCAGAGGCAGAGGCGCTGGATTGGGAGTTGATGGCATTTTTGGATTGGTGTTGCTGTTGGCCATGCTGCATTTGCTGCTGGATGGCAGAGCTGTAGCTGCATGAGTTTTGTACATGGCCTCCCATGTTGCTCAGGAGGCTGCTACCCCCGCCTCCCGAGCTGCTGCTGCTTGCCACGGTCGCCACAGACACCACCGAGGTAGAGGAAGATCCCGAACACGAAGAGGACGATGAGGACGAGGAAAGAGATGATGGATTGCCATTCTTTACTGGAGACTAAGGGTGAAAAACGTAACCAAATATCAACTATCAATTATTAATGGCAAATACTTTTCAATGAATTTGTTGGCTATTATGATGCTGCTTCTATCAGCCACCATTTTCTCATGATTACTACGTTTTGACTGCTACATACTGTAATAGATTCCACATAAATGAGAGGATGTTTTTAAAATTACCTGACTGAATTCACTATCTGTGGAACGACCTCGCTTCTTATCATCCTCAGAATTCTTCAGGAGAAAAAGAAAAAAAAAAAGATAACTGATCCATTTACAACTTACTTCTTTTAAAGCATCAATAACCGATCATGACTTTTATGATATGTCAAGCTGCAGAAAATATCTTGAATTGTGCACACTTACCGTAGTGCAAGTAGCCGGGGATGGAGGAATTGGGGAAGACGAAGTGGTGGATGTCGGTGTAGAACTGGAGTGCTGGAAGATTTCATCCTCCGTGTGAGCTGGAGGAGATGTGGCAACCAATGGCTGGGCTACATTTTTTATTGTACAAATACAGAAATACCACCATATAAAAAAAACATTCAACCATAACCACTCCACTTTTAGGCTTCAGAAACAAGGCATGCAAAGAGGAACTCTAGCTTACATATATCCTCCAGGTCCAGGTCATCATAGAGGAATTCATTCTCCTCAAAGTCAGGATCCTGAGAAGAATCGATGTAGTACTCCACGTCATCCTTGATCTTACGGATGGAATCCACCTGTACCGAGTCGTTATCTAGCATTCGCAAAATGGTCTCCAGCATACGAATGTGGTAGCGGTGCCTCTCAATCAACTTTTTCAGCTCGTCTATCCGATCCTGCTTCTGATGGGAGAAACCAGAGAGAGCTGCTACTGACCCACAGCTTTAAAGGGTAAGGCATAGTCATTTTTAACAAGAAAGGAAACTGTATAATGCCGCATGTTAAAGAGGTCCAGTAAAATTTCTGAAAAAAAATTACAAAAAATATATAGTCTTAAACTGTGTTATCTGTGATTTTGATCATTTCTGATTTAAAAAAAGCAATGTTTGGTAACATTACTGGTAGCATATTTAACAAGAAAAAATAAATGGTGGGTTGGACTTAGCCAGTTGGTCTTGTTCCAGTACTTTTTTCCAAGTAAAGTACTTTAACAAGACCAATTCTTTTGTTTATGCTTTTGTTTATGCTTTCATTTCCTAAGATATACATCTAGATGTGTTGACCAACATGGCACCTTTGTTGGCAGAGCACCTAATTTTTCAAGTGATCAAAAATATTGGAACATGTGACTGACAGGTGTTTCTTGTTTCCCAGGGATGCCCTATTAGTTTGACTGTTTAAAAAGTTAATAGCTTTGAATGTCTACTCTTGGTCTGAGCCCTGGTTTTATTAATCTCTTATCCATGTTTTGATCTCAGTTGCAAATGTCTACAGTGTATAGCAAAAACAAAAGAATTGGCCATGCCGTTCCAATACATTTGGAGGGGACTGTAGATACAAGACAAGGACCATAACATCTTTCACAAAGGCTTATTTGAGTCACATGTTGTCAAAACACATCTTTGTGGTTATTTCATCTATTGTAGAGATTACCAAAAATCATGCATTATAAATCTATTCTTTCAGAGCGCACATAGTGTTTGGAAGTTAACCAGTATAAATGTAAACAGAGAAGAAACCGCTGGATATGTTTAAATTCTGTTTCCACTGCAGGAGTTAAAAACCTACACATGCATTTGCATGAAAACTATTGCAAATCAATCTCACACACACTGCCGGCTTTTATGAAAGGCCTCTTTTGTTCATTTTTTTTAGTTTTCAACACTGAATGTCATGTAAAACTCCTTCTAGTCCATTTTAGCAACTAAAGTCCAGTAGCAGACAACAAAAATGAATTCTTTCAGAAATGGAGCAATAGTCATGATTTATGGGACAGTACGGTACAAGAGAGTGTCTTTCTACGGTACAGCCAACAGTGATTACATGTCAGGGCTCTCCAGCGGCTTGTGAGGCAAACCACAGAAAAGCGTTCCACATTATTCAACTGCCAACACAAGATGGAGATGAGCATTTTGTCCATTTTTTACAGCTGAAATACTCAGACAACATGAGCAAGTCTATTAATTCCCAAGGGGTGACTATGACATTATAAAGTCTGCGGTCTTTGCAACTTTGACAAAACCTAATGGCACTAAGGTTTTCGGCTGCGTAACACAGTTCGGAAACCCACGAGTGCATGTACAGCAGTTTTGCACTAAGTTAGGTACTAAGACAAATACGTCAGTTGTCTTTGTAGTTTTTCACTAGAGCAGAAAAAAACAAGTCTAACGATCACTTCTGCTTTCTCCACTTTCTCATTTATAGTCTACCAGTAAACCTCCCATTACATCCTGGTCTCTGAAACTATAAATTCATGAGGCCTGATGTTCTGCGTTCTGTCGCTAGCATAGGAGTAACAAGCATGTTTGTGTCAGATGAAGGCAGAGATGCATCTGACAGGATCAGTGTCTCGAAATCAGTCAGACATGATAAAAATAAGACATAATGCAGTTTAAGAGAACGTTTTTCTTACAAGTTTCATGAAATTTGCTGCAGCTCTTTAATACATGCAGCAGATGCAGGCTGGAATGAAAAATATGAATGAACAAAGAACTGACCTCTTTGTCTCCTTTCTTTTTCCGTGTCTGGACTGAGAGTGATTCCACCTCACTTTCAAACTGGTCCACCTGCATGTTTAACGTGTCTATCGTTGTCTGTGGGACAGCAGCAGAACAGAGGAAACAAGGACATTGTAGATTAATAGTAGTTTGATGCACAGTGTATTCTATAGTGAATCTCTGGTTAATGACCACGTTAAGCATTAGCAGGTGGTGTTGGGGCATACTGAACGTTTGCACTTACCGTGAGCCACTGTCCAACCTCCTCTTTCTCTTTTTGCGCAGGGTCCACTTTCTGAGCAAGGCCGAGTCCCTCTTTGGAGTACGCTTTCGTTTTTGTCTCTCGCTCCACAATTTTAAAGCGCTCCATTTGCTGAGGACACAAAAAACAGAAGCATTTCAGAAACTATTTGTTCCCAAAGAAACAGAAAACTGAGTAACAAAACTGGGGCAAATATTTGCTTATTTCCAAAATGGTTATTGAGCCTTACACAAAATGCTTTACTGAAGAACTTAGCAAACTCCATCACACATCTTCTGTTATTCTGAACTATCAAATGCCTTTGAAAAGACTGTCTAATGCTAAATGCACCACATTCATCAGCAGATTCTGATAAGCGTGCATTTTCCAGCAATTCCCTTGTGCTGAATGACTTTCAAACTGTTTTTGAGACCTCAGTCTTAGTGAGCTTGCTTCCAATAATAAATAATTAAATTATTGAACTTAAGCCTGCTCTGTACTGATCACAAGTCCGAGCTTCCACAATGATGATTTCACAACATAACAACTGATCAAAAGCACATCGATGAACAAGAGAAAAATAGTTACAAAAACAAATTCATTAAGATATTAACTATACAGATACATTCTATAGTTATATATTTGTTTAACTGTCAATCTTTTTGCCTTAAAAGAAGCATTTACTATTAAAAATAAAAAATCTCCATATGTGCATGTATGTTACTAACCTGCCCGTGATCAATCACTTTAACCACCTCTGGTGTAACAAATAAATTAGTCAAGTAAAATTAGATTGAGAAAAAAGACCTCTGGACAACCAACACATTAATTCATTAACTAACACCACCTCGGGCTGGAATGAAAGCATGTATTGGTGACTTTAATGCTCCATGAAACTAAAAGTTGCAACGTATAATTTCCTGAAGAAACGAAACAAAATGGCCCCTTGACCTGGACTTCCTACTCCGGAACTCGGGACATCTCCTCAACCCTAAGCTCAGCAAGTGAGGTCAAGTCAACATGGCTCCTCACAGCATGAACAGTAAATAAAGCAGCACTTCTTACCTTTAAATAATTTATGCTGTATATACAGGTATTTGCTTCAGATCAATCAACATACAGACATTTTCGCTTCTTAAATCTTTCACACTGACAGTACAATTTGAGGTTTTGATGAGGAAAATATACTCGTCGCAGTTAGCTGGCTAGCACGCTGGTAACAAAAGACGAACATGGAGGCGTTTTTCACATTTTGTAGCATGAAAGCACGGAGGTCGAAAATGCAATTCTGTGTTCTGACTTCCCATTTCCGAGGTAAGTCGAATGCAGCATTAGGACATGGTCTTAAACCTACCTATTAAGTTAGATGCCAATACGACAAAGTGTTGGTTAGATACAGGCTTACTTCCTATGCTGGTGCTTTTCTGGTGAAAAACTCTGACTTCCATGGCGTGTATAATAAGAAAACATGCAATGACCATATAGCTTCAGTGCAGTTAACCCATAATTACTGTTTTATCATCTAATCATTTATTTGTCATTAGTTTCACAGGGCCAGACAAGAACGCACATCTCAGGACAGTACACGTTTAATTTTAACCGAAAATGACTTGTTTTACAAAAAAACAAATAAGCAACCAAACAAACCTAACATTCTGGTTAAGAAATAAATTTGTACATGCCGATAAACCAATTTTAGCGAGGGTTAGAAACACAACTGTCCCTTGTCAGCAGAGGTGGGTAGTAATGAATTACATTTACTTCGTTACACCTACTTGAGTAAATTTTTTGGGTAACTTGTACTTTTAGAGTATATTTAAAGATGTGTACTTTTACTCTTACTCAAGTACATTTTTAGTGAAAAAATTTTACTTTTACTTCGCTACATTTGGCTGCGTTCCTCCGTTACTGTCAAATGGTAATAAATATGAGATTTTTTAAATAATTAGTTTATATGACTTGTTCGCAAGTCTCGCGAGACGTTGCAGAGGCTGCTTCGCGAGAGGCTGCTACGCATCTCCCGCTTACGTTTAGCGCAACAACTCAAGTTCAGTCTATGTTTTCACTCCAAGATGTCAAAAAGAATAGTTTCATAATGCGATGCATGTTGTGCACACGTAGCGGTAAGTGTCAAAATTCTGCCTATTTGAACCCTATTAATGGTAATTTGGTAATTATGGACACTACTGAAGTTCAACAGTCAAATTCTGTAAAAACAGATTGTTCAAGAAAGAACATATGACCAAATAAACATTCACATACTGAAGCGCAAACACACAAACAAGTTCATACACAAACATAATAACAAACACACACTCTGCACATACACCTCCTCTTTTCTTCTCTGTTAGCTTGTTTAAATGCAGATGCTGACAAGTTTGTGTTGTGAATGTGAAAATAAAGACAGAGTTAACTGTTAGAAAAACATCTGGGTGTGTGTGTGAGATTTTATTGCAAATGACAGGTTGTGTGATGTTAATGTGCCCATCACAGGACTGAGATACTTTACTTTACTTTAACCTAGGTTTTATATAAGTAGAACAAAGAGATTTTCAAGGAGAGGTGTGTGAAAGCTCTCCAAGTAGTTTGAAATTCAGGGTTTTCGCTTCATATCAATCAGATCAGAAGTAACTAGTAACTAGCTACTTGAGTATTTTTTTCATCTGATACTTTTTTACTCTTACTCAAGTAACTATTAAGATTGTTACTTTTACTTTTACTTGAGTAAATATTTCCATAAGTACTTGTGCTTTTACTTGAGTACAGATTTTGGATACTCTGCCCACCTCTGCTTGTCAGACTGATTTACAGTACTGTACATAAACGTTTATTTATAAACAGCCATTTTGGCGCCAGCGGTGTGAAGAAGGTGACGTGACTGATGTGAATACTCAAGTTAAAACCCTGTGGCTCCACACGTCAATACACTGTTGTTCTTATAACAAAAGATTCGTGCTGTTATAGAGTAGTTTGAAAAGCTAAGCTGTAGTTTATACAGGTTAGATTATCACAGAACCGGATGTAAATATGGTTGCAATAAACTGTCCATGATGGTGACAAAACTGACAGAAAAAAAAATTGTGTTAGGAAGAGAATTTATTTTTTATTTATTTACTGCATTAAGATAGGAGGTGCTCCTCTGCTTCTGAAATTTCATGAGTCTTGACTCTGGAGTCAACGTTCTACTCAAATGCAACTCAAGGCAGAGTCTTTAACTTTAATTATGGCTGGTTAACAGCATGGGTAACTCAGAGCTGGTTTCACAAACGGAGGAAAACACTTCGAGGATATGGATATGCGAATCATTGTTTATTAGGTCATAGATTACTGGCTTTGATTCTGCATGAACTGTCAAATGCATTGGGTTCTCACGTGGTTCGCAGCCAGGGACCTCTTTATCTGTAAAATAAATTCCATGGACCCCCTCAGCTCAGATCTAATTTATTTAAAATTTTATTATTAAAATTTTATTATTTTAAATTTTGTTTTATTTCTGAACTTTATAAACAGAACATATTAGGTCCAAGTAATTATATATGCACTCTTATTACAGAGTCATTATTATAGGACTACAACAATAAGAACACAATAATAAATATAATAATGTACATTTGTGTACACTTGAATGAGATGTAATTTTCACCTTTGTGACAAAATAAAAAAAAATCACAGACCGAATGGAGTTCCCTGGATCTCACTCTGATACCCACTGATCTAACGAACCACACTGAGTTGCTACTCTTCCATTCTTATCCAGCCAAAGCCTATCAGAATGATTACATTATAATAATTATTTAACTTATTATTTAAGTTACAATTTAAAGTCATATGTTTCTTCATAAATGCTGTAGTCTGTAAACACAATGTTCATTCTTAACTACTTTGCTGATGCGATCTGATCACTACACCACTGTATTTTAAACATTATTCTCAGTCAAAGGCTTTAACTTATGAACTATCTGTTAATCCTTTGTCACTCAACACAGAAATATATTAACAGGGCTGTAACTTAATGACAAGATTTACTACATTAGAGCTGTGCATTATATATTTATAGAGTTTTTGCTACAGTCCCTCATTATCAACTTGTGTATTTCAGACAGAATAAATTAATGTGTCATGTCTCCCCTTTGTGTACTTTAAAGTCTAAAAGGAAAAGAGGATTTTCATTTAATCATGTGTTCAGTGTGGATAAATGGATGTGTCTATATTATTAAACTGCTATTAGGCTTAATGTATAAAAGTGGAATTAAGGCAATTGCACTGAAGTATATGACAACTATCAGCCAAAATTTCATAACTGTGCCAGGCCTACAAATGGCCTTTTCTACCCTGTTAATGGAGTAATACAAAAATAGGTTGACAAAATCAGTAGTATTTACCAATTCCCACTCTTTCTCTCTCTCTCTCTCTCTCACACACACACACACACACACACACACACACACACACACACACACACACACACACACAGGATCACTCACTGTCTCTATGAGTTTGCGGTTGTCCACTAGCTGCCTTTTGTCTTTGATCTCGTTTGAGGCCACCCACGTCTTAATCTGGTCTCGGAGGCGCTGGAAAAGCCAGGTGGATTGCCCGAAGAGAGAGAAAGAAGGAAAAATGAAGTGACAATGAACCACAGTGATGACTTTAAGGAGAAATTGAGAATACGCTTGTACGCTTGAGTCCAGCGTGCAGTGACTTGCCCTGTGAGGCCAAGCACACTTGACCTCACACACATGTACAGACATATACGCATGTTCTTGGCTTTGGCAGCAAGAATCGCCATAGTAACCAACAAAAATAAACACATTATCGGTGAAATATAGCACCACTATGACAGAAAAGTCACACTTGACAATGTATCACAGAGTTGTTTAATTTTAGGATGGGGATCAGAACAGCCATCGACGTCAAACAGTTAATGAAAGCGCAAAAGATGAATGAATGTATGGTGACATGTATCAGTTCTACGCTTATTTAATCTATACTGAACAAAATATAAAGGCAACACATTAGGTTTTGCTTCAATTTTCCAGCTTTTTAACAGAAAATACACAATCATGTACTGTACTTTTGGTTTTGCTCCCATTCTGCAGTAAATCGCAGTAGTTTTTTCTAGGCACATGTGTGGCACAGCCACATGATTAAGCAGAAAGATCATTACACTGGTGTTTTTTATTGTAAGGACAATAAAATTGCACTCTACACTGCTCTAATTCCCCAGATGCTTTTTCCCTGGACCGTGCCAAACACTGGTTTGGAGCTTTTGGCAGTATGTCCACCAGCCTCCCTCACAATCGCAGACCATGTGTTACCATGCCAACTCAGGACCATCATACCAGGCTAGTTCTCTGGCAAGATTGTCTGAGAACAGCCTTAAAAATAGCTGACGAAACAGTTGGTTTGGGCAATCAAAGAATTTCTGCACAAACAGTCAGAAGTAGTAGGTCACATGCCTTCTTGACATCCTTATCAGTGCACGGATCTTAATGGCGTTTGTCACTGAAACCCATGTGAGGGGTCAAGTGTTCAACTCCAACAGCCACTGGAGCCCTGGAGAACAGTGACCCATAGTGGTGGTAGGGTTCTGGTTATGGCCTGGCATTTCCTATGGACAACAAACCCAAGTGCATTTCATCAATGGCAATTTGAATGCACAGAAACACACTATACGGCCAAAAGTTTGTGGACACCTCACCATTATATTGATATGTGCTTGTTGAACATCCCATTCCAGATTTAGTCTCCCTTTTGCTGTTATAATCACCCTGGGACAGCTTTCCACTAGATTATGGAGTGTGACTGTAGGGATTTGTCCATTCAGCTATTAGTGAGATCAGTCCATGTTCCAGTTCATCCCAAAGGTGTTCAGTGGGGTTGAGGTCAGGGCTCTGTGCAGGACACTCAAGTTCTTCCACTCCATCCTCGGCAAACCATGTCTTCATGGAGCTCGCTTTGTGCACGGGGGCATTGTCATGCTGGAAGGTTTTGGCCTCTTAGTTCCAGAGAAAGGAAATCGTAATACTAGAGCATAGAAAAAAAAAATTCTGCCTCCAACTTTGTGGCAACAGTTTGGGGAAGACCCACATATGGGTGTGATGGTCAGGTGACCATAAACCTTTTTGGCAATATAGTGTAACATGATGAAATCTTGAGGCCATGTAACGTCATACCATTCATCCACCCCATCACCTCACCTTTCAGCATGACAATGCACAGCTTCATGTCCGAGACCTCTACACACACTTCCTGGCAGCTCAAAACAACCCAGTTCTACATGCATGCTCACCAGACATGTCATCTATTGAGCATCTTTTGGGATGCTCCCATAAATATCTGATTTCTGCTATAGCTGTGCGAAGTTGAGTGGGACAACACTCGACAGGCCACAGTCTGATCAACTCTGTGGGAAGGAGTTGTGTCGTGCTGCTACAGGCAAATGGTGATCACACCAGACACTTATGTGGGAGTTCTGTTTCACGACCCACCATTTTGTGGCATATTTTTGTGACCAAGAGAGGTGTATCTGTAGCCCCAAACTAGTTAAAATCAATGGATAAGAGCTTAATGAATCCATTTCAGTTGTCATGTTTCTATCCATTAATTTCTTTACAATACAGTTTTGAAATTGTTTGAAAGTGTTGCGTTTATATTTTTAGTTCAGTACACAGTAAAGTCCATAAATATTTGGACCTTGACAAAGTTATTGTTATTTTTGCTGCCTACCGCAGTTGAAATTGGAGTTGAAATTAAATAATGAATATTATTTAATCTTCGGGTATTTACATCCGGACTGGGTGAACGGTGTTGGAATTACAGCACTTTTTACATGTGGAGCTGTTCCTCGGCTAGAAGTGTGTTATTCCCTCATTATTTCACTTACAAATAAGCAGGAAAAAGGTCTCGAGTTAATTTGAAGTTTGGCATTTGCAGTTGGAATCTGTTGCCGTTAACTCTCAAGATTAAGTTCAAAGCGCTGTCACTACCAGTGAAGCAATTTAGGCTGAAAAATCAAAACAAACCCATCAGAGAGATTATAAAAACATTAGGTGTGGCCAAATCAACTACTTGGTACATTTTTAAAAAGAAAGAATGTACTGGTGAGCCTCAAAAACAGGAAGACTTGGTTAGAGTTCGCCAAAAACATCTTTAAAAAAAAAAAAAAGCCCACAGAGTTCTGGAATAACATCCTATGAAGAGATTAGACAAAGATCAACTTGTAGGAAAACGATAGGAAGAGTGTGGAGGAGAAGAAAAAAAAAAGTGCAGCACTCTTCACACGATGTGGCTGTACATACGCTTTAAATTAAAGATGAAATTCTGCACTTTGAGCTCATATTCATTATTTAATATCTCCAGTATACTGGGGGAGACAGCTAAAATCATAACCATAACTCTGTCAATGTCCAAATATTTATGGACATCGCTGTGTATGAGAACTGAAACACTTCATAGCATTTCTTTTATTAACCGACGCAACACTCTCATCTGGAAACACCAAGTAAAAAGATAAAATGGAAGAATGTAAAAAATGAAAATGTTATTTTTGTTACTTTTTTATTGACAGAAAACAAAGCAAAAGAATGTATGAGCAAATGTGTTAATGTGTCACCTGTAATTTCTTTATCTCTTTCTTGAGGTCAGCCTCATACTTCTCTTTTTGGTTGGCATTGGCTGCATTGTGAAGCTGGAGAGAGGAAAGCACAGACACACATGCTTGCTGAGCGGGAACAATTATTTATAAGTGCTCTCTGAAGGGTTATTAAAATATCTAAAAAAACAGATTTGACGATTTCATATATTTTTCATTACGTTTAAAAGTAAGCATGAACAGAATGAACCTTTTGCCAAATGTCTTCAAACTGTTCTACTCCTTCTGCGACTTTTTTTAGACATCGATCAATTTCACCTGAAATAAAAACGAGAAGAAAACAGTCAGGGGCTCGTAGTGTATAAGCAGACATTAGCAAAGTGTGTAACAAATCTTCAAAATCAAAAGCCGACAGCCACATTTACACATTTCAGAGACAGGTTATGAAACGTCCAGTTGCAGAAGGAGTTTGTAAACCCTTTAGGATGACTAACTGTGCTATAATTATTTATGAAACGTGGTCTGATCATTAAAGTCACAATTATAAACAAACGCCATCTGCTTAAAGAAATGACTAATGAGAAATCACAGGAGTATGTCTAATGATTAAAAAAAAAAAAAAAAAAAAAAAGTGAGAAGGAACAGAAGGGTATCAGCAAAAGACCTGCAGAATTCTTTAGAGCTTGGAACACTTCGTTCAAAACTGTATCAGGATTTTATTATTATTATTATTTTTTTTAAACAGGAGAATGTCAGGGCAGCAGTGTGTAACCTGAAACTTAACACAGGTTGGTTTATGCTACTTGCACCTTGCATGTGGCATGACCAGAAGAGGGCCTTCATGCAAGAAATCCCAGAAATATTGATGAACTGAATCAGTTTTGTAGAGAGGAATTCCTTCTCATCATTGTGCACGTCTGATCAGAAGGTACAGGAAACATTTGCTGGAGGTTTTTAATGCTAACTGAGTTTCTACGAGGTACATAATATAACAGATCGCATATTTTTTTCCAGGCTGGAAATGATTAATAAATGTGATCAATAAAGGCATGAAATGTATTTGTATGACATTTTATGAGTAATTCAATAGAATTATGAATTAAAGTGAATGCTATGAAGAAAAGTGCCAACCATTACTCTAAAAATAGCATTACTGTTTTGTATTACTATTGTTACTGCACTGGAAACACGTATTTAGTGTTTGTAGCAGTCCCGTGTATTAGCACTTGCTGCAATCCTTGTGTTTTTTTTTTTTTTTGCAGTCTTCTCTGTGTTTAGCGCTTTCTGTTCTAACCATGCTTAGAGTACATAGTGCTTCAGCGTCTGGCTTAAAAGCAGCTCCCAAACGAAGACGTGTTATTCTGTCCTGCTTTCACAAGGTCCTGGACTCATCAGCTTAGTGTAACAATTCCCAGCATGTGCAATGATGGAAATAACTCCTCCTCACCTTGTAGTTTTCTTTTATCTGCCATGACTTGACTAGGATGCTTTCTTCATGCCTTCTTTTGCTGTGATGGAATAAACAAAATAGTCAAATTAGTAAAACTGCTTAAAAGAAAATGTAGTAAACATTTAAAAAAAAAAATGTACAACCTTTTTAACCTGAGCATGCTTAACACAGACAATTTATCTAAATACAACTCAGTCCTAATTTTTCAAAGCAAACTTTTTACCTAAAAGAATGAATCTTAGTAAGCAAAGCTCACATTGACCACCATTTTATTTAATTAAAAATATTAGTTAAGAAGTTCGATCGAGGAAATCATGCATATTTTGTCTGGTTGAGGCAATGCAATGCATAATGACTCAGCACATTCAGCACATTATATAGTTGATCGTTAAATGTTTAATTAACTGTTTTTTTTGTACTTCCTCTACACAAGAGTGATCATAACTAGTGCTGAAACTGAGCAAAATATTCATATTTGTTGAATAAGTATCATTTAAGTATAATTTACTGTATATATACACCGATCAGCTGTAACATTATAACCACTGACAGGTGACGCGAATAACACTGATTATCTCATTACAATGGCATCTGTCAAGGGTTGGGATACATTAGGCAGCAACTGAACAGTCAGTTCTCCAAGTTGATGTGTTGGAAGCAGGAAAAATGGGCAAGCGTAAGGATCTGAGCGACTTTGACAAGGGCCAAACTGTGTTGGCCAGAAGACTAGGTCAGAGCATCTCCAAAACGGCAGGTCTTGTGGGGTGTTCCCAGTATGCAGTGGTTAGTACCTAGCAAGATTGGTCCAACGAAGGACGACCGGTGAACCAGCGACAGGGTCATGGACTCCCAAGACTCACTGATGAGCGTGGGGAGCAAAGGCTAGCTCATCTGCTCCGATCCCACCGAAGAGCTACTGAAGCACAAATTGCTGAAGAAGTTAATGCTGACTATGATAGAAAGGTGTCAGAACACACAGTGCAGCTTGCTGTGTATGGTGCTGTGTAGCCACAGACCGGTCAGAGTGCCCATGCTGACCCCTGTCCCCCGCCGAAAGCTCCAACAATGGGCACATGAGCATCAGAATAGGACCATGGAGCAAAGGAAGAAGGTGGCCTGGTCTGATGAATCACGTTTTCTTTTAAATCACGTGGATGGCCAGGTGCGTGTGCGTCAGTTGCCTGGGGAAGAGATGACACCAGGATGCTCTATGGGAAGAAGGCAAGCTGGCGGAGGCAGTGTGATGCTCTTTGCAATGTTCTGCTGGGAAACTTTGGGTCCTGGCATTCATGTGGATGTTACTTTGACACGTACCACCTACCTAAACATTGTTGCAGAGCAAGTACACCTTTTCATGGCAATGGTATTCCCTAATGGGAGTGGCCTCATTCAGCAGGATAATGCTCCCTTCCACACTGCAAACATTGTTCAGGAATGGTTTGAGGAATATGACAAAAAGTTCAAGGTGGTGACATGGCCTCCATATTCTCCAGATCTCAATCCAATCGAGCATATTTGGGATGTGCTGGACAAACAAGTCCGATCCATGGAGGCCCCACCTCGCAACTTACAGGATTTAAAGGATCTGCTGCTAATGTCTCGGTCCCAGACACCACAGCACAGCTTCAGAGGTCGTGTGGAGTCCATGCCTCGACGGGTCAGAGCTGTTCTGGTGGCACAACAGGGACCTACATAATATTAGGCAGGTGGTTTTAATGTTATGGCTGATCGGTGTATTTCACCATACTTTTTTTTTTTTTTTTAATGAATCTGCCAAATAATTCTGGATTCCACTGAACTATACAGAGGATACGAGATTTTGTCCAGCCTCAAAACTGATCTAAATAATAAGAGTTAAGTTTGATTTCTTCATTATAGTACACTTTTGTTTTTACAATATTTTTAAGGTGTGCCAGCATAAACTGTATAATTTTAGAGACCAGGTAGCGATGTGAGGTTTACTGGTAGGCTATAAACGAGAAACTGGAGAAAACAGTGGAATTTTTTTTTTAAAACCTTGTTTACTGAGGTACTGAAAAACTGCCTGCATGTATTGGAGCTTCATTCTGGGACTTTATCAGTGTAAGTATGTATGTATACTGGGCAAACTGTCTGCATTGGACTGTCAGATTATTCTAAACAAGGTTTTCTCTCAGCATGTGTTTATACGAGACACGAGACAAACAATACAAGCTGTTATACAGATTATAGATAAACACGTCATTGCCGTTATGTTCACAGGACATATCCGAGCTGCGAAAATAATCAAATACATATCTCTAACTTATACTACCAAGTAAGCTAGCTATTCTATCAGAGAGAGTCTTTTTGTGGTTGACCCCAACTCCCCAGTGATTGCTTGCTACTCTTTTTGGTTGCCCGGAACCTGGCTAGGCTGAAATGTGGTAGCTTTACGTAAGTATTAATTACGTACAATGTACGGCGAGCTAGTTTGCTAGTCAAATGCATTAATACAGACTAAGCAAACAAATGAATATATGATTATCATCCTCAACAGTCTCTAATGTAGCACATTATGTTCGCATCCTCAACAAACATTACAAATTGTTCAACCTTCAGCTAAATCACACCTTAATGCAGCAGACGTCGGGACTCCAAGGCATGTGCTTTAGTTATAGCACCGAAGTGCATCGCATCACCGTGAAGTGCATTATGTTTCAGCAAAGAAAGATTCTGTCTTGTGAAAGTCAACAAGGAGTAAGGTTATATCTTTTTCCACCAAAAAAAAAAAAAAAAAACTCTGATAGCCCAGACATGATATTATACCTTCTGTGATAAACAGTTGTTCCACTTATTCTCTCTCTCTCTCTTTCTCTCTCTCTCTCAAAAAATTTTACGGAGAAACCGGAAAGCGTAAACTCCTCCGTCCTGAACACTGGGATACTTTGCGAATCACAGTGAATGTTACAAAGCGCTAACATCTGAGACTCCGCCCATAAATGTTCAATAAATGTCTCCTAACGAAAACGTCACCACATAAACAATTATACGCTTCTTTGTTAAACAACAACACTTTCTACAAATATGTTTATTATTAGTCTTAGACTATGTGATGTATCTGCTGTACAAATCATTGTGTATGAGCTGTTACTATGGAAACAATAACGCATTAGAACAAGCGCATTAATATTAACCTGTAGCTCATGTTAGGGACAGAACTACTGTCCGAGCCGTGCTGTTATACAGAAAAAACGCACACAATCTGACCAATCAGATTCAAGAATTCAACCGTGATGTGGTATAATTAGGCTGTAACTAACATGGATGAATGTTTGGGCCTTTCAGAAGTTCATTTCTGGTCAATTTCAGGAGCACTTCTGGTAAAAGTATAAACCAAGCACACCAAATGGATTCCAACAACAGCCAAATGATCACATCCCACTGAAAAACTACCTCAGATATTACAGCTGATAGCAGACAGTAACAGGGTTGTTAGAGTGGCACGGTTTCATGGTTAGTCACGGTATATCACCAGAGTTTACGGTTCACTGTTGACGTTTTCAAAATACCAATTAAAATGCACTCATGTAGATTTTCCATGGAAGTGCTGGCACTTTTCTATCATTTCCCACTGAACCAAGCTGAAAACAAGGACTGGCCAAGTTTAAAATGCTTTAGAACAATCAAGTATACGTGACGTTTGAAAAGAGTGGTCATAGAGACAATGTTTCCGAGAATTTGAAGGAAAGTGATTTTCTGGCTAGCGTCTATTTTGGATACGTCGAGGCTAAAGGGGACTGAATACAGTAAACAAGAGAGTTACAGGGCAGGTTCATGCTGCACTTTATTTTGCTTGGCTTGGTTTTATTTTCATATCAGTTCCTGATTCTGAAATGATTGTCTGTCACCCCTGTATGCCAATTAATCCGCCAAGTGAAAACCTGCCTACTGACAGCCACATCGTGCGTTGGCTGATGTGTATAGCTGAGCAGGTGAGACTCCTAAAGGCTTTTCTATGGGACATCACTCTGTTCAATCTAAATAAGGAAGAGTGTATTCACATATGCAGCTTTTAGACTATTTAACACAAACCCAGGAGTGTTTTCTCCCTCTGTATCATTCGTTTAGGAGAGTGAGAAGACATATGGGCCAGATCCAAGTGAATTCTAGCACGGCTTGACTTTGACCCTGAATCGAGCCATCTTCAGGATATGCTGTACATTACGTGTGGCAGGCAGCATATTTTGTAGATGAGAGCTGCTAAACTGATCAGCAAGGAACAAAAAAAAAAAAAAAGACAGCTGCAGTGTGACAGATTTAGACTGATGAAATAAAATAAAAAAAAATTAATTAGGGTTTATTTAGGTCATTTCTGACCAATAAATGAAATAGCTTTTCGAGTATATTCCCAGCCCTACATGTGCTTCAGTCAATGTTTCTTTTTGCAAACAAACTAAAATTCTCCATTTTGTCCTGATTTGGACTCAGCAAATGGACCAATATTTTTCTTTATATATATTTTTCTATATTTTCTTATTTTTATGTTGGAACAGTTGTATAAAGCATTTCACTGCAAGTCGTACAGTGTATGGTTACGCATGTGACAAATAAAATTTGAATTTTGAATTTACAATCATAATGTTTGAACAGATTACTGCACTTTTATATAAGGAATACACTCTTGAGAATTGCTAATTCTTATTATGTTTACAGCATTTAGCAGCTGAGTCTCTATCAAAAGCACATCCTCAAGCAAGTTCACTAGATTAGAGACTAAGAGTATGATCAAGAAAATTAAAAAAATTTCGTGCTCCCCGCTGTCTGTGTACTTGACCTTTTATGGACTTTTGTGGGCGTCACTACATGCAAATGAGCTGTGTGGGGAAAACGCTTTGCACTTTATTGTCTTACGCAAACATTTACACGCAAGTTCTAAGATCTGTGTACCAATATTCACGCCCCAGAACCTCCTGTAAAAAAGCCAATGCTCTCTGTCAGTCTTAGCTAGCAGAATGGTGCAGTATAGGAAACATTTTCAAACTGCGCCAGCCATTAAGACTCTAAAACCACGGTCCTTAAAATGGGATCCGGGAACTCATTTTAAATCATTCAATCCCGGGATCATGTTGCTCTGAAAAGCTCACAGCATCGCAGCGTTCAAAAGTTTGACGACAGTGCAAACCAGTCCACCTACGAGAGCGTACACAGAAGTGTGGACAGCCAATCAGTATGAAGTGTTCTAGAGTCCAACAAATCAGACGCTCCATAGTTAGAAGCTCTGAGGCTGAGACTAATCGAGAAGTAACAGAATTCACTGCATAGTCAATCTTCGTATATTACATGCAGAGTGTAATATAGTGATAACTGATAGCTAATCACATATCGATTGACATATCGAGAACTATCAAAATACCACAGATTTGTTAAAACTGTATAAAACGACATTGTAGCACAAGAGCCTGAGCAGTCACCCAACACTCAGGAGATTTTAACAGGAGAGTTTAAATACTCGTCCGTGTCAGGGCGCTTTTCCACCAGACGGTGTGGCTCGGCTCTACAGATTACTCACTGATCCACTCGGCTGCCATTTCCACCACCAGATGAGGCCAGCCTTGCCGTACTTAGGTCCCCGTGAAGAATCTGGTCAATGGAGAAGCGCTACAAGAGAGTATAAGTTAATTTGTCCTTCTTACAGGGTGGGAAGGACGGTATTCCTCTCTCACCTGTCAATCAGTGCATCTGTGAGCTCATGTTAGACGTCATTTCCTATAACATTATCTGTACAATTATTTTAAAACGTCCTCATTAGATGCCGTCTAAACGTTATAGTAATTAATATCAAACTGGTAGGATTCGGTATTTATTACTCCACCGATCTGCTAGGATGAACAGCCAATCAGAGAACTCTCTCCAGCTGGCTTTGGAAAAGCAATACAACATGCACAACTGGTGCTGGCAAGAGCCAACTATAGCGACAGCACTGCAACACACACCACGACTGATGGCATCCAACAGGTGGCAGTCAGCTCTGCTTACATTTGCGCTAGCCAGCGACAACACGACATCCGACCACTCGATTTCAGCACCAAGCGGCATTTCAGTCGAGATTTTCTCAATTCTACTCAGATTAGGTATGACACGGTAACGCAACAAATCGATTGGCTCAAATGATTCCTCAGACCAATCCCATGGTGTGTGTTCCCCACTCACAACTTTACTTCTTACCTGCAATGAATTCCCACCGTTTGATGCACAAAAATGGAAGAACCACAGCAACGGTCCAAAATTTAGTGGCAGCCTGTTACAACAGCAACGTGGGAACAACTCCGTATTAATGCCCACGGTTTGGGAATGAGACGTTCAATACCCAGAAGTCCACATACTTCAGCTATTTTATATAAAATGGCATCTGCTGTATTACAGGAGGTTCTGGTGCACGAGTATTGGTACTCAGATCTTAGTCCTTGAAGAAGGGTGTGAGCAGAGACTAGAGAGATGTGGCCAATACTCATGGATCAGAACCTCCTGTAATACAGCAGATGCCATTTTATATAAAATAGCTGAAGCTATAAGCCAGTGCTAACTAGCAGAAAGGAGTGGTACGGGAAACATTTTTCAAATAGCTCCTGCCATTAAGACTGTAAAACCACGTTTCTCGAAGTGCGGTCTGGGAACATTCAGGGGTCTGTGATTTTCTGATGCCATTCCAGTGGTGAGAACAACAACCCACCATTCTCATAGTGATTATGCCTGTAAATAATGTCAACTGGATTCTAATGACAAGTTGAGTAAAAATAGGCTCTATGGGTATGGAAAGTTTCGTGTGCGCGTGGGCGACATGAAGCCGCAATTTCAGTGACAGCAAAAAGCGTCATTTCAACTGAGACTGTCTCAAATCTAGGAAAATTAGATATGACACTGCAACGCAACGAATCCAAATGCTTGGCTCCAATGACTCCTGAGACCTGTGGTACGTGTTCCACACTCGACTTTGCAACTAGCTCCGTTTACTGTAGGATTCACAGCACTGAATAATATCTAAGATGACCATCTTTTGGTGGATGGTGGATGATCTCCTCCATAAGCTGTATCTATTGCTCCAAACCAGTCTGGCTCACTCACAAACAGAGAACCTTCACAGAGCAGCAACCCTTAACACTTAACTACTGCAACTAATTAACCAAGAAAAACTTTTTTGCATTCTGAGCATGAAAACTGACTCCACCATAGATAGTACTAATGGACTGCTTTATAGTTTGTGTGAACTACGGAAGGCTAAGAGCAACCCTCTTAAACTGGGATTAAACTATGTGATTACAGAGGTTGAAGATTATTACTTGTCACACTGGCTGAGACGATCGCAATAAAATTCAGACCCAGTTTTAGAACAGACTCTGCGATGACGTATTCTCCATCCTAGATTGTATGATGAAGATCCACTAGCAACAGACCTGTGATTAATGAAAAACTGTTAATGAAAAAGTTTTAATGAAAAAAATGTTCTGTTTATGTCATCATCCAGAATCGTGCAGAAAACGGGATCACCTAAAATTCAGCTTCATGTAATAAGGAGTCTTGTGAGTTTCACGTCATCCTATTCCGTCTTCGTATTGGTGGTTTTTAGACGAGTGTCGTAGCAGTGATCACGCTCAGATTTTGACTCTGTCAGAAATTTGCTCTCAGCTGTTTTTGGCCACGATGACACTAAAGAACGCTTAAAGCATTAAATGGCAGTGAGAACATCACAATGTGTGTTCTAATGCTGCGTTCGAGGCAAAGTTGCAACTCGTAACTGTTTCCCGATTTGCGATTTTTGTCCACGACAGCAAAACTGGAGAGACTGTACAGCGTAAATCTGGCTTCAACAAATATTTTTGAAAATATTCTAATTTCTCTAGCAAAATAATTGAATAAATTCCATTAAATGGTCATTAAAGCAAAAAAATCCAACCTGAACAACTTAAATATTAATTATTATTATTAATGTTATCTTCTGTGATGTCCAAGATTTATCAAATTCCGAGTCAACTTTTTAATTTTATACTCCTTTCATCTGCGTAATGGGCTATTTTCATTCGTTTCCTACATTACCCACAATGGCGTTCGACTACCTCATGACAGTGCTGCAGTGGGATTTAGGCCTTAATCTCGACCTACGGAGAGCGATGCAGCAGCGCTTTAGTCCTTTAGTCTGTCCGGCTCTCTCACCTCCTCATTACATACACGCTGCTCAGACAGATCAGCTTCCAAAGCTTCAACTTTCAAGCTAATAACTCCGTCAACACCACTGCGCTTGTCATCGTGTGGGTCGCTAATCATCTGAGCCGAGTCTCTGCTTTAGCTCGGCACAACCGTGTTGTAGAGCTGCATTACATTCTGAGGTCTGAATCCTGTGTTTGTCATCACTATTTCTACACTGAATTTCCCATTAGCGTGAAGCTTAACATCACTGGAAAATGGTGAGGAAGAAGAGAAGCTGTGGCTCTTTTGGTTTTCGAAGCTAACAGCAAAACCTGATTATTACTGCTTATGTGTTGAGAATGTTTACTTTTTTTCCTCCTATTAAACATCATTAGCCGTATTCAGCCTGAAAAAAAAGACCACAGCAGAAGTGAGTTTTCACCAAGTTGTATTTTATACGAACCCGGATGTTTGTGGCATGCGGGTATATGTTCACGCTCCATTCTCAACATGGCGTCCAAGCGGTCATACTACAGTTTGAAGCTGCCAGTTATTTCGAACCAAAGTTCCAGCAACAATCTGAACACACAAAAAACAATCGAGAGTGTACGAGGAGCATTCATGTTTCTTTTCGCGATTTAGGAAGTGTTTAATATCTGGGGAAGGGTCACTGATACACGTGCTACGCAACTAAATACAGCAAGTAGCTGCAGATAAACAACTTTTTCCTACGCGAGGCGACTTCTACACGGAAAATCACGGACATGTGTATCCGGATTGGATATTATCACGCTGAATCTGGTGAAAAACAGTAGGTCAATTTTCTCAGATGATGGATGGAGAAAAACACTGACGTGTCCGAGCCGGAAGCAAACAAAAATCACAGAGAGCGCGCCTTTAAAACAGGAAAATACCCCAGGACCACATGTACACTGAATTCGTTGAACGCTGCGACTGTGTTGTCCGACTGGGATGTCCGAGCAGTACACGTCTACTAGGATGTGTGACAGGAGACCCGCAAGCCAACACGTTGCAATCCTTCCTTTCACCTGACGGTGGCAGCAGACTGTGTTAACACAGCTAGCTAAATTCCAAGCACCTTTATTTCTCTGAGTAAACCTGCAAATTCATTTACTTAATAATGTTTAGTCATGGCTACAGACAAAAAGCGTAAAGTGAACAGTGAGAAGGGGCGATTTCAAAAGACTAACTTTAAAAATTGTTATAATTGTGTTAGCTTGTAGAGAGACTACATATAGAAAGTGCAGTAATTCCTACACCATTTACCCGATGTGGATGTATCCTCAAATTAAAGCTGAAAGTCGGCTCATATACTCCGATATACTATGGTAGACACACACACACACACATACTGTGCAAAAGTCTTAGGCACATGCAAACAAATGCTGTAGAGCAAAGATGCCTTCAAAAATAATGAAATTAAATGTTTCTACATTTAAAAAATACTATAAAGAGCAGGAAACAGTAATAAATGAAACAAAGTCAGTATTTGGTGTGACGATCCTTCGCTTTAAAAAGAAAAGGCGTAGTCTCAGATACAATGTGTGCAGTTTTCTAAGGAAATGAGCTGTAAGTGTTACTGAGCATCTTGCAGAAGCAGCCACAGTTCTTCTGGAGACTTTGACTGTCGACTCGCTTCTTATTTCTGCAGCGAAACCCAGCAGCCTTCATGATGTTTTTATCTGAAAAGTGTCTCTTATGGAATCTGCTGCTTTCTTTACTGACATACAAACATTTTTCTGTAACATTTCATTTTGTGCTGGAAAACTAATGTTTGGAATGTGAAAAGGTTTTTGAACTGAATCAATAATGTAGAAGTCAGAAAATAAACATCTATAACAAAGTTTGTACTAAAAAAAATAGGGTGCCTAAGACTTTTGCACAGTATTATTCATACGTACATAAATAAATACATAGTTTTAGCACCCCTGTACTAACTTCTCACAGGAATAACAAGCCAGAACTCAATAACGAACCAGCACCAAAACCACTACACACATCGCAAACATTCCACGTGTTTCAAGACGTTGAAAAGTTGTCCTTTAAAGTTAGTACTTCTCAAAAAAAAAGAAAAAAGAAAAAAGAAAACATATGCAGGTCTATCTGTGTTATATGGAAACTTGAATTTGTTTCGAAAATGTAAATTCTATTTTAAGTCACAGACAGTCAGAAAAAAGCGTTTCTCTACACATCATACTGTGTAGGGTTGTGCGTGTGTGTGTGACAAATAAAATTTGAATTTATCATACCATGACTTCTTTCAATGTGTCCCAAAGAGCATACGCCATCATAAAGGGACACAAAGACAAGTTGAATGGAAGCCTCCTGACTTTTGTGTGTGTGTGTGTGTGTGTGTGTCTGAGTGCAGCTGGGACACATGGCTCCACAGCGCAGTGTGTATGTGTGTGTGTGTGTGTATATCACTGTGAATGCTGCTGCTGCATTGTAACACATCCTCTCCCAGTTCATCCTGTCCTTTCTGCAACTTTGTGTGCGACTGCAACAATTTAACACAAAAGCAGCAGGACATGAGGAAGTTTGGACTCAGTCCAGCCGGCTGGATTTAAAGTGCACTTGTGTGAACACTGGCACTGCTTTCAGCTAAACACAATCTGCCATGCAGCTAGACAACACCTGGATGACCATGTAATAATAATAATAATAATAAGAAGAAGAAGAAGCAGGAGAAGAAGCAGGAGAAGTCAGCAGCTGTAGCTGTAGTTGTAGTTGCATGTGCTTCTCCAGATTTCTCTCCTCAGATGGACAGGCGGAAGACACCCGAGTCCCAACTTAGACGAGTGGAAATATTGTTTCCTATAAGCAAAAGCTACACATTTAGAAGAGTGTGCACATGTGGGTCTGATCTCTGCAAGCTTTTGGTAGCTCCTGGCTTTACATGGCCGGCTAAGCTGTTTGGCCAGGATACAAATTAGAAAGGAAAAGAAAAAAAAAATAAGCATGTAAACTGAGTAATGCTTATCCCGGACAAGAGCAGTTTTACCTGATTTTCCTTAGTTTCACCTTCCCTCTTTCTTTCAGCTTGTGCTCCGTTACCAATTTCCCAACTTTTTTCGGTCTTTATTTTTTATTTCCTATTACTTCTATTCGCCAAACAATCACTCCGCGCATCAAAGATGGCCACCAGGAACACCTCCTCCGTTGAGGCGTTGCTGCTCCCTGTCCCCGCCTCCTTCATTCCTATTGGATGTCGCAGCTCGGTGGTCGTTTTTGATTGGACGCGAGCTCACGTTCGTCTGGCGTGTGATTCGCATGATGGTTGGAGTGCTGTGCGGAGTTAAAGGTGTACCGGCCACTGGAAGTGCTTAGCTGACCAACTGTTCATTGCAACATCATTTTATGTATATTTGACTACTACTACTACTATAATAATAATAATAATAATAATATAATATAATATAATTATTAATAATGTTACTAATAATGATAGTATGAGTCATTGGATGTTTCCATCTTAAACATCTTAAAAACAAATATATAAATATGTTTATACAACAGTTAGTTCCGGTCTCCTTCACATTTCACTGGTTGTATCACTCCGCGTGTCTTGTGTTTGCTACATAAGTTCCAACTGTAGCAATAGTTCATTACACTGAACCGGTTACTACGCTTATTATGGGCTGTCAGTCAGTCTGTGTGTTACCACGGCAACACGCTATCCAGCTGTGGCTTTTTTTGGGAACTATTTTTTTGTTGACGGAGCAAAAAAAAATCAACTTGATTATAGAACTGTAATGTCTATCCCTCCATCCATTCATCCATCGTCCACAGGGTCACGGGGTAACCTGGAGCCTATCCCAGGGAACTCGAGGTACAAGGCAGGGGACACCCTGGAAGAGGTACCAGTCCATCACAGGGCACAATCGCACACACACACACACACACACACACACACTACAGACAATTTGGAAATGACAGTCAGCCTACAACGCATGTCTTTGGACTGGGGAGGAAACCGGAGTACCCGGAGGAAACCCCTGAAGCATGGGGAGAACATGCAAACTCCGTGCACACAGGGCGGAGATGGGAATCGAACCCCCAACCCTGGAGGTGCGAGGCAACACCACTCAGCCTCCGTGCCCCCCGAACTGTAACATAAAAAGCAAGATCAAACTCTCGATTGTGCTGTAGTACTGAATATCAGCGCGGATGTGATTACCTGCAGCCGAAATCACAGCCGTGCCGATATTTGCTACGCTCTTGCTCATGCAATATTGCTTAATTATACAACAGTTATTTCCAGTCCACTAATCTGATATTTAGTTTCCCACATTGGGACGTTTCACTGTTTGTATCACTCCGCTTGTTTGTGTTCGTCACGTAAAGTTCCGATTCTAGCAACAGTCCCACTGAAACGGTTACTACAGTAGTGTTAGTGAGATCATCAGCGGACGTGGCAAATGATACATGTTTCATGAAAATAACTTAAAATAAAATACGAAAGCTTGTATTTGTAGTTTTTGATTATCATCGTATTCGATTATCATTGTCAAATGAAGATGAGAAGGAAGAAGGGAAGCAGGAATTTCACCAGAAGCACCTTTAATGCACAAATGTACAAATCATTGTCATCTAATTCAGTTTGCAGAGCAAAAATAAACAAATTATCTGGCTATATTGTGTGTGAAATGTCAGTTACTCAATATTCATTTCTTATTTATAACAGTTGTAGAAAAGCAGGGGTGTGGTGGCTTAGTGGTTAGCACAGTTGCCTTGCACCTCTGGAGTTGGAGGTTTGATTCCCACCTCTACCCTGTATCTACAGAGTTTGCATGTTCCCTGTGTTTTGACAGTTTCTCTGGGTACTCTGGTTTCCTCCCCCAAAGACATGCATTGTAGGCTGATGGGCATCTCTAAAATGTCCATAGTGTGTGTGTGTGTGTGTGTGTGTAATTGTGCCCTGCACAGGTCAGGGTGTCCCCTGCCAGATATTCAGTATAACCGCAATATTGCTTAATTATAACAGTGCAGTCTGCTTTTTAAAGAAGAAATGTACGAGGTTAAAATCAGAGAAAAATGGAATGTGGTTCTATGACTAAGTGTTGGGCCATGGGAACTAGTGGAGTATTCCCATGTGCTCATTTCCTTGCCGAGTACCAATAGCAAAGTCACCATCTTGTGATGATGACCCCAACTGGTCTGGCCCATCAACCCCAGTGACCCAGCTGGCTTAACGGTCTTCCACTTACTGTTTCTATTCTGTTCTACTTCCTTATGTTCCAGGCCTCTACTGCTGTTTCCTTCAGAACTAATTGAGGCTATGCAGTATATCAAAGTTGATACGAGGGTTAATCAAAGCTGCCACTGATCGTGCATGCTACCAGACAATAAAAGACAGTAAAAGTACAGTAGTGCTGATATCGTACTTTACTTAGCAGTTTCTCCTTAATTTGGTCTTGGCCAATTCTGACCCACCACCTCCCCTACCATATAACAACTAGCAACCAGGGAGGTTGGTAAATGCTCCCAGTCATGCTGGGACACAAGTGCTCCAACTATTTCCTTCTTTGCAGAAAGAAGTCATGTGTTGGACCAAAGTCTCAGGGTGCACACATGCACACATGCACCATCTGGTATGGCGGACAGCCAGTGGCATTCAGCCAGCAATCTGCAGTGCAACGTTCTCAGTTTTTACTACTGGGCAATATGTGGTCACTTGCAGTTTCCATCAAAAAGGCTCATAGCACACAGTTGTGCCTCATGCTACTGAATAATCTGCACAGAGTCAAGTAGGTAACTGGATATATCACTTCACTGAGGTAATAGCAGGGAAATCTTGTATTCCATCTCTCAGGTCATTGATCAACGCTCACGTGACATCTCTTAAGCATAGCAGACAGAGCAGCAGCTGTTTTCAGAACACATTTAGGCTTCTTAGATCCAGAATGGGTCGGATTTTGTCTCATTTTTTTTTTATCAGAAAATACCTTGAAAAGAACCCAGCCAGGTGCTCTGGCCTGCTCTAGAAGAACCTGCATTTCAGTATAGCCAGTTGGCATGGGTCTCCGACACATTTGATTGGTGGTGGTTGAAAATGAAACTGTAAGTGACTATTTATTTTTCAGATATGATGCCAAAATGCCTTGGCACTATTATGGCATGAACCTGTTGAGTTTCATGGCCGGATCTGCTCTGTATCCTGAGTAACCCTATCCATCTGTTGCAGTTTTTGAAACCCAAATTTGTGAGAATGCTGGCTAGATCTCCTTTTAATCATAATGACTCTGTCTTTTTGAGCAGGTCACTAAGCTGAACGAATCAGTATTGGTGTCATGTTGGTGTCATGTTGGTGTCACCATTGCTGTCATTACTCAAATTTAGAGAATGAGAAGCAGCCAAATCAGTACATCAGGGTCTGTCTCTATATGCGAGGCAGCTGTACTAGCTCCTCTGAAGTCTGTGCTTCATAAATTCATTTTTGTGAAGCTTCATATATTTCATTTGTCTCATGCCCGCTGCCAACCTCTTCCCATTTCCATCATTGTAAAGGTGCTCACTTTGCACATTCCTGGTTTTGCTGTGACCATGCAGCAAAGAAGATTACCTTTTCTTCTTAGAGGGTTCCAAAGCTGTGTCTGCTGCTCTCTTTACTCCTAGCTACAACAACAGAATGTCAGAGCAAGGATAATGAATAGGCAGCAGTATATATCCACACCTATCCTGTGAGCTTCACACGGAAGTATGAGAATCATGAGGGGTGAGAACTATTAGAAGAAGAAGCAGCAGCCCTTAATTTGTCACATGTACATTACAGCACAGTGAAATTCTTTTCTTTGCATTTCCCAGCTTGTTAGGAAGCTGGGGTCAGAGAGCAGGGTCAGCCATGATACAGCACCCCTGGAGCAGAGAGGGTTAACGACCTTGCTCAAGGGCACAGCAGAGTCAGCTTGGTGGTGCTGGGACTTAAACCCCCAACCTTTTGATCAGTAACCCAGAGCCTTAACTAGTAGTTATAAATCAGGATTGAGGACAGTAAATAAGGAAAAAAGAATGAAATAGGGACAAAAAAGAGATGTACCATGGCATTAAGTACACACTGAAGCACACTGGCTGTTGGCCCAGTGATAGAGGATTGTTAATTATTGTTGCAGCATGGTGGCGCATAAGGTATCATTGCTGCCATGCAGCTCCCCAGTAGATAGATAGATAGATAGATAGACAGACAGACATACAGACATACAAGCTATAGATCACAAGGGAAATTGTACTGTTACAGTAGCAGCATAAGAGTGGACTGTAAACATACAGTCAAGTACATAAACATTTGGACATTGACAAAGATATTGTTATTTCAGCTGTCTACCAGAGTCTATTGAACTGAACTTAAATAATATGAGCTCAAAGTGCAGACTTTCGGCTATAATTTGATGGTATTTACAGCACTTTTTATATGCTTTGTAACAAACTGTGTAATAATCTTAGCAGTACACTGCTCAGAGAACACAGCAGACCCAGGACTCGTGAGCTTGGTGCTCGTGCCTCTTGGCACGGACACTAACGGAAAAATTAAAACAAACAAAAGTGCAGCTATTCAGTTCACTCACCGCTTATCTTACTAAGCTTTAGTTTTGCTCAGCTCACAGTAACACACAAGCTCAGCTCACTGCCCTAGGAGAGAGAAAAGATATAAATAGAGCATTATCTGGTCATCCCCCAAATGTCACCCTTCAGCAGCAGGCTCCTGTTAAATCTTGCCCCCACCTGCTACATACCCCAAGGCAGGCCAAGGAGCTGTCCTGCCAGTGACTGACTTCCCCCAAACAACAGAGGAAGTCCACCGCCATCTGAACCCCTGGCCTATGGACCACAGTAAATTTAAAAGGTAGTAATGCCAGATACCAAAAAATGATTCATATGTTGGCATCTGGCACGTGGTGGAGCCATGGAAGAGTGGTGTGGTCCAAACAGAAAGTGAAAGGGTAGTACGACCCATGAGGAAGTAAAATAGTGAGGATCACCCACTTGGGGGGACTCTTATTATCTATCATGCTGTACCTCAGTGGGTAAGGCATTGGACTACTGATCGAAAGGTTGAGAGCATCACCAAATCCCAGCATCACCAAGCTGCTCCTGCTGGGGCAAGGCCCTTAATCCTCAACTGCTCAAAAACCTTTTGTAAGTCACTCTGGATAAGGGTATCTGCCAAATATCATAAATGTAAAACGTAATTGTATCTAAACTCTCTGACAGACAGCATCCTGCTTAGCACTTCCTGGACAAATTGTTCTGACTACTGGATCTGGTGCTATTTTAAGGAGAGATCAGTCAGTGGGATGGTCTGGTGAGATCAGTTACTGAATTCTTCTTCTTCTTCTTCTTCTTATTATTATTACTGATGATGCACCTACCATGAGCTCAACCATACCTCCACCTGTCTGATTTTACATTTTACCCAGATAGCTGCTGTAGTAGATTTATAAATTATAAACATTAGACACGTTTGAAAGCGACCTCTGACAAGCTAATATAAAAGGCTAATACCTGCAAATTTAAATAAAAACCTCTGACAGGTATATAGGAAAGGTCTGGGCATGCACGTCAGTAGAAACCTCTGAGCTAACAGAATAATTGTTTAATAAATGGGCTATGTAAAAGCCTCTGACATAACAATGTCACTTTATAATGAAAGCTTAGTATGAAGCTGTTATTGAGATATTATACTTATAGCGGTAACATCGATTATTGATTGGAATCAGATACATTAACCTAGTAAATTGGAGTTAAAACACGCATTTAACTTTCGGCTGCACCCATTTCCGTCCTTGGTCATAGGAGAGCAGCGGATTAAGATAATATAATTTTAGATTTTAGTCCTGCATTGCATATGCACAGTAGGGTATCAGAACACTTTCCATGAGCTGCTGAAATACAGTGGGCTCCAAAAACCCTGAACAGAAAGATGACAAATTGCTACAAACTGAAACGGGGTGTAGCAACCCATTTTTCTTTTGACAAGGGAGACGAATGAACCTGTCCATAGCCCCTGGTTAAATCCAGTGTTGAATAAAATTGAGCTGCACCCAGCCTATTCATAAGTTTGTCAATACACAGCATTGGATATGCATCAAATTTCACAACCGCACTCACCCTGTAAAAATTCACGTAGAACTGGAACTCTCCATCCTGGGCACTCCCATGTCAAGCACTTTACCCCAATTCTTTTCTCTTTGTGATCAAGCAACCTATATGTCTGGCTAGGCAAACTGACAACCTCTGCTCTCTGAGACAGTGACTAATGGTTTCTCAAAACAATTGTACTAGAGTTTGATATTTTTGGACACTCTGGTCTCAACTCATCTCCCTTTGCCACCGCTGTCGTCAGAGCAAAAGGGACCACCTCACTACACTACAGGCTGAGATGGTAAATCTGACAAGTTTCCCCTGTCCTCATAGTCGACCTCCCCGACTCAATGTGTGACCTCAAAGGGCATTAAATACAAAGCAATCAACCAAGAAATTAGAAAGACTCTGATGTGACAAACTTTTAATTAGATGTAATTTAACTTTGTATAAACATTGGTCACAATATTTAACTGGGAAAATGTGCTGCTTGTTAACTACCTACTTACTGAACATAATTATTACAAATTGGCTTTTTTTTTTAACCAAAAA
This sequence comes from Pangasianodon hypophthalmus, assembly GCF_027358585.1. Lineage (NCBI taxonomy): Eukaryota > Metazoa > Chordata > Actinopteri > Siluriformes > Pangasiidae > Pangasianodon > Pangasianodon hypophthalmus. The sequence continues at coordinate 12,932,448 of NC_069738.1, forward strand.
GATACATAAATATAATTATGCTAGTTAATTTTAACGTTCCAACAGGCCAACCCTAAGCATACTGACCAAGCTGCACTGGAGGGGTTCAAAACCAAGAATGTGAATGTGTTAGGATGGCCCAGTCACAACACAGACCTTAATCCATTGGGAATCTGTGGCAAGACTTGAAAAATTGCTGTTCATCAAACATTTCCATCCAGTCTAAAAGAGCTTAAGCAGTTTTGCCAAAAACAGGGCCAAAACATCAGGATCCAGATGTTAAAAGCTGATAGAGACATATCACTGAAGACTTGAAGCTGCCAGTGATGGTTCTTTCCAGTAGTGACCCAGGAAAGTGCCCAACAAATATCTGCTTTTTTTAAAAATGAAGCTTTGTGTCAAAATAAAAATATAATCAAATTTACATTTTAGTTCCAGGTTCTAACACTACAAAATGTGGTAGAAAAATTTCATGGCGATGAGTATCTGATGTAAATCTAAAACAAGTCGAACTCGACAGGAATTCCTCCATCACCACCAAGTCTAGTCCTTCTTGTTACTAATGTGTATGCCAGAAATACCCTTAAAATATATTTTAAACCTAAAGGAAGCTATTGATGAAAAGCTATCAGACATTTGACCTTGCTGTGACCTTGACCCTGTTTGGATCAATTCCAAAATCTAATCAGATCATCTGCTTATGTTATTTATATGGATAATTCCATATAAATCCTTCAAACGTTCAACAACTCGTTCTTGAGATCTTGGATATCATCTGCTGGTTATGATGATAATTCCACGTAAATCCTACAAACATTCAACCACTCCTTCTTAAGATATCAGCTGAAATCACAGATAGCCAGAAATCTTGGCTCGAGTTCCTGAACATGAACGTGCAAGCAGCATGTCTGTATGATAAACAGAAAGGAAAAAAATATTTTAGATATTTGACCTTGCTGTGACCTTGATCATTTTCAGATCACTTGCAAAATCTAATGGGTTCATCTGCTGGTGATCAAACACTGAACATTCAAAAATATCTTACTCAAGTGTTGGAGGCATAAAAACAGATCAGCGTGCCATTTCTTCCTTTTTCCAGCTCTTTAACGCTTTCCTGCAGTACGTTCCATTCTGCCAGGAAACCGACTTATCAGACATTTTCAATCAGTATAAACAAATGAATTATTTTATTGCTGCAAGTCTGTTATAAGGTTAGTCAGGACACTGTTGGGTTTCTGTGTGTAGAGTATCGTGACTCTGTATTGAGCTGCTGGTGAGCAGGGTGATGGGAAAGGGGAGAGATGCGAGCCCCCTGCTGGGCAAACAATTCACACTTCTCCACAATAACATTGGTACAGAGATAAAACAGACAGCACAACTAAAGCTTTTTTGACAGTAAAACATGGTACACAACTTCCACAATAATATTATAACATTTACACCTAGTAGGCAAAAGAAATACTTATGAAATACCGCAAATTCTTAAAGCGCAGAGTGTGGACTTTCATGTGAGAGATTAATCACTACTGTGGAGTGTGACATCACAAATCAATTCAGTGCTGAACACGTGCAGCTCCAAAAACAGGACGAAATTTCTTTTTTTTGGCCTCTAGTGAAGAGAGTTAAAATAAAGCTTATTGATGTTGATTCTATAATCATGCATTAACATTACTAAATGTTCACTGAGCTGCGAGGGCACACAGTATGTGTTTAATTTGTCTGCTTTAATGAATGGATGTCACTATTAAGTGAAATCTGTGAGATCTTTATTTACACAGTATTGTTAAAGCATATACTACAGTGTGCTTAAAACGTACATTAAACTACTTACATAAAGTAAAAGTGGAAATCAAGCAAGTCTATTATTTATTTCATTATACTAAGACTGTCAGGTCAGAATCCATATTTTTCTCTGTCTGGTTTCAAATAAGCAATGTCTGGACATCACTTCATTACAATAGTATGAAAAGTATTTTTGAACAAAAATATGAGATACAGAACAAATCCATTACAGCTATCATATACTGCAGTTTTAGGGGGGGAAAAAGTTTGAATTTGGAGCTCTTCTCTTTCAAGTGAATAGCTAAAAGACATTTCTTCTTTTAATATAACATGTAAATTACTGTAATCAACCAAGAAGAATGCAGTCCACTGATCAACTTTTTCAAATTCTCACTAAGTTTATTATCAAAAGAGGGTTATGTTCACACATAGAGAGACACAAAGGTGCCATGCTAGACTTGAAGTTACATTACCAATATAAGAGGCAGTCGTGTACTGGGAACAGGACAGACAGAGCTGGATAGAAACTAACACACAGTTGAACTAAACTAATTTCGGAGATAAAAAGACTGAAAAATTGAGAGTGTAGTAGCATCAAGGTGGTTAGGTCACCAACAGCAAAATTGTATGACAATAGAGGGATCAAAGTAAAGTGAAAGGAAGCAATTTATTTCCTTCACTCATGCCATTGACAACATTCTGTCCTTTTAGAGCATTATGTACTGTAATTCCTCCCCCCCACCCCACCCACTCTTCTAAACAATTTTGTTCAATATGCAATTAGACAAATTAATAAACTCAATAATCCCCGCTTTATTAAAATGCAAACTCATTGCGCCAAAGCTATTTCTGCTTTAAAAAAAAAAAAAAAAAAAAAAAAAAAAAATACGAACATGAAATGCCACCTTGAACTACAAGAAAAGATCCCCCTTTTGCCATCCCTCCATTCACTCCTCGGTCATAATACAGCCTTTCATCTGGTTTCTCCTGCGCCGCACACTCCCCTTCTCTCCGCTCCCATGCATTCTGATCTAGCCAAAATCTCGGCGGTGGTAGGCATCAGGGTCGCAGTATTTGGTCACAACCACTCTGTTGGCAAACTTCCTCCCCGTCAAGGCTTGCATGGCTTTCTGGGAGTCAAAAACTGTTGTGAACTCCACGAAGATCTGTAATGAGCAGAAAACACAGGATGGCATTGTTACAGTGAGGCGGTGTTGTGTTCGTGTGTCTTAAGCATGTGCCTTCAAATATGCGTTTTTGCCTCGCATGTGCGCACTACAATCCTCCCTGCTAGAACGTTGATTTATTTTGTGCGGCTATAGTTTTCAAACTTCTGTCTCCTGAAAAATAAGAAGTTTCTTAACCTTCAACAGAGGGCTCTAACAGAAAAAGAGAAAAGAAATGAAGCTTCATGAATGTTTGTATAATTATCTGAATCAATTGATAATTCATGCCTCTGAGAGCTGCAGCAAACACTGGAACCTCGAACATTTCTGTCTCTGTCCATTAGGAGGCGATATGCACTTCTTACTCCACACACAGAAAGGAAGAAAGAGTGTAGCCATGCATTTCTAAGGCCTGGTTTAGAGATCTTGCTGAAATATGCCTGGAAGCACATCAGGGGCTTACCCAGGTGATGTGAGCATGTGAATCACACCAGAAATAACAGACAACAGAATGAGAAAAATAGACGTCTCTGAGTGAAAAACAAAGATCCATTGTATGAATAATGGATTCATGATGGCAACGGTATAATAATGCAAAGAGAAAAAAAGAAGAAACCTCAATTATAAACCAAGTCAACTCAAACATTTTTCATATGAAGCGGCATCATACAGTATACTTACTGAAGTACTTCACTTTAACAAATTATTTCATCCACAATTCTGTCACAAAATCAACTGCTTTACATCATCTACACTATAAAAAAAAAAGAAAAAAGAAAAAAAAAAAAGAAGAAAAGTGCGTGTTCCTGCAATGATGATTAAACTAGCCATTATAATGACAGCCAATTTATATTCACACTTGCCACATGTGTGTATGACGCACAGCAGACACACCCAGTGCGCTGTTAGGAGTTGTGCGCATGCAAATACACCTTAACACGAATGTATAAACCAGTCTACAACAAAGCGCCAATCAGCTAGCTATACTGAAATTATGGAAAATGTGCCTCAGAACAAGAGAGGATTGAGGCAGGAAGAACAAAAACAAACAAAAATCCTTTCTTAAACAAGACATCATGAAGTGTATCACTGTTCTCAACGATTGGCAGAGACAGAAGAGCAACTGCTAATTCCAGCTAAAAACATAACCAGAAAAATACCACAAGCACGATTTATGTTTAACTTAAAGTGAACTTCATACCAGACACTCTTGTTTCATTTTTTCCCATCGTTTTTGACTGTTGTTAAAGGTGTTAGGTGACAGACAAAGCAGACTCTTTTTTTTAATTTATATTTTAAATGACCATTTACTCATAGAATTATTATAATTAAAAAAAAAAAAAAAAAGCCTTCTGCTTTTCAAAATATTATCTGGATATAAAAATGATCAGGAAATATAAATAATGATCAAATCACATCGATGTAAAAATTTAAAAAATATACATCATGAAGGTTTTTGGCTGCAGGTGAAAGACAAGCCTGAGTATTTCTGTACCTTTCCAGTTCCAGGGATCTCCAGGCCGTCGACAGGGCGAGGGATCTCGATGCTCTTGACCTGACCATATTTGGAGCACTCGTCCCTGACGTCCTCCATAATCTCTTCGTACTCGTCATCATCCAGAAGTTCCTCTGGAGCCACCATGTTCATCAGGCACAGAACCTCAGTGGGAATTCCACCCATCTGATTCACAGAGCTGTTCATCAGGCCTGGTACCTGAAGCGTCACCGGGGTCTCGTTTATGCTTGTCTATAAGTCAAGAGACACAGTTTGAGAGATGAGAAACAAGATTCATGGGGTACACTTTTGGAGCCATCCAGGTTCTTGTGCTCTTTGGCATTTAAACACATCAGGGAAAGACAGGAATAGACGGGAATAGACAGACAGGAGAGGAGAGGGGAGGGGGAAAAAAAAAATACAAAAATAAAAAAGCCAAACAGGGAAAAAAGGTGAAAGTAAGAAACTTCTTACCAGAGTTGCGTTCTTGGCTCCTACACTTGCTCTCTGGACCAGGAGCTTCTTATCCCCTAACTGCATCCCATTTAGTCCTGCAATAGCCTGAAGTTCACACACACACATTACTGATTAAAGTGAAATGAAACACACTTAATTAAACATGTTTATCTGGATGACGCGTGTTGAGTATTCTCTAACAGACGCATCAACCCACCTGATCGTTAAGATTGACATCAACATATTCGCAGAAGGCATAGCCTTTGGAGAGCCCTGTGGCACTGTCCTTCACTAGGTTGAATGCTTTTAAAGGCCCAAAGGACGTCAACAACTCTTTTACCTAAAATATAAAACAGGTGGCAGAGGTGGTGGTGAAGTCCTTTCTTTGTTCCAAGTTGTGTGCATGTTTCAAAGAGCCAATGAAGATTAGAGAAAATGCCGGTTGGAACCAGTCATGTTAATAAAAACAGAAACAAAAACAAAAAAAAAAAAAAAACAAGACAAGATTAAGTCTCGATCATTACCAAATTGAACTGATAAGTCAAAAGGAGAAAGATTCTTCAGTGGATGATAAATGTTTCTCTGTTCTGTCAGATCAGCTGTACATAACTTTTGCAATCGTGCAATTTTGCCGAAGTACAAACTGACCTGGTCGTCACTGAGATAGTTGGGCAGGCCTCCAATAAAAAGCTTATGAGCAGAGTCAGGGACTACAGTGGACACCACTCCTGAAAAACATAAAAATATTCACAAGTGTCCAATCCAAAAGAATTATACGGACCTTAGAGTAAGCAGAAAACAATGCCAACTTGATCTGAATAAAAAAGTTCCTCTGAAAAAAATCCTGTTATATATTAATGAAGTGTATGCATTGTGTGAAGCTTTAAAATAATCCTTAGCCATGTGAATGTGTTATGATGATGTATGCTGTGATTGTAAACCCACCAGTAAACCCACCTGGCACATACACACTGGGGTTCTCGCTCATGCCTGGCAACGGCTGGTAATCGTGTGGCCGGCGGATCTTCAGACTCTGGCCTTGGAATATGATGCCATCAAACGCCATTGCCTGTGTGGTCTCGTCCACTGAGCGCAACTAAAGTAGGTAGTGAGAATAATAATTTATTGTACTCCAAAGTCACCAACTTCAAAACGTGGCTGTTATTCACAATATTCCTGGTACATTTCTAGGACTATTTCCCAGACTTGTTTTGATAGCTCCTTGGTCTTCATGGTACTGTTTGCTTAGATTATGTTCTGCAGTATTTAGACACGATCTTAGTATCTCTACTGTGCCGTATCACTCTGTCTGGTTGAAAAGAAATATCTGGGTTGTGGCTCCAGGACTGGAGTCCAAAGGTGCTTTCACATGTGCAGTGTTTAGTCTGTTCGAATCGAACCCTGGTGTCTTTTCCCCTCACGGTGCAGTTTGTTTGAGCAGGTAAGAACACAGCAATCGCACTCAGGTGTAGACGAAAGTGAGATTCTGTTCACACCTGGCATTAACATACGATCCTTTCACCCAGGACGCCGGAGGACAGCACCAAGTACAGGTGTGAACGGGGTCAAATGCATCTCTAAGACGTACTGTGATCTGATCACTCAAACCTCATTCAGAGGTGGTCTGGGACACATATGGCCACATCACACTTGTAGTGTGAACGCAACTGTGTCTCGATACGTCCCAAACAGCAACGAAGGACCAACTAATCGACTGCGTCATTGCCCGAGCCGGATTATATGTAACTGTTTGGAAATCGCACTGAACGCTGGAGTTCTCTGCTGCCAGGGTGATGGATAAAGGTGACGCTATAACAGCAGAAAAGAAAGCAGCTGCTTTTCAGTTTCATTCATTAGCAGTCTCATCTCTCACACGATTAAACCGTTTGAAACAGTGCGTACAGGTACACGAGACAGGATTCACGGGACGTTTCTGCCTGTACATAAATGCAGAGGAAAACTGATGTAGTAAATGTGCAGGACATGAGCCTTCCTCCAGTGAAAACGATGTATGAAATCCGATCACAGTTGGTCACTGGAGACGCATTTATAAAGCCAGGTGTGAACGGATGAGTCTCAGCTGTCCACTTGTGATCCTATCACCCAGGACGCATGTTAATGCCAGGTGTGAACGGAGGCCTGAGGTGGTCTCGGTTCGGTTCCAACTCCAGTGCAGTTCGATTGCAGTGAGAAGGGGATTCAACTCTGAATTGCGTTTTGGATTCTATCATTTTTCTACAGATGTGAGCTGCTAAACGGACCTGTGGGGCACAATCTGGAGCCAAAGGACAGAGCTGTAGCACTGCAGAAATGGGATGTTTTCTGGATTTGGACCAACGAACAAAAAAACGGAAAACAGATGAGTGTACTGCGTTAGCGTTCTCTCTGCTCGGGTGATTTTTGTGATTTCTGTGGACACTCGACACGGTTTGTTCACCGTTTTACGTCACCGTATTTCTGGCCAAAGAACAAGCATTAAAAGCTAAATTTTCGGTCCTGCACACTCCTTGGCCAACTTGGTTTTGCTTTATGTTTCATTTAATTATGTGAGGATCAAAACTGAACCAAACCAATGGGTAAATGAATAAAAAGTATCAAATTTGTTCTAATTCATACTTGGCAAACACTTACAGGTGTGAGAGCACCTCGAAGAAGGTTAAGGATATGCGTTATATTTGGGTCCAAGTCCAATGTTTAGTTGGAGAAAAAAGATTCATTAGAAAAACTGGATTATATGGCTATAGATTTTGTGTTATGTGTGTGACAGAAGAAAATTAAAACCATCCTACCTCAAGGAAGGCAAAGTTCTTATCCTGGTTAATCTGGACAGCAAGGACGGGGTTTCCTGGAGCCTGAATAAGACCCCCTAGTCTCATTTGAGCGTTGAAGAAGTCCATCATCGATTCCTGAGGATTGTGAAGCGAAGGTGAAACGTTAACAGGATACGAAACTTCATGTTCTATTTATGATTCATACACCAGTACGGACTAGAGGATGATGCTATGAATAAAGAATGTGCTTAAAAAATGAAGGTGGTCTGTAGCGAGACAGGAGATGCGCTTGATAGTAATGTAGGGTATGACCGTTGATCTAATACTCACCAGTTTTTAATTCTAATTAATTCTCTAGATATGAAAGATATATCTTGTTATGGAATAAGAAAGATATCAAAATTTGTAAGTCGTGACGTGGAAAGCTAATGACTATGTAGTCTGTGCTCTACGCCATTTTTAATGGCTTAAATAATTACTTAAGAGACACTCACCGTATTTTTAATGTATTAATATAAGCAGTGTGGTTAGCAAAGATGCTCATATTAATTCAAAAGTAGAAGTTATCTACAGTACTGGACATGTACCTGTATTATAAACAATAGATTTTGCTTGCTCTTGTGAGGAGATGGTACCGCCCATCACACAGCACAAAATGGCATTTATTGTTATTTATTTAAAAAAATAAATAAAAAGAAGAACCCCCTATCTACAATACATGGCCAAAAGTATGTGGACACCTGACCATCACATTCACATGTGCTTGCTGAACATCTCGTTCCAGATTTATTCCCCCTTTTGCTGTTATAATAAGCTCCACTCTTCTGGGAAGCTTTCCACTAGATGTTGGAGCGTGGCTGTGGGGATTTGTGTTCATTCAGCTACAAGAGCATTAGTGAGGTCAGGCGCTGATGTTGGGATGTCGAGGAGGTCTGGGGTTCAGTCGGTGTTCCAGTTCATCCCAAAGGTGTTCAGTGGGGTTGAGGTCAGGGCTCTGTGCAGGACACTCGAGTTCTTCCACTCCAACCTTCACACACCATGTCTTCATGGAGCTCGCTTTGTGCACAGGGGCATTGTCATGCTGGAACAGGTTTGAGCCTCTTAGTTCCAGTGAAGAGGTATTCTTAATGCTTCAGAATACAAAGACATTCTATACAAGTGTGTGCTTCCAACTTTGTGGCAACCGTTTGGGGAAGAAGCACATATGGGTGTGATGGTCAGGTGTCCACATACTTTTGGCCATATAGTGCATTTTTTAAGAAGAATAATAGCAATTCACGATGAAGCGGTGTTCACTCAGTGTAGTGCAGTCCAACATACCTCTGTGATGCCGAAGGGGATGTTGCCCACATACAGCCTCCGAGCCTGGCGGGTCATCTGGCTGCCTACTACAGGCACTGGTGTAGGTGTAACTGCCAGTCCATCTGGAGTCATAGTGGGCAGCAGTGCTGTGGCAGGAATCTGCCCAGCAGCTGAAACATGCAGATACAGAGAGAGAGCAGTGATTAAGCGAGAATGACGAATAGAGACTGCAACACAGAGTTGGACTTCGAGTGAAGTTCAAACGTGTGGTGTCAAACTAGCATGTCTGAACAGAAAAGAAATTAAACATGGGGTAAATAAACAGAGATATGTTGAATGCTGAAGAAAGCAACTCAAAGTTAAAATGAAATGCAAAACAGAGAAAGGCAAGTATTAGAAAACATCTGAACATGACAAAAATATAAAAAGATAAAGAAAGGTAAAGCTGCATTGAGCGGTTAAAGAGCGCACTACATGCCGCTCAGTGTTTCACTCACCCTGCATGGCCTTGTACTGCATCGGTGTGATGTGCTCAAAGCCTGGAGGAGGAACATCCCAGTACTTTTTGATTTTCTTCTTCTTCTCCCTCGGTGGGGAACGACTGAATTCAGAGACAAAGTTTAGGAATAAATATTTATAGTATACAGTTTTATATATATATATATATATATATTTTAAGCCAAGGTTTTTTTTTCTTCCCCCCAACAAAAGTGACGCAGGTCATTTTAAAGTTAGGACCTTCTTCATGTTTGTTGACCACTTGTGTACCCAGTTTACTGCAAAGACTTCATTATTTGAAAAAAATCTAAACGCAAGCTATTCTGTATTAACTTACAATGCTATCATCCTTTCTTGTTTGTTGACTTTGTTGCTGTTAAATTAAAAATATTACATTTCATGCATTCTTTTGCCTGGCCCACAAACTCATAAATAATAGAGGGGCAAATCCTCGCTATTTTGCCATAAGCTGGTGCAGAGTGACCGATTCAGCCAAACGACACTTTAAAACTGTCAAAAATATGTTCTTCAAAAGGATTTGTACAACTAACAAATTTTAACAGAATACAGCAATAATTTTTAAAATGGAAGAGCTTAAAATTATTGTTTTGCCTTTCCCTTCAACCAACATTTGTCTACTGAAGAAATTCAATTTCGTTGTCCGTTGCTAAAGCAAAAGTTCACACTTCTGAAGCACTTTTTTTTTATTCACATCACATGCAATAGACCTGCTTCCACTTTAACGCATGAGGCATAAATTCTACAAAAATGTGACCAAATCCCAATCATTCACACAATCCATGTGCTGCGAACTTTATTTAAAATCATAATGTACAACAACGTAAAGACTGTGCATCCTGTGTATGTACAGTAATAACATGTATGGATTACCAAAAGGCATTCATATGCTGTTTATTCGGTGTCTTAGTGTCTCAGGTCACATTTTTATTGAGCTGCGCTGTAATTACAGTTGGCTCAACTTTGTCCCCTTCCCCTATGATTCACTGACACTGCTGCAGGTACGACTGTTGGGTTTCTTGATTAAAATATAGCATGCTGTCGGGCCGGAAGCACGCATGGAGTGCACGTGTGGTGTGGCTGAGCGGACAGTCGCTATAAATTCCAGGTTAGAGAAATATCTATCAACAAAAGTACCAGAGGCAAACCATCAAGACAACAAATATCATGCAGTACCTGGAAAAGCCTGCAAGAGAACTCACTAATACAATGTCTCTGAAACCAGCTCACATTTGTGCTTAATGTTTAACAGCAGTAAAGTTTCAAAAAAGTTGCGCACCAGGTATTAGGAACATTTCTACACCTACGCAGTGTATACAGTCTATAAATTATTGTACACATCAGCGTGTTTCAGAAGCGTCTCAGAACCAGGCTCCTGGTGTTACACTGGCCATCGTAAGCACCTAATAATATTCTCTTACCATGACAGATTATCTGATAAATATCAGTACTAGTGTATTGCAGTTAGTGCTGTTAGTTATTTAATTACACCTAGGTAAGAGTTGTGTAGTATTATTTGATTGAAATGCTGCAAAGAAATATTTTGTTAAATAAATATTTCTGGTATTTAATATTGCTTTTAAATAATCCAACTAATTAATTAGCAAAATAATTGAGTTGCAGCTAGGGTGCAATAAATTTGATGATACGCTTATTTAATGCTGAGAAAAATTAAATTGCAGTGCTGAAAATGGGAAAAATAAAAAAGATTTAAAAAAATAATTTATTTCAAAGATTAAGTAAAAACAATTTTATCAGATCAACTCCATTCAGTTCCATTTAGTTTTGAATTATTAAAAACATTTCTAAAAATTTTAAAAAGATATCACGATATCAACAATATCTCAAAAGTGTATCATGATATAATTTATTACAACGTGTGTATTAGACATGAGACGAAACATTAAAGCCACTATATGAGAGATATCGTGACACAGGCTTCACAAGACGATACCGACACGAATAAAATATTACGTTAATACATTTATTTTGTAATGACAACAAGTTGAACCACTGCAATATCAATACACTGAGCTGTAAAAAAAAAAAGAGTAGATCAGAATTTATAATATAAAGTTTAATTCTCCCTTATTATTAACATGTTATTTTAATCTTTTTCAGTGTCAAATGTATTTCATGGCAACGTTATTAATATGGAAAGATTGTTTGATGGTAGATTGCACCATAAATGATTAAATAAGTTTGTGTTATCACACTTTCAGCTGTGTTTCCGTCACACACATCACACTTAGAAATTTAATTGTACAGATGAGAAAAACAATCGTGTTTTTATTTTCCTCATCCCTCCAAAATGAAATTCTGGTTACGCCACTGCGAGCACAACACACGTCGTGCTTCTGTCCTGCGGCAGCACGCAGGCGTTGATTTAACACGTGCTTCGGACCGCGTTCAAGCCAGCCGTGATAAGACCTGGAGTGCACGTCTATATACGCCGGTATACAGTAACTACCTTCGGATCTTACGCTACGGAGCCGCTGTGAATTCTGTGTAGTGTGAAAACGTTGAGTAGTAGGGTACTGCGGGCCGTTTCAGCATTTTTTTTTTTCCAACTTCACACAGGCTAAATGAAACGAGGCTGCAGGTCTTGTGTTTGACACACGTGCCATAACGCATGCATCAAGGTGGTGAATTTCCCCATTCACAAACTTCATGCTCTGTATGCTGCTACCTCTGGTGCTGCCTTCTAGTGTGTAAGGAGAGGTAGAGCTCATAATGATTATTAAACGGAAATATTAAACACGATACACCTCAGAGAAGCAAAATTCGACTCGCCTGTATTTTGTACCACAACATTCAAGACTCACTCAATTCACTATATCATGCCTAGTGTTTAGCATAAGTATGTTTTTGTTCCAATAATAAATGAACCATTAAAACATTAAAACCATGAAAGCTGGAGCAGAGATTCATAATACATGATATGATTTTATAAAGGCGTGTATTGAATGAAGCTGCATGGACACACGAATCACACACTGGAATCGTATTACATGTATGAATAATGTAAAATTACTGGAATGGCTTGGTTACAGATTGTACTTCCCCTCTCACCTGCGTCTATGCCTGCGATCTTTGCTGCTGCTGCGTCGCTCCCTGCTCCTCCTCTCCCTGCTCCTCCTCTTCCTTTCACGACTACGGCTACGCGAGCCACTCCGACGCCTGTGCCTATTCTCTTTGTCCCGCTCTAAAGAGAGGCAAGAGAGCAAGCAGGATTAAGACAGTAGGAAGATAATGTCGCAAAAATACACCTAGCTGAAGGCAGACCGGAGGAAATATAATGCTGTGGAGGACAGAAGAACCGATAGAAGCAGCAGCAGCATTTATATATAAATTTAAATTAAAAAAAAAAAAAAAGAAAGAAAAAAGAAAAAGAGACAAAGAAGACCTGCCTGAGCCCTACACTAGAAAAGCTTTAAATTTTTGCATGTAAAAATCTGGCATAGAGTATTTTTTTTTTTTAAACATATGAAATAAGAAGAAACAGAAAGGTTTAAAAGTTATTATATTTGTATTACTGAGCACTGGATAAGTGAGCACGCCAAACTGATACCCACCATGGCCGTTAACGCCGTCACCTGTATTGAAAGAGAACGAGAGTGAGAATCAGAGGGTGCCATAATTTTCTTTCTTCTTTTACCACACACACCAACAGGTCACGGCTGCGCTGACTTGGTGTAGTGACATGAAAACACACTGGTAAACAGAGTCAACACAGTACTCAACACAGTACAATCCTGGAAACACACTATTACTTTGGATTTAAATAACAGGAAGATTTCTGCACACAAATTAAATACATGTACATTGTCAAGAAAAAAGCGACCTTGTCATGTTATGTAATTATATACAAAAGCTCTTTTAGATGAACGGTGAGATCCGGCCTGCGTATACGAGCTTTTTTTTAATAGATGTAGGCAATGCTACAGAAATCCAGAAAGGCCATGAGTTATTTGTTTTTTTTTTTTTCCTGTACTGTTATCTCGAGATCACAACTTTTTTTTTTTGTGATCTCAAGATAAGTTATTTTCGGAGCACACTGGCAAATGGCATGCTGTCATACCGGTGTTACGGCAATTCTGTAGTAATTACATCCTATTTCTATGCAATTCCAGTAAGGCAAAGAGTTATTTTTAGATTTCTGTACTGTTATCTCCAGATCACACCTTATTTCTCTTGTGATAACAAAAGAAAAATAACAAAAAGCTGTTTTCTGAAGATCATGACATTTTTCTCATCATGTTCAAATGCATTAATAAACATACATGATGTTAATAATCAGGGACTAATACAAGAGGAAACATCTGGTGCAGTGGTGGTGTAAAAAACTCTATGACTCCGAGCTCCTGGGTTCGATCCTGATTTCGTGTGACTGTGTGGAGTTGCTCTATATTTTTTCCACTTCTATCTATCTATCTATCCATCCATCCATCCATACGTTCGTCAGTACTAAACGATTTCCAAACTAGTGTCTGTCACTTGAGAGAGCGAGTCAGAACTCTGCAGCTACACCGTCATGGACACTACAGTGACCCTGAACGGGCGATCAGTTTCAGTGCCAGTCGATTTTAGTGACCGGGACGTCTCCATGGTTACCGCATGATGTTTAATAGATGTCGCCTAAATGGTTTGTTGCTCAAGACCTTCAGAAAGAGGATGGAATTACTGCAGAATCGCCGTAATACCAATACGGGACGATGTAATACTCGAAGGCTCCTGCTACGTGATCTCGGAAAATCACTTTTGTTATCTGGAGATCACAAGATGAGAAGCAAAGTTGTGATCGCAAGAAAACAGAAAAACAAATTATAACTCGTGGCCTTTCTCGACTTCCATATATTACCAAAGTTTGTGCCTCGTGAGGTGGCATCCCCCAAACCTCGTGTGGTAACCATGGAGACGTCCCAGGCCCTCGGATTGGCTGGCAATGAAACTGATCAGCATCACGCGAGAGTCCCTGACAGTATAGTACAGATTTCTGAGTTACCTTCTCAAGTGACGGAAACTAATTTGGACATTGTGTAGCACTGACAAACAGATGGACAGACAGATGTGCTTTATTGATCCCGAAGGGGAACTTTGGGGGAAAAAAAAAATATATATATATATATAGTCAAAATCCACACAGTCACTCGAACTCAGGATCGAACCCAGGACCCTTGGAGCTGTAATGCAATAAATCTACCACTGCGCCACCTATTTTCTCTTATACCACAGTGCGGTTGAATTCTCAAATCTGATTGGTTAGAAAGTGTGCATTATTTCTGTATAACAGCACGTTTCAGAAAGTAGTTCCAGGTATATTAACGACAGGTTAATATTAATGCGCTCGTTCTAATAATTAACTGTTTCTATAGTAACAGGGACTTGTATAACAGACACTCCGCATAATCTAAGGCTAAAAATAAACGAATTAAAAAAAGGGTTTAAAAAAAAAGTTCTTCTTATAATCGTTGATGTGGTGACGTTCTAAGAAAAAAGTTAGGAGACATTTATTTAACATTTATGGAAGGTGTAAGCGCTCTTAGGCAAGGTTACGCTTTCTGTTTTTTTGAGAGAGCGAGCGAGCAGAAAGAGAGAGAGACGAGAGAGAGAGAGAGAGAGAGAGAGAGAGAAAGCGCAACACTGGTGAGAAAATGACTTTATATAGTGACTATAACGCAGGTGAGAACAGGAACTAATTTGTCTCTCAGACGTTCCACAACATTAAACTGTTAAAATGCGCATTATGTTGTTCATTAATAAATTAAACATTGTAATCTTTTGGCAAATCGCTGTTGTATAAGCGTAATAAAACACACCAGACTGTGCGGTTAAACGAAAATAATGCACTTCAGAGAATAGCGGCACTCCGCTGCGCGTCGCGCCGCATCACACCACCCCGTCATTATTTTCATGTAACTGCGCAGCCTTTTGTGCGTTACTCCTTTCTCAAGTCAATTCCTGATTAGAGTAAAAAAACGGACACACTCATCCCTGATGTACAGCATGTACGCCTAACGCATTTCGACATCACGAGGAAAAACACGTCGTGATCTTGAGAAAACAACCTGAGATCACAGGAAGAATTAAAAAATAAATAAATAAATAAATAACTCGAGGCCTTTAGGGATTTCGGTACGACGCCGTTCCTCCTGCAGTGTAATTTAATCAGCATCTGATCGCGAATGCTGAGTGTGTGTTTGACTCTCAGCTGTGTGAATGAAGACAGTATGACAGGAAGCGACCAAATGCAAATGAAGCTCCTTCATAAAAACACAGGCACAATATCATTAAGAGATTCTTATAATGTTTATCAACGCACATTTGGAGTGAGTAAGTAAATATTGTAAGTGGATATTTTTAGGAAATTCCTTGAAAAGTAACGTTATTTAGTTCATTCGAAGTTAAGAGTACAATTTCATTTGAACTAGGGCTGCACGATATTGAAGAAAAATGCGATAAATAATGCGATATGTGGGACAATAATTCAATAAATATCTAAACTCAATTTTAATTGTATTTAAATATACATTTATATATTTAAAAACTGAAAATGGCATAACCAACATATATATTTCATGTTCTTTTGAGGAAAAGAAAGCGTTCTCTGTGTCACCCTAAAACTTTCTGCAACTTTTTTTTTTTTTGAAGTATTAAAAATCATTCAGTTATCGCGATATTTACATTTCGATATATTGTGCAGCCCTAATTTGAACCACCTTTGTCCTGTGGTTGAATCGATTGGGAGTCGGTTCTTCTGAGTGAGCCGAGCCAAATGATTCGACTCACTGAAAAGACTCGAATGCAGTGCATTTTGCATTAATGTGATATTTTTTCAATCTCTTCTTACGCGTTATATGCGTCAGGAGAACAAAAAAACACCAATCAATGAAATTCAGTGCTAATGAAGCATGCTAGGAGATACACACCTTGTTTGTTTTCGGTCAGTTGTCTCTCAAATTCGTCAAACTCCGACATTTTGAATTCGCAGCGGATGAATGGAGCGAGTGAAACCTGGGAACGCTTAGCCGACCACGTTATCTTACTTCAAAAGTGAGATGTCTTTGTCTGTTATGAAACATTCGGCCAAACGGAGAAACCTGGGTTTATTAAAGCTGCATGCACAATTAGCTGCACAGAAACTTCCTCTAAGTCGCGTTGTTATATTGAGGTGTTGTTGTTTTTTTTTTTCCTGTTCTGCTAAGTTAGCTAACTAGCTAACAAGACTGACTAGCTGATTCGAAGCTCGCGCAAAAACAACCTTCCACCCTTTATAGCTAAATAACAGACAAATATGTGAATATATAACTGAATTTCTTTCTTGTGTGTACGCTGAAATAAAGTATAAAATGTTAATGAATAATCCTCCGCACAAATACAATACCAGCTAGGCGAGCGACTCAGCGTAGCTAGTTTACAGCAGGTTCGTTTCTCTCTGCGCAGGCGGAAGTGAAATGTGGCTGGATCCAAAATGGCTCCGTGTGGAACAGTGAAGTGCACTGCGTTTGCGCTGGAAAGCCTTGCTTTCGTACCCTACTTAGTGCGCTTACACAGGAAGTAGTGTGGCTTTTGTGTCACACCCAGCGTCTCACGTTTACAAGCCTCAGCGTCGTGCGCCATCTAGCGGCCTGGAGGATTATTACACCTGATAATCATGAAATGTAAATTCAAATTTTATTTGTCACATGCATAACCATAGACAGTACGACTTGCAGTGAAATGCTTTGTACGACTGTTCCAACATAGAAAAGAAAATATAGAAAAAATATTAAATATAGAGAAACATATATACATCTTCTTCTTCTTTCAGCTTTTCCCTTCAGGAGTCGCCACAGCGAATCATCACTCTCCACCTATCCCTGTCTTCTGCATCCTCAACACTTGCACCCATGAGCTTCATATCCTCATTTATTACCTCCATATACCTCCTCTTTTGCCTTCCTCTTTGCCTCCTGCCCGGCAGCTCCATGTCCAACATTCTCCTACCAATATACTCACTCTCCCTCCTCTGAACATGTCCAAACCATCTTAATCTGGCCTCCCTAACTCTGTCCCCCAAACGTCCAACATGAGCTGTCCCTCTGATGTACTCGTTCCTAATCCTGTCCAGCCTTGTCACTCCCAAAGAGAACCTCAACATCTTCAGCTCTGCTACCTCCAGCTCTGAGCTCTGCTACCTCCAGCTCTGACTCCTGTCTCTTCCTCAGTGCCACTGTCTCTAAACCATACAGCATGGCCGGTCTCACCACTGTCTTGTACACCTTCCCCTTGAGTCTCGCTGATGTTTTTTTATCACACAGAACTCCCGACACCTTTCTCCACTTATTCCAACCTGTCTGCACTCGCTTCTTTACCTCTTAGAAACATATATACATCAAAAACATATATAAAGAAAAATATATAAAGAAATAGCTAAAGAAAATAAGATAAGATAAGATAAACTTTATTAATCCCCGAAGGGAAATTCAGTAAAGTAATGAGAGTAGTGATTAGTCATCTGTCATTGGCTAAGGTGTTGTAGAGCCTGATGGTAGTGAGGATGAAGGATCTCCTGTATCTATTATATATATATATATATATAAATATAAATATATAAATATAAAGAAAAATATTAAATATAAGAAAAATATATACATAAAGAATGTATAAGAATAAGAATATATATATATATATATGGATGGTGGCAGCAGTCTGACAGTATCGATATAAAGTGCAGATATGTGCCGTTTTGTTGCGAAGTAACGTGCAATAACGTGTAATGTGTACGAAGTAATGTGTGTAGACACCTGACCATCACATTCATATGTGCTTGCTGAACATCTCATTCCAGATTTATTCCCCTTTTTACTGTTATAATGAGCTCCACTCTTCTGGGAAGCTTTCCCCTAGATTCTGGAGCGTGGCTGTGGGGATTTGTGTTCATTCAGCTACAAGAGCATTAGGTTAGGTCCGACTTTATTGTCACTGCCAGAGTAGGAGTACAGAGACGACTCAATGCGGTCAGCATCCAACCAGTAGTGCAAATAGCAAATAGGTAATTCAATTCAGTTCAGTTTTATTTGTATAACACTTTTAACAATGGACAGTGTCACAAAGCAGCTTTACAGAAATATACATTCAAATTACATTAAATCAAGATAAATTGTACATATGTGAATTTATCCCTAATGGGCGAGCCAGAGGTGACGGTGGTGAGGAAAAACTCCCTGAGGAAGAAACCTTGAGAGGAACCAGACTGAAAGGGGAACTCATCCTCATCTGTTTGACGCCGGATAGGTGACAAGGTTACGGTGCAATAAGTTAACAGTGTACAGGTAAACAACAGGATGCATACCAGTAATGCAAATGGCAATTAGGTTAAATGGAATAAATAAGAATTATAGTGCAGTTAGTTGAGATAAACGGTATATACAGGTATATATAATGCATGCAGTATGATGCAGTGGATAAAAATGCAGATGTGCAAATAGCAGTCTGATATAAATAATAGTAATAATGACAGATAATGCAGTAAAGTGCAAGTACTTGCAAATAATTGCAGATAACAGTCTAATGCTAGTGTTTAGGTATGAGGAGGAGCCTGGAAGTTAACGCTTAGACGCTGAGTTCAGCATCAGTACAGCTAGTGCATTAGTGAGATCAGGCGCTGATGTTGGGTGAGGAGTTGTTGTGTTCCAGTTCATCCCAAAGGTGTTCAGTGGGGTTGAGGTCAGGGCTCTGTGCAGGACACTCGAGTTCTTCCACTCCAACCTTCACACACCATGTCTTCATAGAGCTCGTTGATGTGTCGTTTTGCAGGTACACTGGGTACACCGGGCATTGAAACGCTTGTGACGAGGCTCATGATAGACACTGACAGCACAAACACTTATTAGACATGAACAAACCCACACTTGGGCATGAAGGTAGAGATGATGTGATGTGTAATGTGATGGTAAATGAGACAGTGGCGTACAATGGCAGAGTAAAGTGCCGTGTGCTATTAAATACGCAGAACAGTAAATGCAGGTACAGTAAATGGTACATAGTAAATCTGAGTAGTAAATATCTAAAAGTCCATGAGTGGCACTTTGTAATAAAGTGTCACAGCCCCTTAATTGCCTAAACGTTGTCTAATGTTATTGATAATGTTTAGTTTGAATTTAATTTAAATATCCATATCTCCAAGATGTGGCTTAGTGGTTAGCACTGCTGCCTCGCACCTCCAGGGTTGGGGTTTGAATCCTGTCTTCACCCCGTGTGTGTTTCCGCCCCAAGTCCAAAGACGTGAGTAAGTGTGTGATTGTGCCCTGTGATGGGTTGGCATCCTGTCCAGGGTGTCCCCTGCCTTGTTCCCTGAGTTCTCTGGGATAGACTCCAGGCTCCCTGCGTCCCTGATAAGCACGATGGGATGGATGGATATCTCCAAGCGCTTGTGTGCACAAGGTATTAACTAATGTTTGTGTACTTCTGATATATGTGAACATAAGCTATGTTTTTTTTGCTATTATAAATGTTCCCAGGTCTTTTTTCAGACAGCAGGCTTATCAGTAACTGATCACTAGTCTACTCTGGGCAAATCTGACTTCCAAGACCCAGAATATGGCCTGATGTGGCTGGAGTTTGGATTCTCCACAAGGCTCGTGTGAAGCTGCAATCTGAACAGCGGAGTAAGATAAACTGTAAGATCTGCACAGTGACATTTCACACAAATTATTTCATTATAATCAATTGCTAGGCTTGATGAGACTGCTGGGCAACTCCACCACATTACACCTCAGGAAGAGCCACTGAACACACCAGAGAAAAGAAACGCAACTGGACTCATGCACAAATGTCATTTCTTAAATCTAAAAAAAATTGTAAACCTTCTTTAAAGCCTCTGTGCTTTAAAGCGGCAGCCTTTCAGCAATTCATATGACAATTTTCAGTAGGACAAAAGCATTCCAAAGAATCTGGATATGTGTTTAAAATAATTTCTGCATGAAAGGATTAATCGTAATTCTTCCTCATGGACACTTTAAAAAAAAAAAAAAAAAAAGACTTTGAAACCGTACTTGATACTGAGAAACACAAGAGAAAGTTGTGATATGTACTAGGGGAAAGTTCAGTGTGATGGCGAGACCATGGAGCATAAATACCAAAAGATTTCATAAATATTTTTCGAATATTTGACAGCCAGCATGTTGACACGCACAGCCAAAGCAGAACCATTTGTCTGGGGTTAAGCAAGGCCACGATAATAAAGAAAACCCAACACTAACTCTAAGTAAACATACCTATTAAAAAAAGGTTCCCCCAAACCAGGAGAAAAGGCAAAAAAGAAGTAACAAAAGATACACAGACGATAAACAAATACTGGATCTCCACACAGGGAGAACATGTGAACAAACTATCTGGTAAGTTTAAAAAGGAAGAAAGGTGGATTAAGCTGGATATGAATGGATTTTACGTGTAAATCATCAGTACGTGTGTTTACACAAGAAACTAAATTTGTTCGATCATCCATATCATTTGCATGGATTATTGCACTTTTTTGTATATGGAACATTCTGTCACATTTAAATGGCTTATTTTTTTATCACATTTACAGCTTTAGCAGACGACTTCACCCAGAGCGACTCGGAGTGTTTGGAGTCTCGATCGAAAACATCCTCATGCTAGTTCATTAGGTCAGGGACCAAGTGTCCCAGTTTATTTATTATTTAGCACTCACTTATTATTGTTAAAATTATTGCAGATTTTTATTGGCATAGAAGTGAGTCAAAATAACTTCCACTTCTGTTTTTCCGGCTTTACCCTGATCGGTCGTTTCGTGCTCCCAGCTGTCTGTGCACTTGACCTTTTATGGAGTTTTGTGGGCGTTCCTATATGTAAATGAGCTGTGCCGTGCACGTGCTTGGTAACGTACGGGTGGTTCATCAACATACGCACGCAAGTATGAAGAAATATTAGCGTCTCTGAAACTTCTGTAAATCCGACTTTTAGTTCGGTTTATCAAATCTGTAAATTTGGTTCACACAAACATTTACACACAACTTTACTGAAATATTGATAAATGAGGTCTATGGTGTATTAATTTAGCCAGACCACTAACCGAATCCAGCATTACAGATAACTCACAGAGAATACTTACCGAGGTAGGAGCCGATGACTTGGATTACACTGAGACCACAGACGCTGCTGCTTTTTCATCACAGCACAAAGCAGAAAATAAAGCTAAATCAATGCAAGTCAAATTCTACACTAACCAGTCGGCAGGTTATGACAATTCAGGACATACCAAAATGAAATATTCTCTCTAAGAGGAGTATTCAATACATTTTTTTGTAAAGTTCTAGTTACATAAAATTCCTTTCTTACAAATTCCATATAAACTGGCATGACTGAACGGTGACAAGAGTTAACATTTACTGCTTAAATAGTGATTAGTTAGTGATTAGTTCCTGACTATAAATAAGAATTCGACGTGGTTGTGTTTCGTTTCGTAGCAGTGCTTCACGTTACCACTTTTGACTAACACCATGGACTCTGAACATGATGTGTATATATATTTTTAAAACAAGTCATGTTTTCTGTTCTCTAATCAGACCAACGAAGGTAAATAAAAAGAAAACTCTCCCCTTTCTGAATTAATGTCTCTGTATATAGTCTCTGGTCCAGTGAGCTGCCTTCAGCCAAGTCATTTCCAGGAAAGTGATTTCTGCTACAGAAGCCAAGCTGATTCGTGTTTAGAAATCTAGAGGTGCTGATAATATGAGCAGGGTTTCTTTTCATATAATTATCAGTTGTGCTACAGTAGTATTTTTGTTCGGTCCTTTGAAATATTTTGCGGGTCTGAAGCCAGTCACCAGTTAATGACCCCTGCTTCCTTACCATCCTCTAGTTCATGTGCAGTTTCTAACGGGAAACTGGATAAGTAAAAGGCAGTATTGGAAAGCAGGCTAAAACGGACATGCGTGGTTCAGATATAAAGTGTTCCTCCTATGTGACTTAGCAAACTTAGGTATGCTGCTTCATGAAAAATTCCATAAATCATGTTTGTGTCCCAAATCTTATCATTTCAGCACTCACTGCAGCTCAGTCTTTATATAATTAATATATATATATATATATATATATATATATATATATATATATATATATATATATATATATATATATATATATATATATAGCTTTAAAGAATAAGGACCATATGATTAAAAATATAAAGCCAACAACAAAATAATATAATGTATTATTTCCTGAGAAGTAAATTAGTACCTTAAATGAACATACGGTTTATTCCCCTCTAGAGAAATAACAGATGGTCAAAAAGAAAATTCTCTGACTCACAAAAAGGTACTCAACCGAAAAGCAAGACAGAACCAAGCAATCGTCCTTTACCTGGACTTAAAGACAGGCATTAACGACATCACTGATCTACGATTCCACAGTGTATTAAGACCTCAGTAATATAATAAGGCAGACAAGTGAAGCTTTACAATTTTAGTGATCAGACTGAGTTAGCAGGCTACATCCCTGAGGATAATGACATAACTACACACTGTATCTTTGGTCTTAGCTCTAGATAAGCGTAGTCAGGTGTTTACAGGAATGTGTATAGGTATATGATTGAACACAACTACTGAAGGAATGATACAGTATTTAAAAAAAAAAAAAAAAAAAAAAAAAAAAAGGTTTATCAAAAATACTTCTCACCATCTGAAGGCTAAACATCTACAACCAAACTGAAAAGAGCAGACCGTCCTTACAGGCTCCATTGAACTCATTCATATGAACTACAGATGACTAAACTGCCATTTCTTAAAATAAATATCATGGTAATGAACGCTGGTAAATCTGTAAATCTTTTTTTTTTTTCTTTTTTCCCATGTCTTCAAACTTAGGCCAAGAACACAGTTTAATCTCTTTTTCATAATCGTAAATCAGAAGAGTTCACATAATTTAGAAAGCTACATTAAAGGTGTTAATGAACAGGGGAATAAGTGTTACATTCGTCTGAGGAGTGAGGAAGTTAGCAGTTATTTTTTTTTTCCCAAATAATAATGAACAAGTACAAAAATATACATATACAGTCTTTAAATACAGTGATTTTCTCCAAAAGGTAATGGATGAAATGTATAGCTTAGCCATTCCTTCCCTTTGTTTCTTTTTTGCTTCTCACTTACTCTTTCCATCATCATTACTCAAATCTCTGTCAATGCCTCATCTAACGCTTCAGATCCCTCGAGCGCATCCTGTCTGACCGACGCATTCGAACTCAGACTAAAAACAAACCAACAAAGGAGTGACCTTCCCATCAACCTTAACCAGGATTACCAATACCAGCAATGCTACTGGATTTTTTAAATGTGTTTTTGTCCAAATAATAACCAACAGCTGAGGTAGAAAAAACAAACCCAGCACAGTTCTTTGTTTAGATGCCGCAACATCCAGTCAGCAACCTTGAATCCTCCTTCCATTTATCATTGCAGCAGGTTTCAAGGAAACAGTTTTTTTTTTTTTTTTTTTTTGGTGCATCAGTTCCTGAATCTGTAGGAGATGGGCAGCAGGAGGTTGTTTTTCTTCAAGGCCTGCACCTTGGCATGAGCGGTCTCATCGAGGGCCTTGTAGCAGCGCCGTGCATAGTCTAGAAGCTTCTCCTTGGAGGAATCAAACTCACCGACTTCTTCCACTTTCTCTGGAGCAACCAGGAGCAACTCCGCAATGGGAGTGGTGGAGGCTACAGTGTTACGGTCGACCCCATGAACCTGGAAGGCTCTGGACATGCTCTTCAGCTTCTGGTATGTCACCAGAATCTTCTTGTAGCGAAAAAGCACTCCAGCAGGGTCTTTCACTGAAAAAGCCAAGACTTTCTAGCATCAACCAGACATCATCATCATCATCATCTCAAAATATAATCATGATACACTTATGGATATAAAAATCTGCAACCCCCTGTTAAATCGCAGGTTTTTGCAAAGTATGAAAAAAATGAAGCTGTGATAAATCATGTCAGATCTTTTCCCACCTTTAATGTGATTATCAACCAACACAATTCAAATGAAAACAAATAAAAACATGAGGAAAAATTTTTTTTTTAAATTAAAATAGCCTAGTTGCACACCCTTTCAGAATGAGGCATGTGAATGTGCTCAGAATGAACCAATCACATTCAAACTCATGTTCAAAAGTAATGATCACACACCCGTCATCACTGAGGTGATTCTGATTAACCCTAAATAAAGATCAGCTGTTTCTGTAGGATTTTCTTGACGACATCTTGGTTTAATCCAACTGATGAAGCCAAAGAGCTTACAAAGCATGTACGGGATCTCACTGTCAAAAGATATCGATCAGGAGAGGGGTACTGAAGAATTTAATCGGATGTACCATTGCACTCCGTGAAGGCCGTCGTGAACAAGTGGAGAAAATGGAGTACCACAATGACATCACCAAGAACAGGACGTCCCTCCAAAATTGACAAAAGGACAAGTTACCAGAGAGGCTGCAGGTTACAGGTCTGGTCTGTGGGGTAGCGTGGCTAGACGGAAGCCCTTTCTCATTTTAAAAAAAAGACAAAACATTCACCGAAAGACGACCGTACCCACGGTGAAGCATGGTGGTGGCAGCATCATGCTATAGGGCTGCTTCTCGTCAGCTGGGACTGGGGCTCTAGTCAAGACAGAGGGAAAAACAGATAGCTCCAATCTACTTTGGCCCAAAACCTGCAGACGTCTGTTAGACAGCTGAAGATGAAGAATGTTGTCACCTTCCAGCGCGATAAGAACCAAAATCCTTTCAAAAACATGTGGAATAACCTGAAGAGGGCTGTGTACAGGAGATCTCCTCGCTCCACTTCTATCAGACTGCGTTCTTGCTAAGTTGATAGACTCGAACCCGAAAAGACTAAGTGCTGTATTTAAACAAAAGGTGCTTTAACAAAGTATAAGTTAGAGTGTGCGTTTATGCAATCAAATTCTTTTTTTTCCCCTTAAAATATTTCTTGTTGTTTTTCACTTGAATTTTTCTCATTGCTCTATCACATTAAAGGTGGAAAACAATCTGACATGAGTTTATCTTGGTTTCTTTTCTTTTCTTTTTTTTTTTTTTTACATCACAAAACCCTGCAATATTAACAGGAGTGTGTAGACATTTTATATCCACTGTATTATCTTAAGCCTCATGCATTAATCACCAATCAGTTTAACACTCTAAGTTTATTTGTATCATTTGTCTGACTGTTTTGGGACTAGTGTTGGTATCACTCCTGAGTACAAGCCCCAACCCAAGCTCATATTCCCTTCTCTCTCTCTCTCTCTCTCTCTCTCTCTGTTCTTCCTTCAGCAAAATGGCTCTTTCCAACTTCGCCTTGCTGCACTCATATCACTGTGGGCTCCTTTTCTAGCGCCCTTCTTGTATCATATCCTCCCTCACTTGCGGTTGGTTTGGATAAACAGTAAAATGTTCCTGCTCACCTCTTTGTCTCTCCATTCCCCGTGCTATGCGGAATACCCGAGTTCTTTTCACTCTCGTCGGTCCACCGTTGGACCTGCTTTTAGCCCTGCTTCTTCTGCAGCTTTTGGTGTCAGAGTCGTCATCATTTGACACAATCTCCTCCTCTTCAAGGTAGCCATCCTCCTCTATAAACTCTTCTTCCTCTATCACTTCCTCATCTTCCTCATCTTTATAATAAAAAAAAATTAGGGGATGGACAAATGAAATAGACATTGACACAGACACACAAAAACCAAATTTTTGCAAAATACCAATTCAGCAACTAACCTTGGACGCTGTTCTTTTTCTTTTTTCGCTTTAGGGTCTGGCTGCGCGCTTGTCCAGAACGAGTCATCATGGGCAGTGGAGACGGGGTCGAAGCCCTGCGAAGGACAGTCTTCTGGGATGTGGGTTGTTGGGGAACTTCAGGCTGAAGCTCTGGAATTAAATAAATTAAAATTGCACTGAAATTCTGTCACGAATGTTAAGTTTACATTTGACCATTTTTCCTGACTCACACTAAATTCACCTGCTGCGTCACATTCGGTGAATATTTCTGATTGAAATGTATGTAATATGAGCAAGCTCGGCAGCCTCCTAGACGTAAACCTATCCAACACGGTCACTGTCATCTCTCCCCACCTTTCTGCAATCCTCACCATTCCTCTCCTGACTCTTGGTGGTGAAGATGAACCGGTCGAGCTGGCAGCGCAGGAAGTCTCTTTCCTCTTCCAGGTCCTCTATGCGTTTCTGTAGCCAGGAGTTCTTTTCCAAGGAGATCTGCAGCTGGGCACGAAGGTTGGAAATCAGCAGGTATGGGTTGCAGGGAGGAGTCTGTCCTGATGCACTTTCTGCTGAAAGTAAGAACGGAGACTCCGTTATTTCTGCACTGAGGGCGCATAACATCGTCATTCATTATGCATAATTCATGTAAGAGCTTTTGTCTTTAAAATACTTCATAAAAAATTTATTCTATATAAGATTTTATATGTAATCAGTTCTAAAGGAAGCAGGCAGCAGTGGAGTGATGCTCAAACTGAAAGCTAAACTCTTAACTGCTACATTTTGTACAAGTTTTAGTTTATCTGTTGTGATTTTTTTTTTTTTTTCCAGAGTAGTCCCCTGAACAACGCATTCTACACAGTGTCCCAAAAGTCTCCACACATTTTAGCAAAATGTTTTCCAGATTTTTTCAGAATTAGTTTATATTATGTACATTTTTTCCAGATAGCCTTTAAGAAGGCCTTTGATGAAAGAAGAACGTATTGAAATCATTCTCATGGCTGGATCGGGAAGCTGGCGCAAAGTTGCGATGGACTTTAACAGGAAACATGGTGAGCACATCACACACGACATTGCTGCCAAACTTATTAATAAATTCAGAAAGACTGGACCAACCGAGAAGTGGACGTTCACAAACATCCACTGATGAAGACACAACCGACATGGTGCTGGTGAACACAGTCCCCTGCGTATGGAGACTTTTGGGACCCCCTGTAGTAGTCTGGGATTTTGCATACAAGAGTCTGATGTACGCAATATTCCTTAACTCAGCATTCGCAAATATCAGAGGCCCAAGGAGTTAATGATTATGTTTTAGAGCAGAGAAAGCACCAAACTGGAGCTTGACTCCTGCCCTTCAGGACCAGAATTGGGTAACTTTGCTTTAAACGATGAGGCAGAGAGCAGTCTTAATAATTCTTCCCATGTGCATTCAAAATTTGGAAGGCCTTTTTCTTCTTGTTTAGCGACTAATTGAAAATTTATCTGTCTTCTCTTCAGATGGATATGTTTATTGGGCAATGTGGAGTCAACTTTCAGTCAGTTAGTTAGTCAGTTGCGTTCAGTCCTTAACCTGCTGTTCACTCGGAGTCGTTTGTTATCTGGACGAGGATGCCAAGTCATTCAGAACATTTGGGAAAACAGATCTATTCTGTTGTCGGTGTGGAAGCTGCCATGGCGTTCTACACACTAATGCATTAGCAGCACTGGAAACCAAGGCTCCTGCCACTTTAGGTTCACAAACAGAGCTCTGTGGTCTCTGTGGTGAAGCATGGTGGTGGCAGCATCATAGATATCTAGACAGATAGATAGATAACCACATTTCATGCATGACTATTTCCTCTCTCCCACTAGTAAATCAAATACTTTACCATCAAACATGTGGTCATTCTGGTTGTAGAAACCAGACTGGTCTGCACTACTGTCTTCAAAGGGAATAGAGATTTCATAGCCATCCTCATTTTTCAAATCTGTCAAGAAAATAAACCCAAGAGAGAGAGAACATTTAAATCATTAAATAAGCAGTAAGCTTTGGTGTTGACATTATGTTCCTAGTAACAATAAAACCTGTTTCTTACATAGTAATCAAGAATAACTATATGGCCAAAAGTTTGTGGACACCATAAAATCATCACACCCATATGTGCTTGTTGAAAATACAATTCCAGATTTATTTCCCCTTCGCCATTATGATAAGCTCCACTCTTCTGGGAAGCTTTCCACTAGATGTTGGAGCGTGGCTGTGGGGATTTGTGTTCATTCAGCTACAAGAGCATTAGTGAGATCAGGCACTGATGTTGGTGAGGAGGTCTGGGGTTCAGTCGCTGTTCCAGTTCATCCCAAAGGTGTTCAGTGGGGTTGAGGTCAGGGCTCTGTGCAGGACACTCGAGTTCTTCCACTCCAACCTTCACACACCATGTCTTCATGGAGCTCGCTTTGTGCACAGGGGCATTGTCGTGCTGGAACAGGTTTGGGCCTCTTAGTTCCAGTGAAGGGAAATTGTAATGTTACAGCATACAGAGACATTTAATACAATTGTGTGCTTCCAACTTTGTGCCAACAGTTTGGAGAAGAACCACATATGGGTGTGACAGTCAGGGGTGCACATACTTTTGGTCACATCGTGTACAATTTAAACCCGGAAATGACCTTTGTATGGTCATACCATAACCATAAAACAGTAACAGTTACCTGTTGAGTTCCTTGTACTTCTCTGTGGTTCAGTCATTATTGCAGTCCGACATGGATCCTCTTACAATTCTGATCCAAGCTCACAAACAACTACAAACAAACAAACAAACAAACAAACACTCTTTCAGAACAGCACTTGGGCTGGAGTCAGGTCAGATATCATCATCACAGAAACTTTATTCTCTTATCAACACATTTAACCAACACATTTAGCTCATTTTTATCAACAACTAAATGTACAAACTAACCAAGTAATGCTGTTCCCGGATAAATTCACTAACCAGACAAAACCCTCTTGGAGCTAGTCACCTACTGTGATCCTAACTCAACTAACCTTGTTAGCTAGTTGGCTAACCTTAGCTAGTTCTGCTAGGTAAATAAGCTGGCTGCTTGGAAGACCGCACGTGCTCTCTTCATTATCATATCAGCTTAGCCACAGGCTACACTTCAAACATGTTTCACTCGGTTTGCATCATTTAGCAATAAATAAATGTATATATATATATATATATATATATGTATATGAATAAATCCAGTTTGCACCGTTTACTCACGATATTAACTCTTCGAATTGTTTGCAGGTATAAACGCTAGCGGCGGTGCACAAATCCGGGATGTTGTTGTTGTTGTTTTTGTGTGGCTTACAAACAGTCTGAGATATTTATTCTGTTTTCATCTTTGGGTGGTGTTTTTTTTTTCGTGAATTAGTGCAATATTTAACTTCTCTCACAAGTCAACAATCAAAGAGAAAAAAAAAAAAAAAAAAAAAAAAAAAAGACCGCCCGCACCCGACTCGTCTTCCGGTCATGCGCACTAGTGACTTGGCTGTGTAACTAAGCAACAGTTTCATATCCTACATCCAAAATGTCCAGATTAACCAGGAGTTTGAATAAGTTATTAATTATTTCCATAAAGCACCTAATGTCTCTTTTGCCCAGAAAACCTGCTATATAGAGATGTGTATACTCTATAGACTAAGAGTATCTCATTAAGAAATGATAAACTTTACTTTTTAAAGCGAGGTTTTTTTTTTAGTATTTTTTTATGTGCTGTCAAATGCAGTTTTATACTTTTACACACAAGTATATATATAATACACAACCTGGTACTTGGAAGAATAACCTGTATTAAACTGCAAAAACAGTTTGTTTGTTTATGTATGTGTATGCATATTTGTGTGTGTGTGTATAATATATATATAATGTGTGTATGATATATATATATATATATATATATATATATATATATATATATATACACACACACACACACACACGCCATGCATGAATAAATAAATAAATAAATAAATAATAGGCCAAGCCCAAAATGGCAAAATATGAAGCTTTTAATTGTCTTAACAACAAATAATTGGTCAGAAAATGAGCAAGAATTAAGCAAATAGACAAAGGAAGTTAGTATGGGAAGCTTTTGATTTCTTTAAATGATTAAGCCTTGTGGCCCTCGAAGGATACCCAAATAATCACTATTCTTAAAAAAAACTTTTTTAAAAAAACATCCCAGAAGATATTTTGGAAAATTTTGTACACCCAGACATGTGTTAGACGTGTGTTAGTTTGTTTGAATTTTAGTTTGAATCAGACATGTTAATCTTTATCAGGATTTTACCTGTGTGTACAGGAAGACCCTATAAGTGAATTTCCCTGTTTCTGGATTTTCCTTAAACAGTTCACTGCAGCAAAAGGAAATGAGTAAATGGAGGCACAGGAGCTCTCAGGAGTGCATCTGTTTCATTCTTGCTCATTTTCTGACCAATGATTTGTTGTTAAGACCATTAAAAGCTTCATATTTGCCATTTTGGGCTTGGCCCACTTTTTTCCCCCCCAGGTGTGTGTGTGTGTGTGTGTGTGTTCCATTTACTCATTTCCTTTTGCTGCACTGAACTGGGGAAAATCCAGAAACAGGGAAATTCACTGATAGAGTCTTCTTGTACATATGTTTTGAGTGCTTTTAGGACTATAGACCCACCCAAACTAGTACAGGTGGGATCAAAACAAAGGTGAAACCGGAAGTGACGCAGGTGGACGCGAACAGAAGAATCTTTCTCGATGAACCTGTGAGGAAAAACGTCGATGAAGAAATTATTCAAAACATTTCCGTAAAGTTTCGAAGGGTAAGTTTTTATTTACAAAAAAAAAAGAAAGAAAAAAAAAAGAAAAAAAAAAAAACAGAAACTAGCTTGTAGTTGGCTTTACCTGTGTGTTCACCGAGCAGCGTTCAAGCCCTCAACACCACACTAACACTTTTATTTCCTCAAATATTACTCACTCCTGTTAGTCTAAACAGCAGGCAGTCGACATTAACACAGACTCCTCAGTGTTTTGGCTCCATTTTAAAGCTACAGGAGGAAAAAAAACAACAGAAAACTCGGATTTGGTGCAGACTGAGGCTTTACTGTGTTACACTACAGTAGGTGTGCTGGAGTTGAGCTCCAGTGTGTAGGATTGTGTACTGTAGTGTACACTTCATCTTGTTTTTGAAATACACTGGATATAAAAAGTCTACACACCCCTGAAATGGCTGTTTTTTTGTCCTGTAAAAAAAATGAAGCCAAGATTAATCATCCCTGCTGAAAAAAAAAACAATAAAAACCCTCATGTAATGGTTTTAATTATTGTAATGGGAATTGTACTGGTTTTAATGGAAACTGTAATGGACCCTCTGGGTCTCTACTGCCTTCTTTTGGTGGCATGTTATTTCTAGTGGATACCATGAAGGACCTGTAATGGTTTTAATGGCTAGCTGATGGTTTTTAATGATATTTGTAGTGGAAACCATTAGAATTTCTGAGATGGTTTCTACTTTCTATTGTTTTGTTTTTTTTTCAGCAGGGATGTCCGATCTTTTTCCACCTTTAATGTGATATAGCGACCAACAAAAGTCAAGTGAAAAACAAGTAGAAAAGATTTAGAGGAAAAAAAACAACAACATCCTTGTGTTCAGAATGAACCAATCACATTCAATCTCATGTTCAAAAGTAATGATCATACACCTGTCTTCGATGAAGTCATCTCCTCTGTACAGGAGTTTCCCTCACAGTTTGATAGATCTGGAACATTTTTGCAAGGAAGATTGGAACAAAATTGCCAAATCAAGATGTGCTAAGTTGGTGGACTCGAACCCAAAAAGACTGAGTGCTGTATTACAAGCAAAAGGTACTTTAACAAAATATTAGTTAGAGGGTGTGCATACTTGTGCAGGTTATTGTAAGGTTTTTTTTTTTCTTTCTTTTTCTTTTTTCCCTAAAACGTTTTCTGTTTTTCGTTTGAATGTTATTGGTAACTATATCACAGGTGGAAAAAGGTCTGATAAGATTTATCTTGGTTTAATTTTTCACAAAAAACACCCTGAACCCATGTCAACTCAATAGTCAATAGTCTCAATATAAAATTAAAATACAGCAGTTTATATGGTGCACCTACCTACAGACGTTAAGCATTTTATCAGGTAATCTACTGTAAGTACACAAATACTGACTGTTGCAGTGCAGAATGTCAGACATTATTTGGAGAGTTGACCACTTTAAGAACAACCCAGATATGGTTTGTTTGTGAACTATCAGTTCTTTTTTTTGAACGAATCACAAAGGCCCCACTTGGAGATCAGCTCACAAGAGATCAGCACTATATACAAGTGTAAACCGGATCATTTGCATCTCGGCTGAACGGCCAACGGTTTAATCAGGAAATGTTTAATATATGTATGTATTTTTTGAGTTTTGATGTGGGGACTGACAACGTGACCTTGTGTCACGTTTTTTATATTTGGCAACTCTCTCTACTCATGAAATGCAAACACTAGTGCTCAGTGAACACACACTCAAGACATTCAAGAAAAAGACAGGAGAGATGTCAAGGTACATCACAGTTCTGAATCAGTTCTTCTGATGCTGTGTGATGTTGGAATGTAACGCCACGACAAGAAGTATCGTCTCTGCTACTAAATGAATAAACATAAGAAAAATGAATGTAGTGGATTTTAATATTAGTTTTAATTTGTTTGAAAAGGTGCAATGGGATGTCGTTATTTTCTTATACCAGGACACGTTGGGAGTTATATCTTAATTTTCTGTGTTTATGTACTGTATATATACATGTACATTATACTATGTAATACTTTGTTATACTATTATTTAAAAAGTAGTTCTAATGAGACTACTTTTTGTTAGAACAAAAATACTTCCTCCTATTGTTTGAGTGGAAAACTGTAATCATTGTGTAAAGTTTCTTTTATACAATCGTCAATCATTTCACTTTTGCTGATTTTTTTCTTAAGCTGTGCAGTCCTGTGTATTTTTTTTCTCTCTGAGTGGATGATATGTTTTACAGTTGAACCAAAATGTTGTGTTTTATGCTCACCAGACTTGACCCAGTCAGTATGACGTCCTGCACGGGCCTGGCACACTGCAGAGTGGCGCTGGCATTTGCGGTCATTTTTGACCTAGTGGGCGTGATGGTGTTGCTCGCGGGAGTCTTCGTTCCTCTGGAGGTGAAAGGCAGAGACTTTGGTGACTTGTTAGTGTACACAGGAGCTCTTCTGGTGTTGATGTCGCTTGGTGGCTGGGTGATGTGGTACAGCGGCAACATCGAAGGCCTGACTTCAAGCAAGGAGATGGGCCACATTGGCAATGCAGTGGACCGCATTGCGCGCACGCTCAGCCGCAAAATGCGCACCCACCGCGGCCATCAGGGTCCCTGAAGCAGATCGGCAGAAATTCTCAGCAAGCCTCATAGGTAATTTCACATTAACTACATAATTGTATTGTTTTTCTTTTTAGGCCTATATCTTTATCAGCAAAGCAGAAATGACTTTAAAAATAATAATACACTGTTCATGTGTGTGTCTCTTCTGTCTGTTATTCCTTCACTCCATCACTTGCAGGTTCCATGATAAGTCTGAGAGCTGTGATTATGCAACACACCCCAACCAAGCAGTTCAAGAACTGTACATCATTCAGCTGTTAGGAGTGAATGTTACATAGCACATGAGAATATTTAGCTACCAGTTATCTGTATTTTACATCAGTATCAGCACACACTGGCATGTGTTATGTTGTGTTACATATCCTTCTATTTCAATTGCAATAAAGTAGTGTCAGTTTTTCCTCAGTTTTTTTTTATACTCTAATTTAGAACAGTTTGCATTTCAGTGTAAGTTTACATGGCTGGTTAAACACTTCTCTCTTTAACCGTGCAGTTTGTAATACTGTAATATTTAAAAGTCTTTCTAGACATGTAATAGTCAAGTGATTTGAAGGCTAATATTATTCTCAGTATTGCATAGCTGCTTTGCTACAGCACCTGAGAGGAGATGGATTTTAGAAAGCTCTAAAAATGGAAAAAAAAAAAAAAAAAAGCTTTTTTATTTCAGGCCACTGTTAATGCCTGGCTGAAAAATATACAGCGTATATAAATACAATATGTTGTTAATGCCATATTTTTTTTATGAGTACTGATTTTGAAAATTTGGCTAATAAAGTGTTGACTGTTGTGCAAGAATGAAATGTCAGCTTTTGCTTATTCACATGAAAACTGTTGTTTTCATCTGTTTACTCTTTAGTTGCTTGATAATTCTTTAGGCTGTTTTGTGAATTCCTCTCATGCTCCTTTGATTTGTTTTTTCCCCAATTTTGTTTGCTAATTTGGTCACCTGCCAGTTTCCTTCCACCAGTCCGCTCTCCCCTGTCATATGGCAGCTACCAGGCAGGCTGGGTGAAGATCAACACGTGCTTCCTCTGAGACGTATGAAGACAGACTGATGAGTGAAAGCTCATCTTTTTAAAACTACTGCTCATGCTGCATCACAAAGTCAACGTAGCACGCTCAGACGAAAGTGCTGTCTACCTTCTTCCACATACATGAGCCCATGATTGGCTAGTGTCACTGTGATTGCCGCTCCTCCCACCCTCAGTGCACGGCTCCCATTGCTCCCGTGGGTGTGATGATGGCTGCGGCATCATTGGGATTCAAACTTGTGATCTGTAGAACGTGACTTTTCTATTGCACCACTTGGGAGCCCTGCTGTTTCTTTGATTTGTCTCAACTCTGGTCATGACTGCAGTTAGGACATACAGACATTACTTACATAATGTTGTTCCTCTTTTGGTATTTAGTTTTGGTGTGAAAATTATTATTATTATTATTATTTTACATAATACATTTATTTAACTGGTGCTGCATATCCTGGTTTGCTGTTAGGCTGCCGCTAAGGTCTTGATATTGTGTATATGAAGAAATGCTTGTTTTGCTAGATTAAAACCTTTTTTTCCTGATAAATAAAATAGATTTTTCTTGATGAAGAGGTATTTATTTGATCTCTAATTTAGTGGGAACCTTTTGAATGATTTTCATGGAGTTTGTATCATTACCCAGGTGTAAAGTTACCTCACTACAGAACTCAGACCCCCCACACACAGATATGGCGAGAGCATGGAGAGACAGTGCACAGTCTCTACACTGACAGAAACCCGAGCTCAGGATTGACCCGTGGACCCTGGAGCTGTGAGGTGGCACCGTGCCATTGTGCCCTCCTGTTCTTATACAGTACAGTGAGACTCAAAAACAACACTACAATTCATTTTGAAGCAATGAAGCCTATGTAGGCTACTTTAATTCATGGCAGTCTTTAGTAACGTTCCAAACTGAAGTGTGCAAATGAAGCATTTATTTCAATGTGAGCACTACAGAGCATCAGCAGATAAAGCTCTTCAGGCACAGTGTGAGTTTTGTAAATAATATGGACTTCTGATTGAATACTAGATCTGCCACTTTGGTAAGATCAGCTTCCAGCTTAAGAGTCATGGAAAGGTTTTGTTTACTCTCTTGTGATGTGCATGTCCTGAATTTGGCATAATGGGCCCTGATTGCCATCACTGTGGTATTAAGAAAATAAATAAATAAATCAGACTTCTGTGAAATTAATTGGCTAGAAACTTAAACATGCAGGTATATTGTTTAAAATGCAGTATTCCAGTAAATGCCTTTTTAGCCACGTCCATATCACGTCCAGTGGAAATTTCAGACTTTGATACAAATGAAATGGATGGACCTGACATACCAATGTGAAAGGGTTAATTAACTAGGTTAGTAATTACTTAGACAAATTAGCAATTAGTCATATGCAATACATTACATATTGTAAGTAATTAACCACTTATTTTACACGTACATGCCATCCACGTGCATCTTAACGGTGGATAACACTTTTGGCCATTGACATGATTGGAACATTTGTGAAAAACGAGGAAAAGCATCATTAATAATTAATAAATCATTAATGCTTTTGAGCTGTTTTCCAGGGACTCTTGTGAATATTCATGAAATATGAAAGTGACACAATATTTAACCCCAAACCCGGTTCCCATAGATGAATCTTTGCACAAGAGAATGAGCCCAAATATACATCTAAATCAGCACACAAATGGCTGAGAGAACACAAAAATCAGCATTTTTCAATGATCAGCTCAGTCTCTGGATTTGACCCCTATTTGACCCCTAAGCCTGTGATCTAAACTGAAGACAGCAGCTCACATTGGCAACTGTACATACAGAGAATATACAGTAAATGCTCTGCCTGGTGGAGTGGTCCAAGTTTGGGCTACAAATGTTCTTCAGTTTTGTGTATTATATGAATAGGCACAATGTTGTTATCCTCTGCAGGAAATTCATCACAAAATAATTGTGGGGGTGCAAATAACTTTGAACTGAGTTTGTGTAACAATATACCACAAGTCATTGAATGTATGCACAGTATTCCTTTTCTCATTTTCATGAAGTCTGCCAATAATCCTACATTTGACTGGACATCATTTTTCAGATGACTCATGAGTCAGAAGGATCCAGAGTCATGTGTAAGGTAGCTCATGTTGGGGTTAAGTCTTGGATTGTGTTTGTTATCCCAGCGTCTGCATATTGAAAGTACCAGATATATACAGTATTCCCAAATAACAAGGGTGAGTCAAATGAAAATCGTATTATTATTAGATTGTTTTGCACTTTTTACACAAAAGTGTATCATATTTATCCACCATCTTCATTTCGTTCAAGTGTTCCAGCAATTAACAAGTGTCTGGATTCCTGTAGAAAAAAAAATTCTTCTGGTTGGTCATTTATGTTGGACTTTGAAGGTTTTCATTTGATGTGCCCTTGTATTTTAAGCAGTTAAAAAACATTAGCGATGTATTTGGCAAACACACACACACACAATACTCAATCAAATGTTTGGAAACGGAAATGTTTTCTTTATTTTTTCCTATTTCTCATATTTTAGAATAATAAGGAAGTTTTTAAAACAATGGACAGGTAAAAAAAAAAAAAAGTGGAAATTTGACTGGGGAACAAACTTTATTTCCCACTTCGCCTTTCAGGGCTCCAATACACATCCTATTCCACCACCCCTTCCTACTCTTTTTCTTTTGTGCTTCCTTCCATCCATGTCCTCTCAGCATATGTCATCATCCTCTTCATCACCTTCTTTCTCCAATACATCCTTTATCTTGTCTATCTCTCTCTCGCAGTCTTCGCACCCCTGCGTCCCACACCTTCCTAACAGCACCAGTCCCTCCGAGTTCATTCCGTCCATCATCACTGCAGGCAGACACTCCTTCCTAGAAGGCCATATGGTGTCAATCAACTTCCCCTCCTGACAGTGCTGAAGAGGAAGGTTGATGGAGTAGATGCTGCCACTAGCATCGGCCATGATTATATCGTCATAAGGGGGAGCGTGATTGGCAGCTTCTTCCAGACGAATACGAGCGCGGTGCTTCATCTCAATCACCATCTTGGTGTAGGAGTTGAGGGTGAAGACAGCAGCAGCCATGCAACAGCTGAAAGAAATCCAGGCCAGACTGGAAGGAAAGGTAGCTGTGTGTTAGCGTTAAACCAAGCACAATGGAGAATATTACTTAGGTACATCAAAAATGTTTAAAAGAGAGGGAGACAAAAAAGATAAAGCTTACGTGAATGACCAGCCGTAGTCCCAGGTCTGCGGTCTCCAGTCTTTAGGACCAATGCTCACAGTCAACTGAAATACTGTAGTGTACATCATATGTGCTACCATCCCCATCATTCCTGAAACAGGGACAATGGCATGGAAATTTACAACAGAAAATAAAAGGACATCATTAAACGTTGCCCAGCATTATACACTACATGGCCAAAATTATGTGGACACCTGATCTTCACGCTAATGTGGTTCTTCGCCAAACTGTTGCCACAAAGTTGGAAGCGTGGAATTGTTTAGAATGACTTGTATGCTGTAGCATTACAATTTCCCTTCACTGGAACTAAGAGGCCCAAACCTGTTCCAGCATGACAATGCTCCTGTGCACAAAGCGAGCTCCATGAAGACATGGTGTGTGAAGGTTGGAGTGGAAGAACTCGATTGTCCTGGAACACCGACTGAACCCCAGACCTCCTCACCCAACATCAGTACCTGATCTCACTAATGCTCTTGTAGCTGAATGAACACAAATCCCCACAGCCACGCTCCAACATCTAGTGGAAAGCCTTCCCAGAAGAGTGGAGCTTATTATAACAGCAAAGGGGGAATAAACCTGGAATGGGATTTTCAACAAGCACATATGTTTGTGATGGTCAGGT
Source organism: Pangasianodon hypophthalmus (assembly GCF_027358585.1). Classification (NCBI taxonomy): domain Eukaryota; kingdom Metazoa; phylum Chordata; class Actinopteri; order Siluriformes; family Pangasiidae; genus Pangasianodon; species Pangasianodon hypophthalmus. The sequence continues at coordinate 12,970,966 of NC_069738.1, forward strand.
TGTCCACAAACTTTTGGCTATATAGTGTATGTTACCTTCATTACCACCACCAAGGTATTAAACTGAATACACAATATCTCACCTGAGAGAACAGTGCAAATGGCAGCAAAGGCATTGATCTTGAGTGCATACATCTCCTTATTTAAGCAAAGTAAAAGCAACTCCATCCACATCATAAGGAATCCCATGGCCAGCAGAGTGATGTACATGAACTCTGAGAACAAGGAGAGCCAAAGAACCCCTGAAGATATAAAAAAAAACTAAAAATAAAAAAAAAACCCAGACATGTAAGACAATGACATTCTTTATTATTGTTAAAAATCCACTGTTAAAAACAAAAAGACCATATTGGTAACCTCATAAACCCATTCTGGTTATATACGGTGGCTAATATATAGTTGGAATCACACGCCTTGTACAAGCACTTTGTAAAATATGTTCGATTGCACCCCTGCTAACTGCCAGGAGTGGTGAATATTACCCGGATACCCTCATGTGTGAATGCAAGCATACAAAAGCACAAACTAACTGTATTTGATATGAATACCATTATCATACAGCCAGCATTTCTCCTCTTGCCTCGTATACATGACGGACATCATGTGCAAATTGTCCTCCAAAGCTGGAGACAGTTAATGGAGTACTAGTCTTCTTGCAGGGACGTCTAGACAGTGGAAATTCCCCATTTGCGTTGAGGGTCTATGCGGTGACCATTGCAGCAAGTATAGATGGAATCTCATAAACTCTTAAACTAACCACACATTTTCTAAAGTTACAAGGCACCTTCAACTCCAAAGACTCTTGTACTTGGGTCCCTCCCCTTATAAGCCCTTGAGGGATGCTGAAGTGAAATGAGTATCTCTACAGAATGACCTTTTTTACTAGCCACCACTTAAGCAAAAAACAGTGGGAGAACTGCATGCTAGGGAGCAGGAAGACTACCAACAAGCTTGTGGATGACCCTGGGGTTTTGTTAACCAATCAACTGACCTAGCTGAGTGTTCTTGTTATGCACAGTACGCACCCTATGGTGCCATTTGGACAGCAGTGATTCAGACCAACTGTTCATCTGCAACAGAGGTAAGACACAATCCCCCTGTCCCCCTGGGGACACCAGGCCCCTAATGTGCCATGTCTCCTCCTTATTGGCATTACTTAGACGCATGACGCTCCAGGAAGTCTGCACTGTAGCTACCTGGGCATCACTGTGCACCTTCTCCAGGTTGTATAAGGCTAACTTCGCCCCTCCCAGACAACCGAGCACAGAGGTCAGCTCCAAACATCTTTCTAGTCAGTCCTAAGGTGGGTTGGTTCTTTGTGGCATTATGGCACATGTTATCCAGGTGATATTTACTGCCTGGAGGCTAATAGGAGTGAAAAATAATGCTAGTTACATATGTAACTGTGGTTCTATGAACACCAGAAAAGCACCAGCAAAACGTGGTGAGAAGGTTCCAAAAGAACGTTGGCTGTATAACAAGAGGATTTATAACCATCACTATGTCAAATAGTCACTTCCTGGTTTTGGTGAAGGTACTGGTAGGCATGCGCATGTACACAACAGGGCATCCAGGTGATATCCACCACCCCTGCTGTTCATAGAAGTATAGTTACATACGTGTTTACCTTGTGCTTCTCCAGGCGTCAATTCAATGAAACTTCGACATTTCTCTCCTGAAACATAACAAAATTACGTCCTGTTTCATTTTAAACCCATTTAAATTGTAATTAAGAAATTATTTTGTTCAATATCATTAGGAAACTGCATAAGGTTAAAATTAAAATGAAAATTTCTGGGGGATTGTACCATTCATGCGACTCTGCAGTTTAGCAAAAGAAGTGAATGCACAGCGCAAGTTTTAAGCAGATGTGCTTTAGTTTCGTTTACTGGTTAATCATGCAAGTTATAATCTAAAAAAAAAGGCATAAAGATTCTTTTCTTCCTTTCTCAGACGCATTTTGTTGATGTACAATTTTATCATTGCTAAAAGTTTTTTAAGTATATCTTTTTTTTGTAATGCTTATGAATTGATACCTTTTTGTATGTACAATGTTGATCTTGTTTTACGTTTGACATAACCACAAGGATACTAATAAAATAAAGATTACAAATTACTTTTTTACTTTCAACCATGGCTCTTTTACTTTAATTAACTTGTCCTACAAGTGTGTAGACCCTGGCAAGCGAGGGGAAAGGAAGTACGCATGTCTCAGTGCTCAGTGCTCGCTGAACTGAAGTGCCCTCGTGTGCGACGGTTTCTCCATGCTCATGAATACATTTGTGTGTGTAAATAAACACAGTTATTAATTATTTAGGAAGAATTAATTCTGATCTTCTTGGAGAAAAAAATAGACAGTCAGAAAAAAACAACGCTCTTACCTTGACCGTTATGGTGTTTCTCACAAGAAAGCCAGAAACCGGTGTGAAAGTATCGAAGCATGTATTTGTCCTCTCCTGTTTCCCAGATATAGTGGACTGCATTGGCCAGCTCCTTTGCCTTCATTAGGGTTTGCTCCTCCTTCTGCTTTGGGGAAATTGTCACATTTGACTCGGGCTTTTTGGGGTCTGGAGTTGGGCTGTCTATGTTAGGGTTTGGAGTGGAGATAGAGGGGGAAAAATGTGTGGAACACACAGAGAAGGTTAGCTTTTCCATGTCACATGGTCCAATTTGAACATTTGAACATCTACTGTACATAGTTCTACAGGTTTTCCTCTACAGAGACATGCTTCCCTTTTGCACGCACTATATCTAAACCCATCCATTTTCTGTACCGCTTATCCTACACAGGGTTGCAGGGAGACTCTCCCAGGGGACTCGGGGCACAAGGTGGGGGACATCCTGGACAGGGTGCCAACGCATCATAGGGTACAATCTCTCACACACCACTGACAATTTAGAGATGTCAATCACCCTACAAAGCATGTCTTTGTATTGAGGGAGGAAACCCCAAAACAGGGGGAGAACATGCAAGCTCTGCACACACAGGGCGGAGGCGGGAATCGAATCCCCACCCCCGGGGGTGCGAGGCAACAATGCTAACCACTAAGCCACTGTGCCCTCCCTGAATAGCTACACTGTTCCGTTTTGTTCCACTACAAAAAATACATCATCTTGCTCAAGGGTTCAACAGTGACAGTGCAGCAATGATGGGGCTTGAACCCTCAACCTTCTGAGCAATAACCCAGAGCCTTAACCACTGCCTAGTGTGAGTTTTGCAAGATATATTTATGTTTTTAGTACAGATGAGACCCACCCATCCATTTTCTGTACTGCTTATCCTAAGCAGGGTCACAGGGAGCCTATCCCAGTGGACTCGCAGGGGACACCATGGACGGGGGGCCAATCCATCCAAGGGCACAATCACACACATTCACACGCTAAGGACAATTTTAGAGATGCCAGTCAGCCTACAGTGCACATCTTTGGACTGGTTGAGGAAACCTCCGAAGCATGGGGTGAACATGCAAACTCCACACACACACACACACACACACACACACAAACATGTGAACCACTAAGCCACCATGCCCCCCAACAGATGATATATGATTATTAAATGATGTTTAAGAATCCATTTATAAAAATGCAGCATCATAAATACATTAATGGAACCATAAGTCTGAATAATTAATACTTATAAATCGGTGTATAATGCGTTATGAGCATAGGCATTGAAAAAGCAAGTGCATCACTTAAAAGTAATTATAAAAATAATATAAACGTAACTATAACTTGACATATAGGTCTTGATGTGTCTTTATAAATGTATTTATAGAACAGTAATATTTGCTGATAAATAATTATAATTGGGGCTATAATTCACTATGATCATGGGCTTCATAGGAAGTGTTGAAACGCCTCTACAGAACCATAAACACTGGCTGATTTTCCCTCCGTGCAGCTTGAATCCTTCTTACCAGTGGTAAAGGGCTGGCTGTTGTTCTGGCCACAGTTCTTCATTTTCACAGGAGACAGGCAGAGAGGTTTTACCACTTTGTGTGTCCCCTCACACCAGTAGGAGGTGCAGAAGGCCAGTACAGAGAGAGTCAGGGCCAGAGAGGTTAGACAGAGGGACAGCAGGGAGCGGCTGCGTCTGGACATGCGCTTCAGCATAGTGAATGTATGAATGAACGAAAGAGCAAGAGTGTGCGTGAAAAAAAAAAAAAGAAGCAAGTGTACAATTGTGGCTACACCTGAATAAAAAAATTCAGGAGGTGAACACAGGAAAGAGGAAAGAGGAAAGATCTACAGCAAGAGCTACGAGGGAAGATGGAGAGAAAGTGTTAAGGATGAGATGATGATGGGAGGTGATATGAGGAGAGTTTTCTAGGAGTGGAGGAGTGCTCTGAATGGTGGAGAGAGACAAAAATAGAGAAATAATCTCAGTAGCAAGGATCAGCAAATCTGTGGAAGTAAAACAGAGGATTTAGAGAGTGAGGACAAGAACAGACAGAAGAGACAGATGTGCTTAGATGACAACAGGCTTTAGCGTGTCTTCAGGTGGACGGATGCTGGACTAAATAAACATGCCATCCATAAGTAGTGGTTTAAAGCATTACAGCTTTTCTCCTTTGGATACACACTGTAACTGAATGATTCTTATGCTAAAATCCCATAATCCCACAATATTCCTTCACAACAATAAACATATTCTTGATGTCAACATTGTTTGTACTTCTGCATTCATTTTGCAAAAATCTACACACACTTCTGTTCTGATGACATCTTTTTTTTCTTCTTCGCATCCTTTGAGTGATCAGTTTCCTTGAGAGATTAAGGTTTTATGTGTTTCATATGTGATTGGTCCACGTCTCAGTCATCATCGACAATTTCTGTTTAATCCTTCACGCACGATGTTAATCTTTCAGATAAACGTGCGTCTGCTCGGAATCTTTCCGCCTCGATCTTGCTTGGCTGTCAGGCAAAGCAGCTGGACCAAGAGATGAGAAGTCTGAATTCTGACTAGCACAGATAGCTGCTAGTAATATTAGCCCAAATGGTTGACAGACTTTAAATGCGGTTTAGTCAGTGCTTACAAATAATCGCTAATTTGATGAATAGGAAATAATTTTGCTAAAATTTCCCATAAGATATCTATCCATCTATCTATCTATCTATCTATCTGGCTGCCTGTCTAAGTGCTTACTTCTTACAAAGTACATCACACGCCACAATTAAAAGTTTCACATGCGAATGCTAAACTGATTTGTTCACCCTTAGTGTAGTTGTAGTATTTGTAAAAACACGCAATCATTTTTGTACCTGTTTCACAAGAGCCTAACAGCCACTGGATGTTTAAAGGCACAAGAGATGAACTCAATTCCTTTCATTTAACATTAAAATGAACATGAAGCTGCTCAATGAAACCTGGCTGAACCAGCTCACTGCTAGACTTCTCGATATCAAAAACTATCAAAACACAACTGACAGGAAGACAAGGTGGCCTGGCTGTTCATCGCAATAATCTCAAAACTCTAAATCCTCACTGACTTTCATGAAGTAAACTAATTTTATTTTTATTATTATTATTATTATTATTATTATTATAAAGAACCATCTACTGCCTGGTATCTCAATCAGTCCTACAGTGCATAAAGCACCACTGACTTTATGGATTGTCTACTAATACATCCATTTTGATGATTTTTTTGATCAAAAATCAAAAGGAACTTACCTCTTTGACAGACACGACCCAGCTTGTGCTTCTTCCATCATCACGCTTTCTCTCTTTTCACTCTGTCACTGTGTTTTTTTTATCTCAAACCCACCCGGATTCCTTTAATCCATCCTTTAAGGCCATCTGTTCCTTCTGCTCTCGTCTGCTACATCTTCTGCATCACCCTTTTCCTCGGCCTTTCCCTCCAACCAGGTCTCAGTCCCTGGTGAGATGCTTTGTAATGGCTTTATTATTTGTTTATTTATTCATTTATTTAAAAAAAGAGGTGTGTGTGACTTCTCAAGTATCTATGCTACGGGACTCTTTTTTTTTTATTTTACTCCCAACCAGCAACAGCTCAAGCAAATCAGATCTTATATATGATTTTACATGTCAAGGAAAATATTGAGAGGTGTTCATATTTATCTGCTCACTTTTAGTGCATATTGTAGAGGTTTGATTAAAAAAAGAAGAAGCTACAAGAAATGCAACTTTAATTATAAACAAGGAGAGATTTAGGAGAAGGAGAAGCAACTTATAAACATATAAAACAGTCAAGTAAGAAACATTTACATTTACATTTATGGCTTTTGGCAGACGCCCTTATCCAGAGCGACTTACAATAGTGCTTTGAAGTCTATTAAAAATACATTCTGATACTGGCTCACTAGGTCACAAACTAGGAATACCATCAATCCAAAACTCTGTTGGGGAGGTTTTTTTTTTTGTTTGTTTTTTGTGAAAGTGCTAACTTAAGTACTTTATGAAGAGGTAAGTCTTTAGACGTCGTTTGACATCTAGGTGAAGTTCATTCCACCACCTTGGTGCCAGAACAGAGAAGAGTCTCGATGCATGCCTTCCTTGTACCCTGAGAGATGGTGGGACCAGCCGAGCAGTGCTAGAGGATCAGAGGGAGCGTGCTGTGTGTGTGTGTGTGTGTGTGTGATATGATATGAATGTCTTTTGCTCTGATAGTGCACATATAGGCTTTAAAGAAGGTTTACAGTTCCTGAGATTTAAAAAAAATAGTACATATGACAGTAGCATGTACATCTATAAATGCAAATGCGTTTACAGTTAGCCCATGCTTAAAATCGTAAATTACACTATATCTGACCATCACACTCATATGTGTCTATTCCAAAACTATGGGCATTAACACAGATTTAGTCCCCCGTTTGCCATTATAATAAGCTCCATAATAAGCTCCATATAATAAGCCTGGGAAGCCTTCCACTAGATGCTGGAGCGTGGCTGTGGGGATTTGTGTTCATTCAGCTACAAGAGCATTAGTGAGATCAGGCGCTGATGTTGGTGAGGAGGTCTGGGGTTCAGTCGCTGTTCCAGTTCATCCCAAAGGTGTTCAGTGGGGTTGAGGTCAGGGCTCTGTGCAGGACACTCGAGTTCTTCCACTCCAACCTTCACACACCATGTCTTCATGGAGCTCGCTTTGTGCACAGGGGCATTGTCATGCTGGAACAGGTTTGGGCCTCTTAGTTCCAGTGAAGGGAAACTGTAAAGCTACAGCATATAAAGACATTCTAGACAATTGTGTGCTTCCAACTTTGTAGCAACAGTTTGGGGAAGAAGCACATACTTTTGGCTTTGTAGTGTACAGTATACAGTATCCATGCAGAGCTTTCATGATGAAAGAAAATATAATTAGTATCACACCTGACACACGCTTCTCACCACCAGAGGTCACCGTCTCCAGAATATCACTACAGTTAACACTGCACACCTTGCTTGCTTGTTAAGTAGCATACCCAGATAATAAAGAAATCGAGGACAAATATGGCTGTGTTTAGGTGTTTAAGGGCCAGTTATAGCAATGGTGAGTGTTCCGTGAGCCAAAAGTGACCTGAAGTTAAGCAACCACATTTAAAGTTAACAGCATTTGGATTGTGTACGAAGCCATTTTTCTTCAACCTGTCAGACATTTACAGCATCATGATGGCTCAAAACTCCGTACTATCTATTAAAGTGCTATAGTGATTTTATTTGTCAACATCAAAATCAATCAAAATTTTACTTGCTAAACACAAGAATCAAACCTGTTGCAACAGTAACACTGTCTGCTTAGGCTATAACAGGACAAGAGTGGTAAAAAAAAAAAAAATTAGACACACAGACAGACAGAATGTCCTCCTGAAAATAAAAACGTCCCACATCCTCAGTTTGAGTCCCACAGTCCTGCTTACAGCCCACCTGAAGACACGATCATTCAGTCGATTATTTATGAAATTTTAATTATAAACTTCAAAGTTGAAACAACATTTAATCTCACAAACTCATGTGCTTTTCTCATCTGATAAAAGAAGTAGGAGATTTTTGTATGGAAACGCAATAAAATAATAATGACGTCATAATAATGGCCAAATTCTGATCATTCGAAAATTTGATTCGATTCGACTCCAAATAACAAAAACACACGAATCATGCAAATCATATCAGTCATATCATACAAATACACAACAAACAGTGCAGCTACAGTGTTTATTACTCACACACAGCCCAAACCTGGACACAAATCAACACTGCAAGTATTAATTTAAAACTGCGGGTAATAAAGTCGGTTGTATAATAAATTTTACTGAAGTCATTTAATGTAGACTATAAATTTGTAAATTTGATTAGAATAACTCAGGCTGAGTTGTCTGAGATGTCTGCTCCCAAATTTATTGGAAAAAAGACGTGAAACCATAATGAATAAGATCAGTTTTTTCAGTTAATTGTTACTCAGGCCTGTGTGGTTTCAGGCAATGAAATTTGTCATCATTTCTATGCAGCAATTGTGGTCTAATTATATTCATACTAGGTATATAAGGTATATAATGAGCTGCACTGTAGTTCTAGGTGTTATGTTAATAATCACAAGCAAGAATTTGGAACCGGGTTCAAACCCAAAATCCATCCCCCTAGCTATGCCTAACATGCACACACACACACACACACACACACACTTTCACCTAGGGGCAAATTATCTTAACCAATTCATCTAATACCTACCTTTTTGAAGGTGGGAGGAAACCAGTGGACCCAGAGGAAACCCATGCAGACACAGAAACTTCGCCCAGACAGTAATCCGAGCTCAGGATTGAGGACTGGATCTACGATCTACTACCCTGGACCCTGGATCTACGAGGTGGCAGTGCTATCCACTGTGCCACAGTGCCATCCCTTTTAAATACCCAACCTACTGTAAAAACATTTTGAAACTAAGGTACACAAGTACACTAAATTTTCTTATGCTAGAGCACACTTACTAATGATTAATAAACTTCATGCGTGCTAAAATGGAGCAATTATTTCTATGCATAGTACATTTTAATTGTACTTTCTTACATGTGCTTAACTGTGCTAAAATGGAACTTATACAGTATATTACAGTACATTAGGCTGTAAAATATGTAAATTTTAATGTTCTACCTTAATGCAATTCACAGTGCTGGGATGCAACTTGATGCTGTAATTATAGCGAAAGCTAGGGCTGAACGATTTGGGGGCAAAAAAAAAATCTAATTGCGAGTGTTCTGATTATAATTGCCCCGTGTGCTCAACAGGAAAGTATGACATTTGTAAACAATGACTCTTTAATTCAAAATTCTCACGTATGAAATGAACAGTGAGACTTTGACATGGTTCAGTGGTCCTTCTGGACCACAAGTCAGTTGGTTAAGATTATCATTGTCAGTTGGATAAGATTCTTAAAACCATCTTTTGTGTCGGTGTAAAGTGGCACCATATCTTTAGCCAAGTACCTTGTTATGGCGTCTGTTGTTTCGCAGTACCTTTGTGAAGTTTTGTTGTTACTATATTTGAATTCCCTTGTTTAAAGAAATAATTGCAGCCTTTGCGATTTGAAAATTGCACCCTTTCAAATCGTGATTTCGGTTTAAAAACGATTATTCGTTCACCCCTAGCGCAAGCTACTCGCTCTGAATCCCACTGCCTGATGCACTACACAGATCAATGGAGGGATGATCTGCTGTCATAGAATTGTTTTTCCCAGGAGGATTGATTAACGTGAATGGATGACAGATGATCTTTTCAGAGTCGGAAAGGTGGAAACTCTGATCAGCCTGATTAAAATACAGTGCAGGGCAAAGTAATGTTAGAGCGCCATCTATCTGATCTATTCATCTGTCCTTGTTTCAGATTCTGAATCCTGTGCTCTTCTCTCCAGGGCTTCTTTGACCGCAGGCTAGAATGCAAGACACTGTAGATTTCGCAGAGTTGACTGCATGTGTCCTGCAGTGTAGATTGTGCCAACCAGATTTGTTGTCATTCATACACCAAACTGGTGGAGATCTGTCCTTTCCTAGGTGTCTCACTGCCAGGCGCGAGGTTTGAGGTTTGGATCAGCTCTGTCACAGAGGGACCAAATATCTGCAGATTGGAAAGATCACCACCATTTGGTAAAATTGTAGTGAATTGCTTAGATGTGCCATGTGCAATGTTGTAAGACTTCAGCAGGATATCAGCAGTGCATCCTTATTCAGTGTTTAAGCATCATGTACAAAGCTGGATGTAGCTCTTTCTTTGGTGGAGCACCAGTGACACACTGCAAGTGACAAGGCAGACTAAGCTGCAAGCTCGGGCATTGTACAGTAGATAGATAAAAAAAGGCAGGTGCTGCATAAATCAATCCTCAATGACTAGTAGCCAACTGAAAAAAACAGAAGTTAATATGAGTCAGTCACCAGGTTTGGAGAACAGGTTACCTGTAGCTGTGACAGTAGTCACAAGCTTTTAGCATAAAACTCGAAAAAAGCCTGACGCATATGAGGTAAGAGGAAAAAAAAACAAACAACACCGAAAAACAATGGCCAATGGTGATGATAATTTATAGCAAAATACTAAGTCATACAATCACCAGGTGTCTAGTGAAACAGAAGAACTGCTAGGTCCACAAGATTTAGGTAAATATTGCTAATGCTAAGGGTGTAAATTATTATTTTCAGTTGCTTCTGTGACAGCTTTACAACAAAGCAGCCTTACACAAATATATAAATTCATGATATAAATTTTAAATGTATGAATTTATCCCTAATGAGCAAGCCAGAGGCGACGGTGGTGAGGAAAAACTCCCTGAGATGATATGAAGAAGAAAACTTGAGAGGAACCAGACTCAAAAGGGAACTCATCCTCATCTGGCTGACACCAAATAGTGCAATTATAAATAAATCCCTTCTATTCTAGATAATATAATAATAATATTATAGTTTTCACATGAAGTCTGTTTTGTTGGAGTTATCAACTGTTCACTGATGGAGACTTCAGTGTAAAACTGTTCGTGGGAATAGCAGACCTAAAGCTATCATAGCAATTGTAGTCCTAAGCCATCTTTGCAAAACTGTTCATATCAACTGAAGTCCAAAGCCATCTTCATGGTTTCTAAGTGGTACCATCCACAGTAATCTCATGTAACCTCAGGCTGTCCATATCAGGCCATCCTCAGCAACAGCAAAAAAAACAAGTGAGATATCATACATGCTTTGTAAGCTCTTTGTGACCATCGCTTCAGCAGTTGAATGAAACCAAGAAGATATGAGGAAAATCCTACAGAAACAGCTGGTCTTTATTTGGGGTTAATTAGAATAATTGCATTGATGACAGCTGTATGATAATTACTTTTGAACATGAGATTGAATGTGATTGGTTCATTCTGAACACAGCCACATCCCCAATTATAAAAGGGTGTGCATACACACGTATGCAACCAGATTATTGTAAGTTTTTTTATTTTTCCGATTTTTCCCTAAAATGTTTCTGATTGCTTTTCACTTAATTTTTATACGCTGTAATTTCACATTGAGGGTGGAAAAAAGTAACTGTAGAAAAATATAACGCAGAAAGATTTAGACCTGAATTCATACCTTTGTTTATTTTATTCTTCCAGTGTACACATTCACAAGAAACAACACTCATAATAGAATAAATATATTCCTTTACCATCCAAAATACAACTTATATGTACAGCACAGCACTCATTCGAATTTCCTTTCATAGTAGTGAAGTGAAATTATAGTGTATGTCCAGCATTAATGGTAAGATGTTAAGGTCAATATAGAAGGTTACAAAATCACAATCAATCAATCAATCAATCAATCAATCAATAAATAAATAAATAAATAAGGATACATAGATAAATGGATAGATAGTCTTGTCTCAATGACAAAATACGGATTGTTTTTTTTTCTTTTTACATTTGACTACAATATTCAATACTTATTTGAAATTTGAATTTGAGTTGCTCATTCAGACGACCAACATCACAACACAGATTGTGCAGGTTTAAAGCTCGACTACTTTACTAGGTCTATTTTCTCTATAGCTGTACCAAATACACTGCCATACAGTCAACTGTAAGTTGTATTTTGGTTGACATAACCTACACGGGATACAAGGCACCCTGTGTAACAAAAATAGCCAAAATGTTGATGAATTAATGGAAAATTAAGCTAAATCCATCACTGAAGTCACCTTTCCTTCAATTGACAACTAATAGCTAAGTGAAAAAAACAGTAAACTACCTGACAAATTTGTTCTCAAACAATTTGGTTTCATTAAGCAGCCTGAGCCATTTGTCTTGTTTCTTCCTAATAGATAAGAACAGACGGATGAATAACCTCTTGGATTAAAATGCATATTGGGCAGACTAAGAAAAAAATAGTGTTTATCAGTTTTACCATACAGCTCTATCGACAAGACAAGTTTAATTAATTATAAAGTACTTGATATAAAAAGTAGTGAGGCTACCACCCTGGGTATAGTGTGGAAAGGAAACGGCTTTAGAATCAGCTGTCAGCATTGAGAGTTTTACATATGAAAAGTTGACACTGCGAGAATCTTGCATCACATTTTGAGAATCGCAACTTTCTTTTTAATGCCAGTTCGACAGTATGAACGTGTTGCCAAATCTGTGTGGCTTACAACTTACAGTTGACTGTAATGTGATAACGTATTTGGACGGCTCTAGCAAGGATTAAAGTGAGAAAAAAAAATGTAGGTATTTTGGTATATTGTGAAAGGGGAGTTATTAAAAAAGAAACTATATATACGCAGGTAAGGAACTACTCTTACTTTCTGTGCTTTTAAGCCATGTAGAAGCATTGCTAGAACTTTGATAGTTTCTTCATGGTGTTTTTTTGTGTTGCGTCATGCGTACTGTTGTTCTGCTCAAATTTTGGACATAGAATGTCACACAGATGTCGAAAAACATTTACAACAACCTCCCAATTTCACGCTGCACTTGTTGAGGAGCATCGGGGCCATGCAGGGGAGCGAAGATAACTTGTATGAAAACATAGCAATGAATTTTCCACTAATTACGTGATAGTGTTCTCTGTGCATACCCTCGTATATACTGCACTGATCACATCGATCACAAAGACCTCCACTAGGTCGCTATGACAGAAATCCATTGTAGTGACAGAGAGCTTTAATCTGTGGCTTTAGAGTAGGGAGTAAAGTAACATTAACCAGGGAACGGCTTCATGGCTTCAAATGTTTTGGCTTTGAACCCAATGATCCCAAAAGCACAATGTATTCACCAGATTAAATTATACAACTTTATCCATATAAATAAAAAGAAAATTATAACTTGCTCCTGTACTCATCAGATATGTCATTAATGTCTTAGAAGAATAGTAGATGAGAAAGACCAACAACAATAAACCAAGTTTCGTAATTTCCGGACTACCACTGTGAAAAAAAAGGCTACACATAAAGCATATTGCTGCTTATTGATTTTAAATATTGTCACATATACACACGCCCAGTAGGCTCTAAGCTGGCATTTAGTAAGGGAATGTATGAAAGGTAGACGTCTATGGGTGATTGAAAAACTGAATAAATAAATAAATAAATAAATAAATAAATAAAGAATTAAATACCACCCACAGATTTCACTGTTCCACTCCTAAAGAACTCTCCAAATGATAACATTTTCATTTCCCCATTAAGACGTCCCAGACTGCTGGGTTGTACCATTCTGTATATCCGTTTTAGGCAGGACCAAATGAAAGAAGGTGGTCTGATGGGTTGGAGGTGCCACAGGTGGGTTTAAGAACGCAAGAGATGATCAAACCATCATGGGGTAAATTTAAAAAAAAAAAAAAAAAACGTGTTGGATGGAAACTGCAAAAATGATGCAACCATGGAACTTTAGTTTAGTACAAAGCAAAAAGAGCAAGCAGTAAGCAGCACACGCGAAACAAACCAAATCAGAAAGCAGAGAGATGGAAGAAATGAACAGAGTGCTGAAAACAGAGGGGAAAGGAGGACAGTTACACCTACAATGATAACATCTATCCACAAAACATTATCTAATCTGAATGGTCCGAAGTAGAGGCTTGGGTAATTTAATTCCCTGTCGACATGAGACAGTCGAGATCCACCAACGAGGCTCCTTCCCCCAAGAAACTGGATGGCTTTTTGGAGTCTTCAGTGGGCACGGATGAGGATACGTCAGCTGTGGATGAATGCAGGAACAGATAAGTGAGAACTAAAATGTGACAGTTACATAAAATATGAAAAAGGCAGAACTGTGTATAAACTGTTTGTCATAGACAAAACTAGGTGGCCTAGGAGACAAAACAATTTCCATAACTAAAAGCTCACTGTGGCACAATACATTACGCTTCCCTTAACTGACATTATTTAACACATTTGTTAATTGATTTTTTAAAATCCCAATACGCCAAATAATAATATACACTTGTATTAACCAATGTTCGTACCATCAATGAGTAAAATGAAGTCATAATGTCCAACCTGAACCCACAGCTTAATTAACATGCTTGTGGTTGTTAACTGGCAAAATTCGGAACGAGGATGAAGAGTATGATCTAATATTTATCAGGAGATCAGATTTCAGTAATTTATCAACTTAGGACCAGGCTTCAATAAAATTTTTGCTAATTTATGTGGACTTATCTTTTACTGTGTTTCACTGACATTTAAACAGACTTCAGTACATCAACTGAGGCATTTGTTTACGACTTATGGCTACGTTCTTTGTTTATATGGCGGCGTTTCTTTTGTCAGATTTGAATGGCTAGTTTTATTTGTTAAATTTATAGGTTTGTGTTAGGCCTGGGTTTGGCAAAATTCTCACGATAGTACTCTTAGTCCCTGACCTAGTGAACTAGCATGAGGATGTGTTTTTGAGTGAGACTACAAAGCACTTCTATAAGTCTGGATAAGTCGACTGCTATACGCTATAAATGTGATGAAAAAATACAATTTAAACTTGACCGTATAATCCAAGTATAAAAGTGCAAATCGATCAAGTCTGCGCTGACATTAGCTAATATTCTAATGCATAAATTTACACACACTCACGAGGAGCACAAGTAGGACATGAAAGATTTTCCGAAATTACAGGATTTTTATGAATACTAAATTTCTTGTGTAAACACTCCTACAAACGATTGATGAATAAATCTGCTCATATCCAGCTTGATAAATGAGGCTCACTGTTAGTTAAGGGAAATTTAATGCAAAGTGTGACTATGATCAATTTATTAGAAAGTTAAAAAGACTGTTTGTTCATTGGTCATACCCTCTGCAGGAACCCCCCAAGCAGCCGAGTTTCCTCCATCACCAAAGGGGTCAGCTTTTGCTGAGGCATCAGTGGGAGCTGCCGGAGCACCCCAGGGATCATTAGTTGAAAGTGGCGAAGAGGCTAAAAGTGGGTGAAAAAAATGCACAGAAAGTAAACTGTTAAAAAGTATTATGATACAGAGGAAAAAAAAAAACACAAAGTGGACTTCTACTCTGCCTTTATCTAATTATATTGGAAAGTACTAAACTAGTACGTTTATTTGTCATGACCTGTATTAATGCAGCATCAAGCCAATCCAACACTCAGGTACTTCACCAGAAGCTAGCTAAACCAGTCTGCTGTACTCAGAGTAAAAGTGATGATGAAAATATAACATACGAGACAAAGTGACGTGATATTAGTTGCTTCTGATGTAGCAGGAAAGAACAAAGAGGTGAGAGCTCATATTATTCTGATCAGATATTTAAAGCTGCAGTAAGATGTGTAAAGTGTAAGATTTACACCATTACTTCCAAAACTGTCAGGTGTCATTTGGTGGAAGTATTTTGTCTTCTCAGATACGATATGCCAAAATGGAAGTTTGGCTTCACACTGAGCTGATGGCAGTGAGTAGAGGTGCAAGACTCCCACAGATATTAATTTTGGTTTGCATCTGACCTCGATATTTCTTAGTTGGTTCTATTTCCAAAACTAACCAAAAATGAGTCTTTATATGTGTTGCAAAGTGCCAATTTTGCAACCTGTTGTGATCAATATGTGCCCAGTTACTGAAAATGGCCTTTGTTTGTCCTAAGAACTTCACATCTGACCATCCAATCCATCAACTTTTTTTGCTGGGTCCCACGGGATCCCAGTTCCGATACAAAGCTCTACTGCTCTAGCTAGCACCCCAAAAAACAGGCCAGAGAACACAAATAACAAAATACAAGTAAAAAAAAAAACAGATCAGGTAATAAAAATAGACATGCCGAAAGCAACGAGGTTACATTTGAGCTTGTTCTCCACTTTGTCTTTTAGCTAGGCAGCTCTAGTTATCCTGCAAGCATTAATCCCCAAATCTCTAAATCAAACATCCAGCGGCTTTAAGAACCTTAGCGATAAGCCTTATCTTTCAGCAAGACTTGTAGTTTTTTTCCATCTCTTTTACATACCTAATGTGCCCCATGGATCAGCTTTGGGCCCTTCACTAAAGGGATCAGTGGGTGACACTGCTGAAGTTCCATTATCCCCACCCCATGGATCCGACTTAGCCAGAGGTGGCGCCGACGGTGTCTCCCAGGGGTCTGATGCTGCAGGAGCAGACTTTTCTGCAGAATCTACTGGTGCACCCCAAGGATCTGTCTTCGCTGGTTGTGAATTTGCTACCAAGTCATTTGACGTGCCCCAGGGGTCATTAGTAGCTACACCTTTGTCTTCTGTAGGGTCTGCTGAATCACCCCATGGACAGTTTCTGGCAGGAGGTGAAATCTTCTCATCTGGTAAACCAGCCCATGGATCGTTAGAAGGATTGGCATTGTCTTTCACTTTATCCGCCGACTCACCCCAAGGATCACTGGAACCCATATTTGAATCTTGGGAGTCATTTGTTGGTGTGCCCCACGGGTCGTTCGTAGCAGGACCCACGGCTTTTGGAGCATCAGCTGGAGCTCCCCAGGGATCCGAGCTGGAAGGAGGTGCTGCAGTTGCTGCTTGTTCCCACAGGTCAGGCTCTGTGTCGCCTTCCTTTGCCTAACAGAAATGTGCACACATTACACGATCTGCATAACATTATGCACCGAAAACAAATTACAACATGGTCAAATCTCATGTTAGAGTTGTCCTCCAAATGCAGAACTCACACGTCTCTCTTCTTCTTTCTTCTTTTCCTCTAGTATCCTCCTCTCTTCCTTTTTCTTTGCCATGCTGGCTGTCAGATCTGCCACTGAGGGGATGTTGTCCAGGGATGGCAGCCCCGTATATGAAGGAATCTCGGTCTTTACTTTGTCACTGGCCTCTGAAGAGGCTAAAAATAATAGACAAAGCCAAAGGAAAATTAAACAAAGAAATTTTAGGATCAAACTCCAAAAGTGGTGCATTGTGGCAGTATTTCTGTACATTGTTGTTCAGTCCCAGAGCCCAGCACAAGTTTATCCTGTATGTAGAGTTCTTGATTTTTTTTATTGGTTGTTAGCAGATAAGAGAGATAAAGAGAAAATACTGGACATTTCAGTAGAAATTGAAACCATTGCCTCATGGGACTTATACAGTAATTTCCAGAAAATTGAATGATTAACAAATTAAGCCATTTTTCTAATAACTCTTTCATGCTTGGTGAATTGCTGAACTCATTGTCATTAAAGAAAACATTACCAGTTGCCAGTTTGTCCTTAGTCTTCATGGCAAACTCTCTCTCTTCTTTACGTTTCTCCTCATCTTGTATAAGTAACAACACTATCTTGGCTTTCTCCCTGACATTCACACCCTGAAGAGAAGACATTATTATTAAAATTCCACACACACATCTCCCAGCAACTAATACATGACTTCCACTGCTCTTATTTACAATGTTTCTACTCTATGGCAGAAACGTCACAGATGCTGCAGTCCTGCACCCATGACATTTAAGTCACATTTAAGAACATTCAATTGGAATAAAACATATGAGACCTCTTTAAAAGTCAGTTTTATTGCTACCTCAGGTAACAGCTCATAGCTTGTGAATTTGTATTTGTTTGCCTCTGTACATTTCTACAAAATCTAAAATCGTATTACATGAACAGCAGCTAAATGAAATTGGTGGCAGCTTGGGAAATTTATCCATTTGTTCATTACTGAATTGAGATACTTGTTCTTGTCTGCGTAAGAATCAGTGCTTCTGCAGAAATAAAACACCAGCCTTGGCTTTGAAAAATGACCCCGAAGTCTGTTCAAAATGGCCGACTGCTACGGAGGAGGACCCTTTACAGTTCTCACAGGAAGAGGTGTAGCCTTCTGAGGGAGTAGGGCATAGCCATGATCACTTCATTACTTCAGTCATTGTAATGAAAACCAAATGAGTAACTGTTTTTTTTTTTTTTTGGAAATTTCACATTCAAGGTAAATCATTAAATATTTATAAATATTATTAAATATTTAATATCTCCTTACTGTGCATGAAGGCAGTGAGTAGTGAGGGGGCAAAAAAGAGAACTGTAGTTTAATTGACCCTTAGGCTAGTCTGTTTTTTTTTTTTTTTAATTATATAACATTACTACTATAACTCCATAACAACAAGCTGTTTGCTAGAGTAAAAAGAAGCACTGCACATACAGTGGGGGCCGAAGGTCTGAGTGAAAATGCTTCTACTTTGCATTCTTTTCTAATTTAATACATCAATTTTGATTACAAATGATATTATTAATGATATGATCCATTTTAGATCAAATCTGTCGGAGCGTCGCCTGATCAGACGCTTCAATAGAAGAGATTAGACATGAAGAAAATCGGACCTTGACTGTACAAAACAGTTAACATGCTCAATATCACACATTTGCTTAAAATAGGGACCTAGAAATAGTGCAGAATCTTCAGTATTATATATTCAAGATATTAAACATTTGCTTTCTTTGCTTTAAATATTTCAAAATTCTAAAACCTTCTATTTATTTTCAATTTTAAATGAAAATAAAATCCCAGCTTTTCAATGTGGTCTCAGACTTTTATAAACCCACTGTAGTTTATATATACTTGGGTGGTGCGTCTGGGTATATGGACACCCGCCCACATTATTTCGACACGTTAAAAAATATTTTGTAGTTTTCTAATAATCTGGTTTAAAAATGTGATTTAACTCTTATGTGGCTGCTACAAGAACAGAGTTAGCATTTAGCTTGTTAGTTACTGTACTTGGTTCAATACTGCAGTTAGATAATGTTAGCTATATACTAAACGTCAATAGAATTGGTTTTCTCTTCGTAAGTTCGTAAGATACCTAATCGCAGTTTCTGCAGCTCTTGGACCTAGTGCAACAAAGTACTTTGCGAGTAGGTGGAGCTGTGTGATATCCACAAGGCCCTGAGCACCCAGTTAAATAAAAGTATTAAAAAGTGTTGCACACCATAAAAAATTAAATACTTTATATTCCAAAAATTGGAGATGTATAATATATGCTCTTTTGTTGAATTGCGTTCAACAGTGTCAATATTTAGCACAGTAAAAAAAATAACATGTAACCTTGTGTAAAGTTATGAAACATTTTCTTTTTTTAGGTATTAATTCATTTTAATGCCTAAAATGTAATTTCTAGAAACAACAAATGCGAGCAAAGAATATTGTTGTCACTACTTTTGTTGTCACACACCTGAGATATAAGCAAGCAGCTCAAAATATCAGTGAATACTTTAATTCAGGTACCTGGTCTTTCCCGTCCTTGTCTGTGAAACGATACTCTATCAGCGGTTTAATAATATGAATGTTCTCCTGACTTTGCTTCGGAATGCGGTCAGAACCGGTTTTCAGGAGACACTCTAGTAGTGTTAAAGACTGCAAACAAAGAAAGAGAAAGAAATTATATATTCGGTTAATAAAGCAATTTATATTCATATTATTTAATACATTATTGAGTTTGATATAAAATTTCTTCATAAAAGTTACATTCCAGCTGCATTAGTTTGTGTATTCTTTTGAATTAGTGCTAAATAATTTACCCAATAAGTGGTAGGATGCATATAAATACAAGATATTAGCATCAAGATAATGTTTACAGACAGTGGGACACCGTGTTTATTGTATTTAGAGCTTAACATCTTCCTTTAAAGCACAGATAGACAAAAGTCTAACACAGTTGCAGATCAGACCATTATTTCAATCATAATGTAGCGAATAGTGAGCCAACATACACATTGATATATATTTTACCATTCATTTATTAAACAAAAAGATCCAATTTTAAAGGTCTTGTTTAGAAAAACTGTGTAAATGTTACTGTAGAATCTGGTGTGAGTTTTGAACTTTTTGACTTCAATGAGAATGGCTATGTTTGCTATGAAACTGCTATGAAAACCAAACACCACTTTCCCACATAGGAACATTAACTAAACTGTGAAACACGGTGGTGGCGGTATCACAGTATGGGGCTGTTTTGAGGCCCTGAGATGAAGACAGCTATGAAGTCTTAATTGTATGGATGGAGTGGATTGTAAAGGATGTCAGATATTCTGCCTGTGACCTGAAGCACAGCAGAAGGTGTGTCTTAACCTTAACCTCAACATGACTTTAAACACACACGTCAGTCTGACCAAGAAAAATGAAAAGAAAGCTTTAAGAAAGAATGGGTCCAAATTTGTCTAAGCCGATATGCAGGACTCATCAACAATGACAGCGGATGATAATTTTGAGAATCTGGAAACACTGACAAAAGCACAAAAAAAAAAAGTCCAGTGCAAAGCTCTCACATATCCCTCATGCTTATTACATGCAGAAAATAACACTAACCAGAATCGAATAATACATTTTATATCTGACGTGAGCACAGATCACCACAGCTTATAACCAAACTGCTGACCAGTGACATTTTGACGACAACACACACGATATTCTACCTTAGAAACTTTGCTAGAAGAGGATAATAAGCAAATACTTGCTCATTTCCCTTAATCTTTATTAATGCACTTAAGTAGCTAACTGTACTAGTTATAAATTATGCTATCTATTTTTTTTTAACCTAGGCAGTTTCTGGGTAAGAAAACATAAGACATATGTTTTATTGAACTTTGGTACATTGGAATTTCTACTAGCTAATGAATAGATATGATTTGTCCACTCCTGTAGTGCTACTGCCTCTCATAGCAGCACGTCAGTGGTGTATAAACATGAACAAATGGAAGCACCTACTCGGTGTGAAAGTGTCATTACAGCACCAGTGTATAAACCTCAAAGTTTAATGAGGCCTATCAGGTTGAGCCTGTTTAATTGGGCTGGTTCAGGTTTCAGGTTTGGCTTGTTCCTTATGTCAGTCAAATTCCTTATTTGTAATTAAAATAATCATTAGATAATTCAGCAGAAAGATAGTTGACAGATTATTTGAATATAAGTCTAGGGACACTTCTCAACTTTACATTGTGTCAAATATTGCTGGGATTGTAAAAAAAAAAACAGTCTTGCTGAAGGAAATGCCAGCAAAGGACTGAATTATTTAACATGCTGTAATAAGATAGACAGCTAGCAAACCAGGCTTTCAAAACTTTTAGAGATTTAGATTTTAAATGCCCAAATTGACTAATTTACTGATGTAAGGTACCCTTTGTGGCCTTTGTGGCCTTAAAGGCCTCCTGAAGCTAAACTACCATGTGCGGCTGTAGTAGTACCTTATTTCCTAATCAGCATATAGAGCTCAAAACAAATATGATCCAAACAATAAAAACATATTTATAGTATTTGTTATTGCAGTGGTTGGGCTTCTAGTCAACGTGTATGCATCAGTATTGAATTACTATTTAAGTTTCGCTGAACTCAGCAATTAAAGGCAACCTTAAAGAGAGGAATAATTTAACAGTGAATGATTCTGATAGCCGAATTGTATTCTTCGTATTCTTTATCCATCTTCTTTTGAGCCCTCCGCCCTCACCTTGTATACATGCCGCCAGTTTTTGTCATCGTTCAGGCGCTTCCACAACATTCCCATAATTTCGTTGCATGCCACCACGTTGTAGGTCAGGTCCGAGATGTCCGCCATCTGTGAGCTGGACGGCCCCCAGGGGTCATTAGAGGTCGCCTCTCTCACCTAGAAAACACAAGTGAAGCCCAGTCACTAAAGCATATGAGCTTTGAGAACTCCAGCTCTAAGTTAGAAATACCACTCAATGAGCCTCACTAGAAAATCTTACAACACTGTGTGAATGAATACACCACACTTAGTGTAGGGTATAAAATTAACATTAAGGAGATTCACTGACTAAAAGAAAGTGGACTGAACGAACACACACACACACACACACACATACATATATACACACACAACTGAGCATCCTCCATCCTCTTTGCAATTTTTTTGCACGTTACATTATGCTGCTACAATATTTATTATACTGTACATAGGCTGCTACTCTTATGTTTACACTATTTCAGCTACTTATATTGTACTCTTTGCACTATTCTCACTAGATTCACTTTCTAATAGAACTGTGTACTGGTCGGCGCTGCACTGGGACTTACTGTGCCCATTGTCTATCCCAGTAGTCATTGTACTGTCTTGTTCTGTCTGCACATGTTTGCACTTGTGCACTTTATGTATAAATTTATGTAGTCCCTTGTAGTTCTGTGTTGTTCTGTGTTTGTCTTATGCAGCACCTTGGTCCTGGAGAAACGTTGTTTTGTTTCACTACGTACTAACTGGCTGTAGATGGTTGAAATGACAATAAACTTCACTTGACTTGATTGAAACGGAGCTAATGATTTTTGCAGGAGCAAAAATAATGACAATAAAGGTCTTCCTTACCTTCACCTCAGCCTCAGAGAAATTCTGAACGAGATTTTTGAGGGTTCTACGTATCATTGACTGGGTCATGGTACCTGGTGTGTTACCTACAATGCTTGATAAGGAAAAAGGATAAAAGAAGAACAGTGTAAGGAAACCAACATGTAATTACACAGACATGTAGCCATTTGACAGATGCAACTTGGTTACACAAAGTGACTTACAAGTCAGACACAATACAGTCGTTATAGAAGCTAGATTTCACCAACTGACCAGAAAGGAGTGAAAGATATATTCTTCTACTCCTGCTGGATTTCTAAATATGCAATCACGTTTCTTCTCAAACGTAAAACACTAACTGTATGAGTGTGGTAGATAGATAGCGATTGTTTTTTTTTTTGTTTTTTTTTTTAAATCAAATCTCCTTCTTGCATGGGCTGCACAGCTTCTTAGGAGAGAATATGGTTTTCACAGGGGTGGAATTTTTCAATAAACTACCACGACGACAAACCGAAAAATTCCTCTCTCTTATTTCATATTTAATATCACAAGTATAATAACGTATAGCACTCATCTGGATCCTGTGCTGAAAAAGAATCTGCCAGATCTCTTAACTTGGATATTGTAAATACCATTTCATTGTTCTCACAGTCATAGTTTAAGTTAGTGTTAAGTATCTTGTTCTTTTTTTTTGTATTAATGCTGCCATTTCCACTTCAGTATTATTGCTGTACTGATGACAGTCACCACACAAGTAATATCTGGTCAGTGATGCTTGTATAGACGCTTTCCATTGATGGACGGGGTAGAGGAGTGTCTGACAAACAGCGCTAGACAGGCTACAGTCAGGGTAGCAGTTGTATCTGATAAAAAGGCAAATAAATATAGGTATAAGCTGGGTGTACCTAATAAACTGGTAAAAGAGTGCATATGAATCCTATACTAGGGTGAATTCAGGTATACTGCAACATCAGGTAAATTGGGACCGTTCATTTCAGCAGCATTTATTTTCTGGCCTGATATGTACAAGTCAAAACTTATGTTTCGTGTGACATCATATCAAGAGGGTGTGGTCAGCATCAAACAGGAAGCTGAACCCTAACATCTCGAGGAAAAATGACATGCTTTGTTTATTTTTTTTGGAAACTGTCATAACTAAAATATCTCACACATATTTATAATGCAGATAGACATAATGTACATACTGTACTCTGCTGTAACAGAAAAAGCATAACATTTGTTCAAATCATGCACAGATGTTTTCAAGCAGTCCCACATGACCTCACACGGCTTGTTAATTTGAGACAGCATGGTTCACGATAATTAGGACAGCCTTAAAATACAATAAGTGGAGAAAGGAAAAGTGAAGGGATGGATATAATGGATGCGTGAAACACCAACAACTGTGGTGAAATGATGCACTGATGGATTTTATGTGCATTAACTGGTGTTTTTATGAGGCATCTTAAGAAGCAGGGGAATAAGACAGACTGGGGAATTGAGAACAATACCTAGACCTAGTAAGACTTTTAGTGAGTGTACTGAGTTCATATCATTTTAGAGATTCACACTGATGTTCATTATTATTATTATTATCATTATTATTATTATTTTGGAAAATCCTGTGTTTTGCTGCTACTGCAAGGAATAAATTATAAAATGCTACTTACCTTTTAGTGCTGTGCTTTTAAGATGATTCTCACCTACTCTGTTAAACTGAATTTGAAAACTACTGAACATTTTCTAAACCCTGTTATTGTTGTTACTGTTGTAAGAATTATAATTATAGAATTATAGAAATGTTACTTAGGCCAACATCTTACTATTTTGTCAATTTTACTGATGTGTTCAGAAAATATTGTTATAGTGATGATGACTTTTAGTGATGAAATTTATTTACTGATGCCATGAATAAGTATGCTAATAAATAAATAAATAAATAAATAAAACATTGTCACTGAGAATGAAAATCCCAAACTGTTGAAAATACACATCCTAGATTACCAGACATCATTAAAAAATGGTTTTCATTCTGTCTTGGGGAAAAAATGGTAAACTATGCCTCCTGAGGATTTCAGAAATGTAACATATGTTAGGTATTATGTTTTATTAATTGCAAGACATACTATTATATAGTTATATAGTATTTAATTAACAACCTATACCACCTCCTGCACATTCAGCCATTTTAATATCCATCCATCCATCCATTTTCTGTACCGTTTTTCCTACACAGGGTCATGGAGCCTATCCCAGGGAACTCGGGGCACACCCTTGACGGGGTGCCAACCCATCACAGGGCACAACCGCACACCCAGACACACACCACGGACAATTTGGAAATGTCAATCAGAGTAAGAAAATAGACATGGCTAAAGGAGAAGGCTAGCTTTTTGATATGATAGGATACAGTTATTGAGTTATCCATCCATCCATTCTCTGTTCTGCTTATTCTACACAGGGCTGCAGGGAGCCTGAAGCCTATCCTAGGGAACTCGGGGCACCAACCCATCACAGGGCACAATCACACACATTCATGACAATCTGGAGATTCCAATCAGCCTAAAAACATGTGTTTGGACTGGGGGAGGAAACCCCCAAAGCACAGGGAGAACATGCACACTCCACACTCACAGGGTGGAGGTGGGATTCGAACCCCAACCCAAGAGGTGCAGGACAAGCATGCTAACCACTAAGCCACCGTGTTATTAACCAATCACTAATATAATAATAATTATTATTAGATTATATTATTATAGCTGGACTATGAGTCAGGGTTCTAATGAGATGATGAGATGCATACACTGCTGTAAATCCAGAACCTGCACCTGCACCTGCACCTGCACAGGGCGAGCTGGTTTTTAGAGTATAACCAGATTCAGGTTTTTAGGTTTTCATGCTCTAACCAGCTTGACCAGGACTGAACCAGTAACCAGGATAAATCAGCTCAGACCAGGATCTTTTCCAGGAAACTGCGTGTGAATAGAGCAGCGTGCAGAAACCGCTAGCAGCGCGTGCACTAGCAGTAAACACCCAGTGTGAAGCTGCCACACACACTTTATTTATCTGCTGCAACATCCCTGGCATGGGAAACACACACACACACACACACACACACACAGCATCACTAAACCCGGATGGTGCACTTTGTGCCATCATGGAGAGGATGCTAGCTTGATAAAAGCCTCCCTTGGACAGGAGGAGAATAACAAACACACAGCTGCACATGGTGTTGTTTTGTATTATTTCAGCAATAAAATGATTATTAATACTAACCTTTGAGAAACTGGATGGATAGATGGACGGATCGGATGGATGGATGGATGGATGACAGGGACGACTGGAAGCTGAGACTCCCCGAACCCAGGGGTAATTTCCGCTTCCGGTTGCTGCTACCTGAGAAAAGCCAACAAACAGCGCCAGAGACTCTGCCTCCCCTCGACACAGACACAGGAAGAGCCAGCTGAAAGCTCCCCTGGGCTGAAAGTGTTTAGAGATGTGTTTATTTACTCCAAGCTGTTGTGTTGGAGTAAATAAACACATCTCTAAACACATCCCACTCAACCTCCTGAGCCTCTAGATACCTGGAGGTTGATGTCTAGAGATAACGCCGTTTTTATGGAAGATTTAAACGACTGTATTCATTAGAGATGAAGTATTTGAATCATTTGAGTCGTTTGAGTCATTTCAGTCTGCTCAGTTAAACGATTCGTTCAGATTCACTCAGCAATCCCAGACAGCACAGTGGCACTGAGGCAGCACTGATGGTGGAGTAGCTTTCGGTTAATGATGAAAAATTAATAATGAATAGACACTATACTGATTGTGGAAGATGGTTGGGAAATGTGAAATGTGTGAATGAATCATGAAATGTGTGAATGAATCAACATAGTGATGCAGCATAGTGATCTCCACTGGTGCTGCCAAGGGGGCAACTGGTGTTACAACAACAACCACAACCACAATAAATAATAATAATAATAATAATAATAATGATAATAATCATAACCACCATCATCATCACCATCATCATCATCATCATAGTCATCATCATCATCATCACCATTATAATTTATTTTACATAACATCTTTCTTACACACTTACATAGACAAAAACAGTGTAACAACACGAAACCCTTTTTTAAAAAAAAAAAATTCAGGTTGCTCCAGCATTCCCCATACTAGGTGGGGCAAAGACTTGATGATGCCATTCTTATTTATGGCTGTTTCTACGGTAACAGAGAGTAGGCCAAATATTAAGCTCACCACTCTCTGTATGGTACATGGTGGCTAGTGCCCCTAAAATTGAGCTAATTAGGCTTTTTTTATTTATTAATTTTCATTACAGTGAAAGAATGTATTAGCCAGAGTGCAGCTTATAAACAGACTAGAGATATCTTACAGAATGGAGCTCTTGTGTAGCTGCTTTGTTTTTACAGGTATATTCCTGTAGCTAATACACAGTAAACCATATCTCTTCTGTATTGTCTTCATCATACTGACTCAGCAGGTTAGTGATGAAGTTTGGCTGCTGCTTTTGGCATGGAGAAAACAAGTAGAACTTGATGCCAATGTTGTCAATGGGCACGCCTCCTTCGCCAACAAGTCTAGTCCTTTTCATTACTTTTGATCATCTGCTGGTTACATTATTTATATGGATAATTCCATATAAGTCCTACAAACATTCAACTATTCATTCTTGAGGTCTTGAGCTCTTGAGATCTTGGATGGACACATGGCCCAGAAAACACAATGTCTCTTCCACCTAGTGGCATAAAAATAAAGGATATGTCTATTATTAGGACTTAATAATATTAAATATTAATAATACTTAATCCACTTGCCTGAAGACATCCAGCATGTAGATGCAGCACACGCAGTCGTAAGAGTGCTGCCCCTTTGTGCACATTTCAGTATGCCGGGGTCAGACCCTTGATTTCAAGCTGTGTAGTCTGTTGTGTCGTAGTAACCTGTTTGTCTGGTACCACAGGCCCAGTTTGATGGATAGTGGGTATGGAGTTCCGTCAGTAATATTAACTGGCAGAACAATCAACTGTTCAGACATAATTGGGCTACCGGTACATACTGGTGCTACATAATCTGTTGGATGTGCTGCAAGTGTCATCCAGCAGTAATGTTGGAAATTCTGTAGCTGTAGATTTGGCCAATCGTGCACCTCCTGTCCCAAAGTGTTTGTCGCTGGCCTGGCTGTGAACCAAACTGGACAGTGAGTTTTAAGAAAATATCACAAGCGTATGCCAATTAGAAAATCTCAAACATTTATTGATCTATTTAGTCATATTAAAGAAGTTGGAAAAGAACTTACCAGCTTGACCTGCTCAGCTTGTGTTTTGGTAGCAGGTAGCTGGTCTAAGACTAAGCTGGATTAGTGAAGCATTAGTGAAGGAAGCGTTGCTAATAATAAATTCCAACTGGAGAATGATGAGAGGGAAAATCTTTCACCTGAAATAGCCTTAGCCAGAATTGGAAGTTGAAAGTAGCTAGCTAGTGGACTATTTATTGAGTTATTGAACTTAGAAATGCAGATTTACTGCCAACTTTTGACAGTAGAGAGGAAAATATCATCATTGTTATGAATTACATTACCAGGCATTTAAAAAAAACAAACAAAAAACTTTGTAATCCAATAAATAATCCAATAAACATTTTGTCTGATAATAATATAAAGTTTTATGTTTCATTGATAAGACAAAGTTTTCCGGTCTGTTTTTCAGTTCACTGGATTAATTTGACAGTGTTGTATGATAGTAAAAGAAATTTTTAAGTAATTTTAAAGTAATTGAAGAAACATTCTTCTGTAAAATTCTTATTAAACCTTCAACATTGTTTCGATATTAATCAGGATGCCTATGTGATTAGGAATGAACATCAGATTCAAACACTGATTCAGCTGACACTGATTAACATTGATTCCATGCTATCTAGTTACAGTAACAATTCTGTCACATTATTTTTTAAAAAAACAATAGATTTAGAGGAATATTCTAAAAATGCCTGATACAATCTTAAAAACACTTAAAAGATCATGATATTTTTAAATTAAATTTTATGATATGTATATACTGTATATAGATGATTAAGCAATATCGCACAAGCAAGAGTGCAGTTACACTGAATATCCAGATATTGCTTTTATATAAGACTTTTATAAACAAGAAATTAATATCGAGTAAGTGACAATACACAATATGGCCAAACGTTCTGTTTATTTTTGCTCCGCTAGAGAAAATAGATCCCGAAGAAGCTACACTCACTTTATAGCATGTCGGCTAGCTGACTAGCTAGCTCACATTGATTTATACATTCCTGTTAAAGGGGCTTCCGGTGAAATCTCGTCTTCCTTTCCATCTTCATCTTAAGAGATTTCATATCTTAAGTCAAAATTAAATAATTTATTTTGCCACGTCTGGTGATGATGACATAAAAACGTTCATAGAAATAAACAAAATCAACACTAATATTTTGTCCAAATAAATTATATCTTCCAAATCCATGTTTAAAAGAATCACTATGGATGTTAAAAACATAACACGGAATCCTGGTCAGGGTTGCAGGGGTCCGGAGGGAGAACTCACCCCACAAACACGTGAAACTCCACACAGACAGGAACCTGAGGATCGTAAACTCAGAAACAAAGCAGGGACCCTGAGCTGTGAGGTGCCACCGTGCCACCACACTAAATTAAAAACCCCTTCAATTCATTTTAAGGGTTAACATTAAACAACATAAATAAAAAAATATATTAACAGATATTCCAGGTGTTTTTTTCTTTATTTGAGGTTAAAATCCGAGCTTAGAGCTTATACTGGGTCATGTGTGGGTCATGATTAAAAACATCCCATTATGAAGTGAAGTTCCTATGAAGTGGTCCTATATAGAATTTATATATTCTTATATTCTTATATATATTATATATTCAAAAATAAATTCTTATATATTTCGTGTTGTTGTTGTTGTTGATGACGATGATGATGATAATGACCAATTTTATATTTGAGAAGGTTGAAATGGTTCCTAAAATAACTCCCCTTTCACATGCTAAGGGTGACAGATGCATCTGGGAGTTGTTTGTACCGATCATGTATACATTGTTTAAATTTATTGCAGAAGTTTATGTTTATTACTAAATAAATTACCAAACTAAAATCAGTTCTGCTTTTTTCCCAGCCTGCAGTATCCCTGTGCACCACATCCCCCTCCGCCCCCAGCAGACCACGCCCCATAACATGAATACCACTACATTAGGCCTACAAAAGTATACAACTACTTTCAAAAGTCCTGTTAAAGGACAGCAAAATTGTAAGCCTCTTCATAGCCCGCTTCCTGCATGTACTTCTCAATGTCCAGTGGCTCAGGTGCTTGAAGTATCACTGTGTCACTGGCGTGGCTCTCAGCAAATTGGAGCATTGAAATCACCGTCTTCAGTGGAGCTCGATCTTGTGGTCTCCATTGACAACATGCCTTAATGATGGAGTATCTGAAAAATATTCATTTTAGATTAAATACAGATATTATATAAAATATTCTTATATATATATATATATATATATATATATATATATATATATATATATTACATACAGTATTATAGACTATATAACCCTTTCCTGCTGATCCAATCTAAAAATAAAACAAACAAACAAACAACAACAAGAGTTTGTCCATCCAATCACCTTTGTCGAAAACTAGCAATGATTTGTTTCAGATAACAAACAGCTTGAGTGATACAAAATTCACATTTAATCATTACTATTTTGTGCTGTTTCATAATCTACAAATGCTATACTATGTGTGTGTTTAGACTTATTTTTTCCACTCAGCTTGACCCACAGACAAGAGCAGAAAATACAGTATGTCCAAGAACACAAAACCTTATCTGAATACACTATATTACTACACCTGACCCTCACACCCATATGTGCTTGTTGAACATCTCATTCCAGGTTTATTCCCCCTTTGCTGTTATAATAAGCTCCACTCTTCTGGGAAGCTTTCCACTAGATGTTGGAGCGTGGCTGTGGGGATTTGTGTTCATTCAGCTACAAGAGCATTAGTGAGGTCAGGTGCTGATGTTGGGATGTCGAGGAGGTCTGGGGTTCAGTCGGTGTTCCAGTTCATCCCAAAGGTGTTCAGTGGGGTTGAGGTCAGGGCTCTGTGCAGGACACTCGAGTTCCTTCAGCTTCACTCCTTGCACCAAATAAAAACCACTGCTTGACAGCTGCGTTTGTGTTTGAAAGTTTGAACCATAGGCATCACAGTAGAAACACCGCCTCCTGCATTACAACTTGTGCATTTCATATGACCTTGATATCACATTTGGTTGGTGAAATAGGCACAACTGAACTGCAATGTCTACAGGTAGCACAAATAAAGTGAATTGCATTTTAGCCTAATTTTACAGTGTGAGCCACTGATCATTTAGTGGATGTGAATAAAAAATGCTTTAAGGATCAGTGACTTCGGTTCACAAAAAGCTAACATTACATAGAATACTATTCTCAAGTGCTATTGTTTCCCTGATGACCTGCCCACGTTGGTGCAGGCATGGTTTAGGAAATTGTAGAAATCTTAGAATTTTAACATGAACTATGAACCTGAGGAAAATACACAGACCAGAAGGGGCACGACAGCAAAAGACAAAAGCTAGACAATAGCTACATTTACATTTATCAAATACTGTTTAAAGTCTATATTTGGGTTGCAGCCATATTCTGAATATGATGTTTATATGCATACAGGCGTCGGGATATTCCTGTATACATGGTTGTTGTAAGTATGGCTGAGTTGCCGTTCCTAATTACCTAGCCTACAGCTAAGCGTCTGTTAGCACCCACAATTCCTTGCGGACTGAGCACACACATATATCTCCTTCAGTGGATTTTCTGTATAAGGTGTTTACAGGCAACAAATTTCCGATTAAAACAGGCATATTCCAGAGGTGGGAATCAGAATTTGGGGAATCAGATTATTGTTTTAATCTGAATCGGGCAATCAGATTGCGGCATTTACATGCATGACTCAGTACTAATTAGAATATCGCCAAATTCTGATTAATTGGATTAACATAACCAATGGGTGCTAAACAGGACAGGCTTTAAATACTAGTGCTCATTAACCCTAAATGTGAATCAGGTGCAGACAGTCATGTGATGCGGTTAGTGTTGTAATCAGGTGATTTGCAGGGGCTGATGGGAATCATAGTTTCCCATGTCACATACAATGACACACTGACAGTGACAAGGACAGACCATGGACAGTGTGGATGTCAGAGCATGAGGATTAGCAAGATCAGGCTGCTTGGAAGAGGAAAGGTTGTGTTATTTTCTCAATTACTGATTTCACAAAATGCCTCTGGAGGACAAACTAAATAGATTAAGCACAAAACAGACTAAGCATTAAGTACAAATTACACAAAGGAACAAAGACAGCTGGTCAACAGACATTTCCAGTTTCAGTGCTTTTTAAAACAACACTGTACACAATGAAAATGAAAATAAAAATCCGTTCAACAAATGTGCAAAATAATAAATCTGTGTGTCATATTACACCATTTAAGGATGTGCCAATTCTTAAAATGCATTCATACACTCATATCCGTAAAGAAATGCCAGAATTCACTATGCCACAGTGCAAGATTTTTTTTTTTTTAAAGTGTAGCTTTACAGCAGGGGTTCCCAAACTTTTTTGTAGCCAGGAAATACTTTCAAATAAATTAAACGGACCCCCTTTAGTACAGATTTATTTCATGAACATTATTTAAAATGTGCATAACTTTCCCATGTGACAGACCACATTAGGTCCAAGAACACATTATAAGCCTTACTTATAACTACAATACCCATCAGCCACAGCACGTCACCTGATTACGAATTGCACACAACTGGACTCAGTTACCACCACACACTCTACAAACACACTCACAGCACAAGGACTTCGCAAAGCATTCGTTCAGCTCTGACTTTCACCTGCCATAGCAAGCCTTTAATCTATGTTTGCTCTTTCTTTTTTTTTTCTTTTGACACTAGCATGTTTCATAGTTTCATTGTTCTTGCATACTCTGTTTGCACATCTCCTGACCCATTGCCTGTTCTCTATTTTTTTATCTTTACCTTGTGATTTGGATTTATTTGCTATTGCTATAAAAAAACACTCTCTGCAGTTGTCGCCGTCTCTGCTCCCTGACAGTTTTTGAGTTATTGAAATTTGGATTAAACCCAAAACCCTCATTCAATTCAAAGTAACCAGTCAAATATATATATATTTGACCACTATATACCACTATAGACCACTATATTTTTACATATTTTTACATATTTTTTACATGTAACATCTATATCTATACACGGTGTTTCTCAGGGTTCTGTTCTTGGGCCTTTACTCTTCATCATCTATATGCTCCCTTTAGGTAACATTACTCCATTTAACTTCCATTGCTATGCAGACGACACCCAGCTCTATATCAGTTCTCAACACAACTCTCCTTTTCCCACCAACTCCATAACAGCTTGTATTAATGATATAAATGCTTGGATGACCGGTAACTTTCTCAAACTCAACACTGATAAAACAGATCTACTACTTGTCTGTTCACCAAAAAATGTTGCTCCTTTCTGTGCTGATAATGTCAACATTGCTGGGATTTTGGTTCGACCTTCCACCACCGTTAAAAACCTGGGTATAATCTTTGACTCCTCTCTCTCCTTTCTGCCTCACATTTCTTCACTCACCAAATCTGCCTTCTTTCACCTCCGTAATATTGCTCATTTACGTCCCTTCTTAAATATCAGTGACGCTGAGACACTGGATCATGCCTTCATCACTTCTCGACTCGACTACTGTAATTCTCTTTTCTATGGTCTACCAAACACAACATTAAATAAGCTCCAATATATCCAGAACTCTGCAGCTAGGGTTCTCACTTTTCCTAAGAAATCCTCTCATATTACTCCCATCCTACACAGACGTCATTGGCTACCCATTCGCTTCCGTATTCAGTACAAGATTCTCCTCATCACCTTCAAAGCACTTCATGGTCTCGCCCCCCATACATTTCTGATCTCATTCATACTCACTCCTCAGTTCGCACATTACGCTCTTCAGATACTGGTCTACTGTTCACTCCACGCCACAGGTTAGCACCGTTTGGTGGACGAGCGTTTTGTATCTCTGCCCCCACACTCTGGAATTCTCTTCCCATAAACATACGTGATCTTTCTTCATTACAGGATTTCAAAACCCACCTTAAAACGCATCTTTTTCTTTCTTGTTTTTCTGATCTCTGACTGTATGATCTGACTCATGCCATGGATTTCTTGTTTATTTCCTTTTGTTCTTTGTCTGCTGTCATGTTTATCTGTTTTCATATTGTAAAGTGACCTTGAGTTTGCAGAAAGGTGCTATATAAAATAAACTTATTATTATTATTATTATTATTATCATTATTATTATGTCTTGTCTAATAGATTCTATTCTATTCTATTTTATTCATTATATTCATTTTTTATTATATTCTGTTTTATTATGTATCATTGTTGCACTATGGGACGAGGCACTAAGGAAAAACATTTCATTACATTAAAACATCACATGTATGCAATGTATGTGACAAACAAAGAACCTTGAACCTTGAACCTTGAACTATAATAACTAAAAAATAAATATGATAACTTTGATAATGGTGGGTTGTGATTTCCATCACTGTAACCAAATTAAAAAAAAAAGGTTTCCTGTTGGGCTTCTAGACTCTAAATCATACATACGTAAGATCATTTCTATATAAGTGGTTCTAAGTTATTTTTAAGATGATGTAAATATACATTTATTATATACACTGTGTGTCTGTGTGTTTTACTTACAGTGAGTTGGAACAGTTGGTTGGTCTCTTTAGGTTTTTCCCTCTCTGTAAGTACTGCAGGAGTTCACTGGCCATTACTTTAGGGAAGGGAGGTTCCCCTAAAAACACATGAATGGAGAAATGGTGATTCACACTGATAAATGATTGAGTATATTCCTGAACGAAATTAGATTTTCTACTGGATTTTATTTCTAAGCATTAGATTAACAGGTTGTCACTGTTTGACTAGTCCAATATTGAGGCAAACTTAATTCAGCAGACGGATATGTTTCCAGCAGCTTGTAATAAAGGAAATTTTAGTTCATGTAAATGGCCCAGCTTTGTCTTTTAATGTCACCGGAAATGGCAAGTAAATAACTTTTGTGAAATTTGGAAATAAACTCACCTAATGTTACCATTTCATACAGCAAGATACCAAATGACCATCTAAATGAGAAAGAACAAAATTAACATGCTTGACCATTTTATGACCTTTACAGTGAATAATTAAAGCAGCAATATGCAACTTTTGGGTATCTGGGGGACTCTCTGGTGGAAACGAGTTATTACAAGCACCTGAAGAATGTTTTGTAACATCATGTGCACCTCTCACTTCAACTGAAGTATTCAAGCCATTTTGTGAATGTTTTCTGAGGATGTAATCTGGTGCCATTATTATATTCTCCTCAGTAAAACATAAGTAAAATGACAGTAAAAAAATACTGTACACACAGGTAGCAAATACTAGACGAAAAATTTAGTCTAACATTATCCATGAAAGTGGCAAGTTAATCATATGCCTGGCAATGTAGTTATCTGAGCAATGAGAAGACTAGGTATAGAAATCGACTTCCACACAGAAGACACAACTGGTCTTGGAGCACCCAAGCCAACCTTACACACCATGAACAAAACTAACAGCTAGTACTAATTAGCTAGTAGAGGTGGCATGATACTACTTTTTCTTTTGTGCTACCAATACTGATACCAAACCCTTGAGTATCAGCCAATGTCGATACCCATCTGATTTTTTAAATTTAAGAACGAAGCTTTAAAATGAAAGAAAAAAAAAAAAACAGGAAAAAAATACATAGCTAAAAATACAACTATACAAAAGTGAATCTTACATTGCAAATGTAATATAATGCAAAAATCACTTACATTGCAAATATAATAATGTATAAAGCATTGATATCATAAAAATCAATTTTAACAAAAAAATACAGTCAAGTCCAAATAAATCTTTTCCAAATCCAATTCCAATTTTTCCCATTTTGTTACAAGATCATATCAAATTAATTCTTTTTTCCCCCTCTTATATCCCATCCACCATTATTTTTTGCTGGTATCAGATTGGTGTCATCTCTTCCAGCTAGATACATAAGACTCCCAGAGTGGAGGTCACTCAGGTTTGGTTGTTTTTCCAGCTTTATTTTGTTCTCTTCTAACATTAGCTGCTGATTTTGCTATCTAGCAGATCAAGTGAAACTCCTTGCTCACAATTTCTTGTTTCATGGTGGCTTGCTCTGCTCACACACGATTGTAGGATAGGTACCGAGCTTTCAGTTCTGTGCTTCCTCATATGAGTAAGTCAATATAAGTACAAATGTTTGTGTTAACTGTCAGATTAATATAGGAATGCTTTATTACTTGTATGATCAAATAAAGTTCATTAGCCCAAATTTATTATGTATTGCAGCTTTGAGATTACACCAGCTCTACTCACATATCACTGCTTTGACCGACAGGTTGACGGGCTAACACCTCTGGAGCGTGCCACTTTCTCATCTCTACTTCCTTCACCTCCCCTGAAGTCCCCACCTTCATCCTCCTACGAAAAGCTGGGCCAAAGCCCCAGAGCTTTACGGAGAGGTCTCGACCAACCAAGACACTTCGTGCACCAACGTTGCCATGAATGCAGTTCTTACTGTGTAGATGTTCCTAAAAGTTCAAGGTTAGTGATGATCTCATTTATATTATGGCTGTGCTTGAAAGTTAAGTCATAGTTTGCAGATCATGGCATTGTACCAGTTAAAACACTTCAGTCATCACTGATCTACTGTGTATCTGAAGAATTCTGAGTGTTCATGAAAAAATCCAGAAGTACTGTTCATTTCATGCTGCTGCTTCTGGATCAGACATTTAATCATTTATACTGTGAAATAAAGTACCATGTGATCAGATCAACGTAGTACTGACCAGAGCGGAGGCGATCTGTCTTGCCATTGAGAAAAGCACTCTTTCTGTAATAGCACACTGGGCTGCCAGACCTGGGTGGCCCTGTATGGTTGTGACAATGATTGTAAATCCACTGGAAGTGAATATGTGTGCACATAACATACATATGGGAGAATATTATAACCTACAGAATGTAAACTGAATAGTCTATTCTGTTGTATTACATTTGTAGCTACACCATATGGCCAAAAGTATGTGTACACCTGACCATCACACCCATGTGTTTGTTGAACATCCCATTACAGATTTTTTCCCCCTTTGCTGTTATAATAATCTCCACTCCAGATGTTGGAGCGTGGCTGTGGGGATTTGTGTTCATTCAGCTACAAGAGCATTAGTGAGGTCAGGCGCTGATGTTGGTGAGGAGGTCTGGGGTGCAGTCGGTGAGCCAGTTCATCCCAAAGGTGTTCAGTGGGGTTGAGGACACTTGAGTTCTTCCACTCCAACCTTCACACACCATGTCTTCATGGAGCTCGCTTTGTGCACAGGGGCATTGTCATGCTGGAACAGGTTTGGGCCTCTTAGTTCCAGTGAAGGGAAACTGTAATGCTACAGCATACAAATACATCATATACAACTGTGTGCTTCCAACTTTGTGGCAACAGTTTGGGGAAGAACCACAGATGCCTGTGAGGGCCAGGTGTCCACATACATTTAGCCATATAGTAATTATTTGTTCATCTAGCTTAGACATTAACCAGAACATACTACACCTGTCTGCATCTCCATAAGAATCCTAGAAGATCTCTGTTCTCCAGCTGCTCCAATATCATAGTTAGGGGTGACTTGTCTCTCACCACCCCTAGCAGTCTGGGCAGGCATGGGTGGGGCCCAAGTTCTGACAGGAAGTGGGCAAAGCTCAGGAAGACCTGGCGCTCCCTGGAATCAGCTGATTCTGTGGTGGAGTAGATAACATAGAGAAAAGAGGTAAGCTGTTTAATGTAGGCTCTGGCCCAAATGACTGACACTGGGCTTGTTCATATTTGGAAGTTTGAGTATATGTACTCTTTCTCTTAAATGCATTCTTACATTCAAAATCTGTTCCCATATACATCATAGATGGTGCATAGTAGAGCATTACTGTGCAAATTGGACAAAAATAAACAAATATTCCTAGGTTTGTTGTATATGTCTAGTCACTGTATCTAATATAGCCATGCATTACTATATCTATATATATTTATATATAAATTATACATCATAAAAAGTCATGGAAACTCTGATAATAGATAAATACTAGATTTTTTATATTTCCTACATGTGGTGCATGTTATATGACAATGATATCCTTTTTCTAATTTGTTCAAAAAGTAGTTCCACATTCCACACAAAGCACATGAACCAGCCTACAAGGGTTGCTATACTGCATAACAAATTAATTTTTTAAAAACTATTCTCTATTTATGTCATGTTTGTACCACTGAGCACTCGTAAGACAACTGGCTTCTGGTCCATAGTGGCCTGGTAGAGAGTGACTGTGTTTTCTGGTTTTACTGTGAAAGACAGGGGCAGTCGGGTGATTTGCTCAAAAGAACCATGCTGCCTCTCAGTGGACAACTGCGGTTCTGCAGGCTGTCTGCTGGGCTTGTGGTTCTGGGTTTGGACTGTCATAGGTACAACTTCATAGGCCAAGGGGTTCAGCTCTGGAGGTGCTGTAAAGGACCAAGAGAGAGACATACAGATCATTCTAATACAGTCATACAGATGTTGACAAAAAAAAAAAGTTATCTAGAAAAGTACTTTAATAGGAACACCTGTAACCTGCTCATTCATGCAGTTATCCAGTTGACCAATCATGTCCCAGTCGTGCAAGTGCATAAAATCATGCAAATACAACTGACAAGCTTCAGATAATGTTCACATTAAACAGCACAATGAGGAAAACAAAATGTGATCTCACTGACTTTTACCATGGTAGTTGGTGCCAGAATGGCTGCATTGATTATTTCAGAACCTGGTGATTTCCTTGGGTTTTTTTTTTTACACACAGTCTCTAGAGTTTATACAACGAGCTGACTCGTAATCAAGGGTATACACCAGATCTGGTTATCAGCAAAGGCCTGGACATTACTTGCGTTGTTATTGGGGATCTAGCCCTTTCTGAACACTTATTTTCTTTAATGAAGTGCTTTCTCAAACAGATGTACATTTGTGAAACAAAGCATATTAATGACAATACTAGGGATGTTCATGAAGGCTATGTCAGCAGTGCCAAGGATAGCCTCTAATTCTGTTAATGCAATTATACAAGTATGAATGTTCTTAATGTTTTAGCAACTGTGAAGATTAAGACCATTTCTAACAAAGCACCTTGGAGAAATGACAGAGCAATCAAGAAAGCCAAGTAGCATGCAGAAAAATTTATAACACTAAACATTTACAAAAAGCAACTTCAGAGTAAACTGCTTCTGAATGAATGTGCAAATGTGTGTGCTTGGTCCTCTGAGATCAACTGGCATCCCATCCAGAGTGTAAACTTAATAAATGAGTAAGTAAATGTAATGATGTATTACAACACACTTAAAAAACAAACTCAGTTAAAGTATATGGTAAATAATAGCTGCATAGTGCAGGCACTACAGATCGACAAGCAACTACATCATACTACAAGCAACTATTATCATAAAAACAAGTAGTGAGGTGAAATAACACAAATACAACCAAGACGAAGTAATATATTTTGAAACAAACAACAGTGAGGGATGAAAAACCTGGAAATACAATTGCTTTCTTGCTTCACCAGTCAGAAGCCTGATGCTCAACACCATAGATACAGTGTGTTGTTGAGATTTTGGAATATCCATCTGCACGTTACACTTTACCATACATCCTCTCACTCTGTTGGATCGCAGATACCTGAGTATGCTTCAACACAGAAGCTCAAAATCTCCATGTCATTAAAATCATCTGCCTTTCATGGTATTTGGTGAATACTTTGGAAATAAGAGTAAACTTCTTATTTCATTTTTTAAATATTATTAATGTTACTAGTAGTATTGTTGTTTTGTTCCTGTACATGTTTATTTATTGTTTATTTATTTTTTTTTAATATAAACCCAAATGTCCATGCACAAAACCATACAGTCAGACAGAGATTTATCATCATACCATCAATGCCCTGCAGGTGTTGCCTCTTGTTACTGAAGTGTTGTCTTTGGGAGTTATGTTTTATGATCTCCTCCTTCTGGCACAGCCTCAGAAAACACAAACTTATCAACAAA
The DNA here is from genome assembly GCF_027358585.1 of Pangasianodon hypophthalmus. Taxonomy (NCBI): domain Eukaryota; kingdom Metazoa; phylum Chordata; class Actinopteri; order Siluriformes; family Pangasiidae; genus Pangasianodon; species Pangasianodon hypophthalmus. Next base: position 13,010,940 of record NC_069738.1, read on the forward strand.
CAGAGGAATGCTGCCAGCAGCAGCACTGGAATCACTATGAGTTCCTGTTGGTATACCTGTATTACTGAGAGAGAGAGAGAGAGAGAGAGAGGGAGATTGGGAATCCCAGAAGAGGAATTTTGTCACATCTCTCTCCTTGAAGCCAAATATTTCAGCTAGATGACAACAAACATCAGAAGTTATATATGCGTTTCAGTGTCCTTAGTCACAAAGGCAGAAACTATATATACACCTGTATGTGTATATGCATATCTTACGTTTGTGTTGAAGCGTAACTAAAATTGATATTAACTGATATCAAAATTTATTCACTTCTTGTAAACTGATTTTAAAAGAACTCTTCTGAGTATGTTTTTAGTTGTATAATTCCTTCTTAGGCTATAATTTTTGTAACTAACATAAAAGTCTTATTTTTCTTTACCTACATTTACAAATTACTTTGCATATTTTATTACATATACCACATTCTAGTCATACATTCAAAAACATTAATAATCTTATTTTCAATTTTCTCACATGCATGCCAAGACCTTCCAACAAGGTCATGAAGTGGTGTGCCTCTAAATAATCCCCACAAGGAGGACATGCTTCTCTTAGAATGACGTCTTTCAAAGTCAATCTGCTGATTCACAAACCTGGGTGATATGATCTTAAGAGGTATTCCTAGATTCCATGACTGAAATGGCTGCCACATATACTTTTAGCATAGGTGGGCACCTGCTGCTGTCAAGCACTCTCTGGAGAAAAGTTAGTATTTTGGGAATCAGACAGTGCACCAGATCCAGCTGATGGGGTGCAAAATATCAGAATAGCTTCCACCCAAGGGCATACGAGACTCATGTACTAGGGGCTCTTGCATTCAGGAATGTTTCTTGTACAGCTAGGTTGCAGTCCTCAGTTGGCGATTCACACTGTACGGCCAAACCCACAAACACTGGTGACCTTGCTGAGGATGCCAAATCTCTCTACCAGGGTGATCCAGCCACAAGCAAAAGCAATAGTGGAAAGTAAAGTCTTGCTGGCCTTGGGCCTTGGGTCCACAGTCAGGACTCTGGCTCTGCTAAGGGGAACCACATTGGGCAATGTGTTGACTTGTCACTGAGCGGAGGTCCACCTTGCCAAACTTCTCCCTGCTCTGGGCTACCATCCTGAAACTTTGTTGGCTGCAACAATGTAAGGCCCCAGCAGATGAGTTGCCCTCAGTAGAGAAGCCCATTTGAGGAGATTCCTTGAAATGCCAAAAAAGCTACTTGACCTCATGCCACCCTGGTGTTTGATGTAACTGCCACCATGTTGTTGTCTGAGTGAACCAACATGTGGCAATGTCTCAGAACCAGTTAGAAGAATTTGGGAGCCAGATGGCCCTCAATTCTGGCTGGTTGATATGTTCTGATCTTATAACGATATCCCATGTGGCAGCACACTGCTCCCATGCCTGTAAGGAAAGCCTATAAGGGAATCTCTCTCTGATGGGCCACCATATCCCAAGCAGAGAATCATCACTGCTCCTGCCATCGTCAGTCCTAATGCCAGGCCTAAAGCCAGTACCACACATGGCAGCCTATCTAGTTGGCAAGTATAATAACAACCACACATTAGGTTGGCTAGCATTCTCAGTGAACCTAGCTTCACATGTGAATATATGTATTGTGTCCTTCTTCTTTGTTAAAGAGTGCTTTTTGTGTTCACCATGAGGCAAAGCCAATTTCATACATCTCATGGCACTAGAGACAAACAGAATGCCTTTGAATGCCTGTTCTGGAAGGTAATCACTAAAAGGGCACAATGATGGCATAACCCTTGTGGGTTCTGAATTATAGAACTGGGTTGCAGTGACTGAAAGTGCCATGCAGATGGTTCTTTTGGTGGCTGTTTTGGTGTTTCTGAAACCTGCACTCTTCTATGCGGTGCTTCTTTGGTGGCAGGCCCAAAAAATCGATCCCAGCACACAAGGCAGATTATGCAGGATTAGGGTTAGCGGGTTGTGGTAAACACTCTTGACTCCATGCATTAGCCAATGAGTCTGAGGTGGCCTCCTGCTGGCTGAGGTGTTTCAATGTTAGGAGTGAGATGTCATTTAGCTGCCTTACAGAGGGATCAGCTTCAGAGGATTGGTGTGACTGCACAAGTGATAGCAATAAGACAGTAACCTATTGCCAGTGCATGTCAAACATGATGCAGTAAGGTATCATGATCTGTCATATATAACCTCTGCATGCCACAGAGATTGGGAACAGGTGAGCTGTCTGCCCCAAACCCCTTTAAAGCTCTCAATAAAATCACTGCATTGGGGCATAGTGAATTTTAGTAAATCAAATGCGGATGGCATTGTGCAAAAGAGTTAATTTGGTTTAGGGGGTTTCCTAGTATCATAGAATCCTACCATCCAGTCAGTGCAGAGCCACTAAGTACATAATTTCCCAGCTACTAAAGTATTCACATGCAGTCTGCTTGAGTCTTTCGGCATGGCTCATTAGCTTAGCCACTTTGTGTATAGTGTAAAAAATTAACTGGTGGAAATTCAACCCAAATTACAGAGAATAAGGAGTCTGTTGTGTGGAAGAAAAAACAGTGCCAGCCCCAGAGCCGAATATTAGCATAAATCCAGCAGACTTGCCAGTGGCATGTAACCACAGTCCAGCTAGTGGGCAAGAGGGAGGGGGATGTGAAATACGTTGAAGGGACAACGCTGAGGGATAAAATGACTCAGCAGGCAGAACGAGAGGCAACTGGTGAGCCGAGAGGGGAAACAAACATGAAGTTTGTAGAGAATGAAGCAAACTGCGTTTTGCAATTTAATAGCTGTTAAGCTTAACAATAGCTAGCAATGCTAAAAAAAGAAGGCCGACAAACAAATCTAATGAACACCGAAGAATTCTGTGGCATTCTAAGAAAAAAGATGGTAGTATTGTATAAAAATACACTCACCGAGGTGCAATAGATGAGATGAAATGAGAGGATATTTTCACCAGCTTTGGAGGGCAGGAGATCTGTAGCTCCAGCCATAGTCACATGTTACTAAGTGGATAGCACCCTTTGGTGTACATGTGGTCTCACATGGAAGCAACCAGAGGCGCTAGTGTTGTTCTCTATACCGCATCTTAAATAAGTAGCTAGATTTATTGGGCTAGTTCATGTCTACCAACATCACAGATGTGCAGAGCCTTGGAATAAATTCACCTGGTGCACCCTGGTGCACCCAGAGCATAGCAAACAATAGGTTTTGTTTGTTCAGCTGGTGGACAGTACCTGTGACAATGTGCACAATAAAGATTTTCATCCTCATGATGCTTCTGTAAATCTGCATAACAAGGTAGCCTGTCATAACATTTTCCAAAATCTGACATCCTATAGCTTTAATTGTCCATTCAATTGAAGTTATTTCTTGCTGATGTTTTTTTTTTTCTTCATAGGGTAACTGTATGAATCCCTGGAGAGGCCACGAAAATAAACTTTTTTAGATTTTGATGTTCATGTTGTACTAAATTCTGTGCTTGAATTAGTTTAACATTAATTAGATGCTAAATCGAGTTCATGAAATCATAAAGCTTGTGCTAAATTTACTTTATACATTTACTTTTTTCAGTGATTTACTTTACCTAATATTTTAATCGTTTGTTTATCAAGTTCTCGAAATATTTAAATTGTGGCCAGGTTTTGGTTAATTTTTGCTCTCCTATAAAGACAACATGCCCACTTTGTCCACATCCTACACATCCGTCCACATTTTCCTTAGAATTCAAGAACTCAGCATAGCAAATTATGTGCGCCCATTACTATTTCGTGACCTAACTAAAGGATTGTGATAAAAGAAATTCTGCTACTTACTGCATAACCTGTCTTCTGAATCACACAGGCTTGTTACATTAGTTGAATTCAACATGCTATCAAAAGAAAACAATCAGTATTAGCACCTTCAAATAGTCTGTAAATTATGAGAAATTTTACAGCAACTTCAGACACAACCTGAATTATAATTACAAATGGACACTGAACCCGACTGTAACTTTAGTGGAAACATGGAGCCTTCACACAGGCACAAATCTAATATGGCTGTGACTTGCTTTTCAGGTGTTATAAAACTCAGACATGCAATAGGATATTGAATTTACTGGAATTATAAGAAAAAAGCTAACTGTCAGTTACAGTGAATAGGAAATAATACAGCAAATGGTAACTAGCAAATGGTGAAAGTGTCTCTAATAACGAAGTGTTATGCCTGAAGACATAATGACATTTCTGTAATTATTTTGCATTTTCTTGTAAATAAAGCTATTCATTAAGCATACAAATCTCTAAAAAAAAAAAAGTCATTTCTACTGTATCAAATGCCAAATGCACACAGTACAATTTAATTTGAATGCATTAGTTTTAAGGCAAAAATTGCATACACATGAAGGAAATTTTCTTATTCTCAGTCACATATGTCGAAATTGTAGGGAATGTACTATTGCACAGGTTTCTTTTTCAAATCTGTAATATCCACTCACCAGCTAGTTTAATAGGAACATCTGTACCCCTGCGCTTTCATGAGATTATCCAATCAGCCAAACATGCAGCAGCAGTGAAATGTATAAATTCATGCAAATACAGATCAAGAGATTCAGTTAATGTTCACATCAATCATCAAAATGGGGAAAAAAAAGTGATCTCAGTGACTTTGACTGCTGGTTTGCGTATGTCAGAAATGTATCTCCTGGGATTTTTGCACACAACACTCTGTAGAGTTTATGGATAATGGTTCGAAAAACAATAAACATCCAGTGAGTGGCAGTTCTGTGAGGAGAATACCCAGACTGGTTCAAGCTGACAGGGAGTCTATGTAGAGTAAGTAAAAAAAAAAGACAGTTGAAGATTGGAAATATGTCATCTAGTCTTTTTCCAGTCTTCACCTGGCACTGATACCTGTATCTGCGTGAGTTTATGCATTACACTGCTGCCATATGATAGGCTGATTGCTTAACTGCATGAATCAGCAGATGTACAGGTGTTCCTAATAAAGTGGATGGTACAGCTAAAGGAGAAAGACCCACATTGGGTCTAGCTGTTACATGTCACAAGTTACATTAAACATACATGCTCATGTATTCAGGAGGCATTCTATTTCTTTCTAAGTTTTTACCTTTTACTCGTCTATGCCATCTTTTACCTGTTACTCAACCTGTTTATCTGCATTGCTGAGTCAAACTCAGACATCACGCATTATGTGTACACACAGATCATTCACCAACACAAAAATGGTCTTCAAACTATATTGCTGTCCACTGAACCAGCACTGCATAATACATAAGCTGAAAAAGTACACTGTATCTAATCTTTGATATACATGTCATTTAATTTACATTACTGTCATATAAGTAACATTACTGGGTAATATGTTTATTAATAATATTATGAAATGCTATATTGTCTCATTTTTATACAATGAATGAGTTTTGAAAATCATAACCTTGTGGTTATATAATAGGAATAACAATTAATTACAGAGATTGTAGTAAGTAAGTAAACTTACCTGCTGAGATGTGTAGGAAAGAGCAACAGTGCTGGGTTGTCTTCTTATCCTGTCATATTCTTTTTTTTTTCTGTGATAGATTTTGTTGATATTGGTTCAATCCAACATCCTAGCCATGTACTATTTGGCTTGCCTATGTTGATAACCTTAACTGTTTCTACGTTCCGTACTGTCTGTCTTACAGATCAGTAACCAACTTGTATGTTTTGCTTTTCTTGTTGTGTTACACTTTACTTACCTTAAAGGTATGCCCTGCCCTAACCAGTATTTCCTCATTTCCACACCCAGATTTCTCTTACCGGAAATATATTTTGGCTAAGGAGTAATGCTAAGATTAATATAATAATCAGTTGTGGCTTATCCCAAGGGGTGGGTGGGGCAGACCCCTATCATATAAGGGATATTAGCTATTTAACAGATGTCTTCATAAAGTCCTCATTTACAACTCTCAATACAACATTCTCTCTCATACAACAATTCACAATTCTGTTGAAATACTAATGACAATGTTCCATTGAATTGCTCGCCTATAGATGTTGCACAGTCATAGGGCAAGTGTGTTCACTGCCTCATTTATCTACATAGAGATATTCTTGCACCTAGTGGTAAAAATGGGAACTGAAACAAACGTAGAGATAGAGAGATACAGTAGTGCAAATGGGTGTGCCACATTAAACCATGCCCTAACCTGCTACAATGCATACACATACTCTCATCATCTACATTATTATGAACAACTGAACACCTGCACATTCATGCAGTTATCTAATCAGCCAATCACGTAGCAGCAGCACAATGCAAAAAACATGTAGAAACATGTAGGTCAAGAGCTTCAGTTAATGTTCACATCAAACATCATGAATGGGGAAAAAATGTGCTCTCAGTGACTTTAACTGTGGCATGGCTGTTGGTACCAGATGGGCTGGTTTGAGTATTTTAAAAACTGCTGATCTCATGGGGTTTTCACACACAACAAAAAAAAAAATCCTGTGAGCAGAGGATCTGCAGGCTGAAATATCTTTAGCACAGACTCATCCAAACTGGACAGTTGAAGACTGGAAAAAGACCGGGTGATTTGTTTTCTAATCTTCAACTGTCCAGTTTCAGTGAGTCTGTGCCCATTATAGCCTCAGATTCCTATTCTTGGCTGACAGGAATGGAACCCTGGCACAAATACCTGTAATGACTTGAACTCAACCTTCACTCTGTGTAAATGTTATCCAGTAGTAATATAAATATTAATTAATTCATGTACAATCAAATAGTAAAATAAAATGCTATAAAGTGGTAATATTATAAAATATATATATATAAAATACACAAAGATAGAATAAAAACACTTTACTTCTTTGGCATCCGGATCCTTCACTACCTTATTGAAGTGGAAACAGTATAGAAAGAAGGGGTCCTTTTTCAGAGACAGTGTAATCATCCTAAAATATATTCTTGTCCATTCATTCATTCATTCATTAATTCATTCATTTTCTTTCTGGTTTTCCTGGTGGAGGCTGAGAGGGACGTCTTGCCTGCAGAGCACAGTTACTACATTGGAAATGGAAAACTACTTGCAGGCAGAATGCCCTTGGGAGAATGCAGGAATTGGCCAGCTGGAGTGCAAGAGCCCATGCTGGTTCTCACTGTCCATCACAGTATTGAATACATAAAAACCATGAAAAAGATCAATCCTATGAAAGCCAGATGGGCTCAGTTCACCAGAATCACAATCAAAAATCTGCCTTTGCATTACGTACATTGCTCTGTTTGCTGGTTCTATCAGTCTGTCTGATACACGTTTATGCCTTTGCACTGTGGAAATTTAAATACTTAACATTTGCATTTAACTACCTTGATCTTAAGACAGTAAGTGTGGCCAAGCACTGGGCCATTATGCATATACTATGAGGGTCATGTTACTGTTTGAAGGGTTATCAATATGGAAGTATTTCACTAGTGAGAAGTATTTTATCATAGCTAGTAGATATAGTTGATTGTCATTTAGCAATAAATACAGTTATCGGTAGCTAAACAGATTACTATTAACATATAAACTATATTACTATTAACAGTGCTTATATAAGCTAACTGCATAGGTAGATACCTACAATTCCAGTATAGCCATACAGCCTGGTGATTGGTCGACTAGTAGGACCATGACTCATGCTGCTAGCATAGTCACAGCTACCACTAATTTAGCTGAATTGCTAATGGGGAATCTGTTTCCTTCCATCAGCCCATGAATTCTCCCCATTGGAACAGTCTCTCTTTTCACCTTTTTTCTGAACACTCAGGAAACCAAAGATAAGCACCAACTATGTATCCATGTCTATATTTTGACTGTCTCAGTAAGCAGTCTTGAATCTTGGTTCAACAAGCCTTGTACTGACTGCCCAGCGACACCAATACCGACAAGGTATTCCAACTGCCAGATTTAGACCCTAATTCCGAGTTGAATCTGACCCAAGCATTGCAGCATAAACAACGTGCTAGAGTAGCAGAGTAAGAGTAGCAGAGTAAGAGTAGCAGAGCAAGCAGAGTAAGAAGCCCAGAAAGCTGTCACTCTCTACACTTAGGGACATCATGGCATCAGACTTGGCTCAGTTAGTGATTCTAGAACTGAATCTGGGCTAAAAGATTGTTGAACAGAGCCTGTCCTATAGCTAAGAAAGCATTTGTTTCTGTTCCTTGTCTGAGGAGAAAGAGAACGCTATGTCTATGACTGCAGCTGGGAGGTTTTTCCAAACTGACAATGTATAGCATGCCCGCTATTCAGAACTGTATCATGTCAATGGTGGTCTCACTAGACAAAGCACTCCATTCAGATATGTGCTGCTTGAGCACAGAGTGCATTGTGTATGCCATGTACAAGTAAATTATTAGTCATTCTGCCACTTACAGTGGAATATTAGCTCCAGTCAGCTGCTATATGCCCAGGACAGTGGTGTCTGCACCCAGAAGTGGTGTTCCAGATCTGGGAAAGTTTGGCGAGGTGCAGGTTGACCCCTGTGCTGATGACTAAATAACATGGTGTCAACTGTGGTTCTCTCTGTATGTGGTGGCAATTGTAGGGTGCCACAGCATTGTAGAAGGTATCTCACTGGGGGCTCATAACCTTATTACAACCTCTCTGAAAAGCACAAAGACCGGTCATCTGCCATGCTCCTCCAAGACTCGGCATGGGTTCCTTCCCTTGTGCTGGAGTACCTTAAGGCCTCTCTTTATTAGCCAATGCAGGATGCTTACTGAAATGGGTATCTTTAAAAACTGCTGGTCACTCCAGCAAAAGAGTGGGAGAACTGCATGCCTTGAACCTTCATGTGTTGGCCAAAAGACATTGGAGTGACATTCTGGCTAAACCCTGAGTTTCTGATTAGGTCATATCACCTAATTGATTGACCTCACACCTTGCAGAGCATTCCTTGTGATGTCCAGTATGTGCCCTACAGTAGAGAGCTTTCCTAAACAGTGTTGTTACCTCCTGACCTTGTGGCATACATTATCCAGGTGATTCTGACCACCTTTGGAGGTTAGGAGGGGAGAAAGAAACAACATTTGGTCTATTATAATAGCTTTGATCAAAAGTTGTAGGTTCCCCCATCAGTACCTGGCATAATAGGGAGCACAAGCCTTCTTAAATGCCCCTCCATCTATCGAATAGTCTTCTTGTTTAAGACTTAGACACAGTCTCAATCTTTAGGTCTAAACTGAAAGCCTACTGGTTTAGTCAGGCATTCTGCTACCAGGTCCTATTTTAGATAATGGTGCAGATCTGGGGTTTCATGGATATAGAGAGTTATGGTAAACTGGGATGTTAGTGTTGTTGATCTACTTATCTAACATAATGACTCAGGTTTGTTGATGGTGGAGTTGTAAGTCTCTGATATACAGGGTCTCCCTAAGGCTTGTACTACCTACTGACTCTCCCTTTTCTTTTTGCTGCCATAGCAAGATTGGCCTGAACTCCTGATTGCACTGTGATCACTATATGCACTCTTTTAATGTACCTATTAATCTGTTCCTTTTGTTTACATGTACTACTCCTGCCCATTGTGATGCCACTGCAAGATTCTGGTAAACGTCTGATGTGATTCTTCCAGACCTGTCTGAGACCTGGTATGGGTTTTATCACCCTCTGGACTAAGACAGCACTGCTTCTGTTCTTCCTGTGTCTTCATCTTCTAGTTATTTGAGCTTCTGATTTACCTTCCTGTTGCCATGTGTAATTATATCTGGAAACATCATACCCTAGACACTAGCACTGCTCTCCTTCTGCACCCACCTGGATACTGTGGAGAGTATCCATGAACCGCTGCTAATAATAAGCTGTCATATTCACAATATGCTCAAATCTATCATCCAATATATTTTGACATATTTTTTGCCTTTTCACTCAATGAGTTTATTTACCCAAATCTCACTATCCAAGGTTTCCAGGGTCACATGGGTGGTACTTCCTTGCTTCTGTTGCCTCTGGCTTGTTCATCAGGACTCTATAGGATATAAACCTAGATCTAAAGATGATTTATAACAATGTCTATTGTTTAAAGCGCTATACACATTTAAAGAAAATACGCACATGCATTCATACACATCTAGGGGCAATTTAGAGCCAATCACTCCTAGTGGCATGTTTTTGGGCATGGAAGGAAACCCACACAAACACAAGGAGAACATGCAAAACTCCTCAAAGACAGTAAACAGAACTCAGGATAGAACCAGGGACCCTGGAGCTGTGAGGCTGCAATTTACAAAAATACATATTTTGTTGTTGTAAATGCATAGCCTAGTTTGTCACAGTTCTCAAGAATCAATAGTGAAACAAATGCTTTAGTGCAGGGTGTAATAGCTTTAGTGATGTCTTTGGGAACACTTGGCCTTCCCTACTGCCACCATCAACCATGAAGGTGAGAGGAATTTCTCATCTGGCTTTTAGGGACCTCCCACCCTGGGCCACTATAATATTGGACTGCCCACCAGTGCACTAGGTTGCAGGGAGGCAGTGCTTAATAGGACACTACCCCAGTTTTCTCTGCCAGGCTCTCTTGCGCCTTGTGAATGAGGTGGCCACGGGTTCAGTGCCAGGATGGAAGGTAATCATCCTCATCATGGAAATCTATGAAAGGGAGAGAAATTGAGAAAGGGAGACACACTGCATGGTAGCTAGCTTTGACAAGCTGCCTCTTTCAGCAGAGAGCAGACAAGCAGACAATGAGTTGATCGCCCTCCAGCCATGAAACCAACTCCGCCTCAGCAACGCGTGTATTTGCTATTGTTATGGTGGCTGTCCACGTGCTTATGTCGTTGCTGGCCGTGGTGCTGAAGTTACATTCATGCCTTTCTGGAGGTGGTGATGGGGGCCTGGCATCACGCAATAAATCAAGTACCATTCATGTGTGAAGGCAGGTGTTTGCATTTCTTTTGTTTATCAACAACCAACGAATCTGCAAAGCTAACTGGCTCACAGTCCATTAACCAAGGCATTGTCACATTCTCCACCAGTGTGATTGTGATGAAGTTGGAGGCACCCTAACCCTAATATTCTGATGTGCAGTGATGACTGGTTGCAGGCTCCTACTCCTCAAAGGCCTGTGCTTTTTAGCGTAAGGAAAAATCATAGCCAACCCCTCACACTCTTTCCTTCACTCTTGTTTTCACCGCTTCTCTTTCAGCAAAAAAAATGAGGGCAGACTGTAATTAATTACATAAACAGCTTCTTCCCTCATGGCTTGAGTCTTACAAATCCTTCACATCTCACACTTTTGACATTAATTACACAGTGTCATTTAACCATACCTGTGAGGCATGTACAGTTAATAGAAAGATTTGGATACTGTTTTAAGATGCTTATTCTACCAAATCTTGTGTTACAACTTTCATATAGTAGGGTGGGAATGCTGAGACAGAAGTGGCTGTGTTGTGTCTTGGCTGCTTCTTCCAAGTAGTTCAGAGGTGGAATGTCTACAATGCCGCCAAATTAACAGGTGATCAAAATTTTTGTATATTGTTAAGGGCAACAGTATAGGCCAGTATTAGACCAATTAACACCCTGGAAGAAGCAGGAATTGAAGTTGTGTCTCAAAGCCATATAATGGCTCTTAATCACTATACTAAGGTCTGTCTTATAGGCTCATGCACAAATGCCTAGCTCAGCACACACTGCTGTTTTGCACCAATTGAGAAGGTGTGTATTTGAGAGTTTGATGGCTACGTACATGGTGTGTGTACACGTGTGACAGTGTCTGGGTAAAAGTGCACTCACTCTCCCTCAGACTGTACCACTCAGGGTGGGAATGCTGAGACAGACACACAGTTTATTTTTGGGTCAGTGACAGTGTGTCAATGGCCGCAGATGCTTCGCAAAGGAAGGCTCTGAGATACCAACAGACCCTGGTTTGTCCCAAATTCTCTCACTCTCTTTGCTCATTCTCCTTCTCCTTTATCCTCTTACACTTTAACCAGCCTCTCTTACATTTGCTGTGTGGTTTCTTGTCTTGTACTGACATTCTTTGCCGTATTGTGGTTTGTTCTTTTTCACTTGTTTGAAATCATGGTTTGACGTTACGTACATAATTTCTGCATGACATGACACATTTCTTTAGCTGCAGTGAGACCTTGACTAAGCCAGTGTCAGAAGCTTAGCGCTGATTTTATCAACAGGTGACTGTGCTTAGTATATCTTTATGGCAGCACCATGTGCTGTTTCTGAGTTCTCTGTTTATCGTTCATCTAAATTGGTCTGTGAGCAACCCCATTGCTTACCTACCTTTCCATTCAACTCTGTCATAATATCACATTTAATTTTTTATTAATTTGTGTGTTTTAAATGTTGTTCTATCTAGCTGCAAAATGCTTGAGTTCACACCCGTGTGTTACTTTATATGCACAGACAAATATAAACATACACTGTTGTGTGAAGGGTAAACCCGATCACCCAGTCACAAGGGTTATGAACTTGGCTCTGAGTATTCCAGAACATCTGGGACTGTTTTCATGAGATAGAGATAGAGAGAGAGAGAGAGAGAGAGAGAGAGAGCTTGAAGTGTAGGTAAGAGGGTATTATCTGCAATACTATGAGTTCGCCATGCCGGTCCTTTGTGAATTGCCCACTCATTTATCATTGTGCAACAGTGTGCGTGTGTGTGTGTTCACGTGTGTTTGGAAACTATTCAACTGATCATCTTCCTATAGCACAGCTTCAAAGGTTTGCTTGCGTTTTCATAATATTTAAGGGTTGCTGTTAAGGATGACAACCTAGTGTTTATCACCCTGGAGGCAGAGGCAAACTCAGATGTGTTGCCTTATTATACATGTGAGATTCCTTGTGCTGTTTAATGTTTACCACCAGTTATTGTAAAGGGTGTCAGCATAGTAAATCTGTGGCAGGTGCTTTAGGCAAAGGCGATAGGCAGTAGCTTGCAATAGGCGGGCATGTTGGAATACATGGACAAACACGATCATCACCATGGTGAACAACTTCAGAGGAATGTCTATTTTAGAGAACTTTTTTTTAGAAATTACATTTGACTTTACATAATACCATTTGATGACAGCTTATGTGTCTGGCTGTCCATGTAGTAGATACCCATGTGCTAGAGTATCCAGTCCATCCTGTGTATTTTCACAGACTGTCATAAATACCAGATCCAGATACTTTGTGTGATGGCATGGGTAAGGTCAGATAACATTAACACCTTGCTTAACTTTGGAAATAACAATCATACGTTTTAGTAATTTTATACATTTCAGTCAGACAGTTAGAGAATAAAAATGAAAGGAATCAATCAATTAAGACTAACAATATATAAAGAAACACACCATATAATAAGGAATAAAGGAAAGATAGAGAGAGAAAGGTGGGGAAATGAATGTTGGCTCACTCAGTTTAAAAATAGCCTGCCGGGTTGTGTTACAGAAAGAGAGGGAAAAGGGGTAGCTCCAGTCCAATGAGGGGGTGGGGGGGTGTTAAAGGGATTGTCCATATGGAGGTATGGGGCAGATCAGAGAAGGAGAAAGAGGAGGGGTGAAATATAGAGAAGACAGGGATTATATGTACTGTGGGAATGGCGAAAGTAACAGGATAGACTAAAGGAATGGAGCTAGACAAATGTGTAATGAGTGAGGGAGATACTTGAAAAATCCATCAGCAGCCCAATTACAATTCAAGAGAAGCACTTAATCATTTTAACCCAATATAACATGAAATGGTTACACATACACAACTAATTTTACACATAATAAAGGCATGACTACATTTGCAAGCAAATTTTCTTATCGGTCAGCAATAAGAATTTGATATCTTACTTATTGTTGGTAGTTATTAAATCAATATTTTACACTTTAATTTTACTTCATATTAAACAAAAGGTGCAAATACAACTTTTTAGGAAACTCCATTATTCTATGAGATTTAAAGGTGCTTTGACATTGTACTGTATGTGTCACTATGGTGATGTACATACAGTAGTTAGCTTTATCTTATGAAATCAGCCACATAATGTGAATATATTCACCACTGATACTGTTAACAAGAAATTAGTGAGGCAGCACCATGTGAGGCCAGAGACTACACCGAGACAGACACATCTGAATTGTTTACGCTAGGTCATTGTGTTAGTGATATAGAGTACGATCAAAACAAAACAAAAAAAATCATATTTTATATTTTAAAACAACATATAGAAGGTACTAAATTCACTGATATTGGCCTACTATGTCTGAAGACACTAATAGTCACTAATCCACACAAATTGCTATGCTAGTACATCAATTTGGTGTATATATTGATTAGTCAGATAAATAAAATTAATTGAAATAAAAAATAGTTTCTGAAATTCTATTATTCCCCATTTGAAGACTTTAACTTTAACTTTAACTTTATACTCTTGATCTTTTTTCTGGGCTAATGATGTGTGTGATATTTTATACATGTATATACTATAATATACATAGTACATAGTATAATATAGTATGTATACTTTTCCATATGGAAATTCAATGTACAATATGTCGTAATTTGAAATAGAAATATATTATACTATACAGTATATGTGACATTATTCTTATTGGTGAATGGCATACATTTAGGTTTACAACTTGCCAGCGCTATGGATGTGTACTTCAATCAACAGCCTTCCAGTTGGATGCTTAGGTCTCAGACACAGTCTTTAAGTCTAGGTTGAAATGCTATTTGTTTAGACAGACATTTTGATGCAACTGAAATAAATAGGCTATTTAAATTTGTCAGCATAGTGTGTATAAAATTTGCAGTAACTTACACCACTTATACACTATAGGACCAAAAGAATATGGACACCTGACCATCACACCCATATGTGGTTCTTTCCCAACCTGTTGCCACAAAGTTTGAAGCACACAATTGTATAGAACGTCTTTGTATGCTGAAGTATTAAGAATTTCCCTTTACTGGAACTAAGAGGCTCAAACCTGCTCCAGCATGACAATGTCCCTGTGCACAAAAAATGAAGACATGGTGTGTGAAGGTTGGAGTGGAAGAACTCGAGTGTCCACCCCAGACCTCCTCACCAACATCAGCGCCTGACCTCACTAATGCTCTTGTAGCTGAATGAACACAAATCCCCACAGCCACGCTCCAAAATCTAGTGGAAAGTTTCCCAGAAGAGTGGAGCTTATTATAACAGCAAAGGGGGGATAAATCTGGAATGGGATTTTCAGCAAGCACATGGGTGTGATGGTCAGGGGTGCACAAACTTTTGGCACTATAGTGTATGATTTGAGGCTTAACTACATGATCAAGCAAGGTTTACATTAGCAAATCTCCTTATATGTAATGGATTTTCATGAATACAACATTTCTTGTGTAAATGCTCCAGTGAATGATTTAAGAATAAATGTGTACGTATCAGCTTGATAAATGAGGCATAATATTTCTTCCTTATGTCATGTCAGAGTTTTCATTACCACTCTCACCTCTGGCTTGATCATTACGGATGCATATTTCTGTAAAGCTGCTTTCTGATAATGTCTATTTTAGACATCTAAAATTAATATACAAATATACTAATAAATTGAATTGGGGATTTCTCATTAATTATTACAAAATATGTATATGACTAATGTATAATGGGTTATAAGATTCAGAAAACTGTATTGTCTAGCATAATATGAGAGATGCTTGCATTGAGATGGATCAAAGAAACCTACCTTTTTACAGAATGAACAGAAAAAGATAATTTACCGTAGTGGATAAACAGACATAAATAATGAGCAAGGTTTCAAAAATATGGTTAAAGAAAAGACCCCTATTTTTTTCAAAATGGCAGTGCTACTATAACAAAGCTCAATATGACGAATCAGTTGTGCTGTGATTGTCTTATTTGTAACAGTAATTCCAGTCAAGATATATTTTTAAAAATGTTTAGTCAGGGAGATTTTATACTGGTGGACTTATGGGAGTAATTAAAATGTGTGATGAGAGTGAGGGAGGTCTAATAAAGAATATCTGGTGTGGTGGGATTCTCAAAGGAAGTATCATGTCAATTATAATATTATAATATTTTATTGTTTTTCCTGCCTAGCTGTATGGGGAGTACAGGGAACAGCCCGGAGGGTCTTGTGAACGACAGGCCGGTCGCCTACTGACAGAGATTCAGGCGAAGAAAAAGCATCATCATGGACAACAGCAGCATGGTCTTCACAGACACCATCGGCACAGTCACAGCCGACACCACATGGAACCGGACACAGGACATGATAGAAAAGAATCAGAGAACAGGCACACATCCTCCCTGAAGAAACAACCCTCCTACTCCAAGTACAAAGGTGGCATTCAAAGCTTTATTTCTTCAACATGAATAGTGTCTGATGAAGACCTAGATGTGAGGGAGTCAGTGTGTGTCCAAAAAAATGGATTAAATGCATGGTATGAATGTTAGGTAGCAGTGTTGCAGTTGTGTTTGCCCCATCAGTAGCTCTCAGAGGAGCGTCCTGAATAGTAAAAAACAACAAAACAGTAATAGAGCAATGTCAAACCAAATAGACTGTGTGGGTCTTCATATGCTGCTATAACGAAATTTATATAGCCTGAACACTCAGCAAATTTAATTTCCATTTGGCATGCTGGAATATCCCAACAACTATCTGTGGTTGGCTAAGCACCTTTGATCCATGCTTTTGTCTATGCAGACTGTTTGGCTCGTGTACAGAAGTTCCTAGTAACTAAATTGGGAGAAGACTGGGTCTTTCTAGTGCTCCTGGGTATCACCATGGCATTAGTCAGTTGGACCATGGACTATGCCAGTGCCAAGAGCCTCCAAGGTACCATAACTTTTAGAGTTAAAGAATAGCCATTCCATCTCCAGATTTATACTGTGTAGTGGAGCTCTATTGTACACTGCATACAGAAGTAGCTTTAATGAACAGTTGTGTCTAAACTCTTGTATTAGTTAATCAAACATGTTCTTAATAACTGGATTGCTAATCTCCGCTGCTGGTCGGAGTTGTCCATTGGTCAGAAATCATGTTTTAACTGCTTTATTTGTCTTAATTTCTTTAATTTTCTCTAACCACTCTGTTTCCTTCTCTTTCCCAATTTGTCTCTGTCCTTCTCATTCTATTTTCTTCATCATTTTTCTACACCACCCAACTATTTCCATTTTCTAATGCTCAAATATGATTGCCCATCTCCCTTGCACATTTCCCCTTTCCTCATTCTTTCCTCTTCTTCTATCACTTCTCTCCTCCATTGCTGCTACTACCCCTCATACTCAGCTTATAAGTGGATGTTTGGAAAGCTGAGGGGAAATGTTCCATTGCAGTACTTGGTCTGGATCGCCTATCCAATGGTGCTCATCTTGTTCGCCTCCTTCTTCTGCAATCTGGTTGCTCCACAAGCCATCGGTGTGTACCCTTTGCTGTTCCCTGAGCCATTAACATCTGTACGCCCTCTGCTTTCTTGTAGTATTTTCATTCTAACCGCTTCTACTGCTCCTTCAACTGCAACCTGTTAAAGCTCTAAAATGCTCTAAACCTCTAAAGGTGTAGCATGTCACTGCACGCTGAATGCTCCTATAAATGACGTGAATTCTGATAGTTCATTTTGTTGCAGTGATGGCTGGTTATGTCATTAGATGGGAGGACTAAAATCTAACATCTGTCAACTGCTTGGTGATGAAACTGTTAGGGTTGAGCAATGCATTATATCATGAAGTGTCATCAGTGATGTGGATCAAATTATTACACACACTTACAGACAGATAGCCAGCTACATTCATTATTTCTGACTTTTAAGTGTTTCAAGTCCGTACTCTTCTACTAGATTCATGCAATATTTCCTCTGAATACCAAACATGGTCAACAGGAAAGCTGTAACTCTTTCATTCAAAAAACAAACAAACAAACAAACAAACAATAAACTTACAATTCTGTTGTCTGTTCTTTTTTTTGTAATTTATTCTTTGACTGGACAATGTATGCTTAGTCTATTTACTTTTACTTTCTCCTACAAAGGAATTTTGGGGGAAAAGTGTGATGAAGAAAGGAAGCAATCCACCTCGTTCACATTCATTTCACCCATGATGGTATTTCACATGTGTCTCTTCAATCACCACTGATTTTAACTGCTGGATTTCACTCTGCGTTATCACCTGACATAACCGCCAGTGATAGATTGCACGAATCTACTGTCTGGTCTAGAAAGAAATCAGCCCCAGCATCGCTTCTTCATACCATTCTGTGTATATTTTCTTATTCATTAACAGCAGATAATCTAATGTGGATGCCAAAATGAAACCTTATATTAATGTTTTTTTAATCCATGCATTTATACCATCTGCCCCTGATTTACTATCTATTCATTACTTATACCTTCACTACTAAAAAGGATCCTCAAGGATCAGAAGTTCCACAAATATGTTCTGTTTTATGCACACATGGCATAGGTTAGAGTAAAATCCAAATCTGATGTGCATGCCTGAGGCAGGGACTTTGTGGATGGTTCCTGGTCCATGATAAATAGTTGGAACAGCATTACCCTTGATACATTCTGTCCTATCAGTGTCACATTCTTTGCATCTTCTGCCAAGATGCAATGGAAAGATATGAGTGATATTGTTTTAATTACTTAATCCATAATCTGAAACTTCATCATTGTTTATCTTCAGTTATTCTGTCTGGTGTTACCATTTTTTTCTTTACATACATTCCTCCCCTCCCTTCATCTTCCTCTTGTTTCCTCAGGTTCTGGTATCCCTGAGATGAAAACAATCCTGAGAGGAGTTGTGTTGAAAGAGTACCTCACATTTAAAGCGTTTGCAGCAAAAGTAATTGGTCTTACTGCTGGATTAGGAAGCGGAATGCCAGTAGGCAAAGAGGTAAAGCACTCACATATATGAACTTTGCAACTTATTCACTGTTAATTATAGGCTGTAACATACCAATCATATTTCTGTTATGTGTTACTCAGGGTCCTTTTGTACACATAGCCAGCATTTGTGCTGCTGTGCTCAGCAGGTTTATGGCCTTTTTTTCTGGGGTCTATCAGGTAAGCAGAAGTTAATAGAAATGTCTTGCTTCTTTTCATTACTGTTCAGCTTTAAATAAGTATTTATAAGTGCTATAAATACATGTAGGGAGCTGAAAGAAAGGTACATTTGGCAAGGTCTGGATTAGGTTTTACCAGAGTTTTAACAGAGATGACTATATAGCCCAAAGTTTGTAGACACCTGACCATCAAACCCATATGTTGTTCTTCCCCAAACTGTTGCCACAAATTTTGAAGCACACAATTTTATACAATGTCTTTATATGCTGTAGCATTACAATTTCCCTTCACTGGAACTAAGAGGCTCAAACTCCTCACCAACATCAGTGCCTGACATCACTAATGCTCTGGTCAGATGTCCACAAACTGTCGGCCATATAGACTATGTTGTATTGATGATCTGTAGAAGGGCTGTGTTTCAAATGCATATACCAAACCCAAAGTGCACTATAGAAACTTTGCAGTGGCATATTATTAAATTTAATAACTGGATAATTCAGTATTCAATATAAAATAATGTGTTGGCACAGCCAAATTAATCCTTGTCAAGATTGTAGTTAACAAAATCTGTAGAAAATGAGTAATGAATCAAGATCATATTGATATTTGAGGAGTAAAAAGGTAAGTTGATCATTTATTTATTAGTTAATTGCAAAATGTTTTTAAATGGTTTGTTTCTATATCTATTTCTATATCCACTAAGCTTTCCTCACCCCTGTATTATCTATACACACCCCTTCTTTCCATTTCTCTGTGTCAGTAGAGCCCATATTGCTACACAGATATTCTCACAGTTGGGTGTGCTGTGGGGGTAGGCTGCTGTTTTGGCACTCCACTTGGAGGTAAAATGTGACAATTACTTCATATATTATACATATCTTCAGCTTGATACATATCTTATGATACATATCTTATGCTTTCTCTATAACTGGTCTTTTTTCATGTATATATTTTTAATAGCAGGCTAGACTGTAACAGATGGTGGAAAAGTACATTAGAAACACTACATATTTAATATTTATGCCTCTTTATATCTTTTTGACTTATTCTTTATTTTCATTCTTCTCTAGGAGTGCTGTTCAGCATTGAGGTTACATCAACGTTTTTTGCAGTGAGGAACTATTGGAGGGGGTACTTTGCCGCCACATTTAGTGCCTTCATATTCCGGGTGCTTTCAGTGTTCAATAAAGACGCAGGTGAAATTTAAATTTTTTTTATTTGCCAGTCAGATTTAAACAAATAACCTTTAAACCATTAGTGCAAAGTGTTATCACTGTGTGTCCAATAAGGCCATAAATATTATTCACACATAAAGTAGGTGACCACGGAATACATAGTGTATCCAGTTGCTATATACTCTAGCCTATTTTATGCAGCACCTATATTTAATCTATTTCCATTTAGCCTTGTAAAACACAGTACAGTGACATCTTTTTCTGTGTAAAAATCTCTTATTCTTGTTATATTATTTCTCCAAACCCCCATCCTCCTTCTGTCTTCCAGTCACCATCACTGCTCTGTTCCGCACCAAGTTCCGCATGGACTTTCCCTTTGACCTGCAGGAGCTGCCAGCATTCGCCATCATTGGGTGAGAGCGTGGGGCAAGAGCGTGCCGTTCGTGGTGAGGGCACAATCCTGGAGCTATATTTGCTGTACCGCAATCCTCACAATGCCACAGAACTATTTCGAAAGCACACAACATGATTTGGTGCACCATAACATCCTAATTTTGGTCATCTGAAAACTCAGTTCCATTGTACACATCTGCAGACTTTTAAAGCTCATTTTTAAAATTGATTTTTAAAATGCACAGCAGTGAAAAAATTACTGATATTAACACATTTTGCCTTGCATGTCAGATGATTCATTTGGTGTGGCATTAACAGTGCTGTACTGGGAACAATACTTATCTGACTTCTTTAAAAAATTAAAATAATTCAAACATCACTTAAATTACCTTTTTAAAATATTTTTTAAAATATTAAACTAACTAAGCAACTTTGTGGCATTTTGAAAATTTGAAACTCATGGGAACACTGAAAGGGTGTTATAAGTTTGAAGGAATAATTTATTTTAGTCAGACTTTTATGAGGTAGGAGCTGGTTCTTGGGCTTGTGGTACAGTAGATCAAATTTGATCTAATACTTGTTTCTGTTGCTCTGCTACACAGCATTTGTTGTGGGTTTCTTGGAGCTTTCTTTGTCTACTTGAACCGGCAGGTTGTCCTCTTCATGAGAAGACCCAACTCCTTTACACGGTTTCTTACCAAACAGTAAGAGAGAGATATAAATAGAGGGAACATAGAGCATGTATACTTAGACAATACTTGTCAGCTTTGAGATTTTAGAGAAATATTTTCCAAATTGAAGTGAGGTGGCTGGCCATTCTTTATCAGAAAATGTTGATTTTAAAACACTTTCACTCCTATACAGTACATTTTTGAAACCAAAAGGAACGTTGCTTAAAAGATCTCAGATGATATTGAGGCCACACTGATCAGACCCAAATAAAGCACTGTGTACTTTATCTAGTGACTAATTATCCAGTGACTTAGTCTTCCTGTGCTGGTTGATTTGCAGTTAGCTGACTAGCCTCAACAACTTATTTACAATGTTTACAATGAAACCACTTTTTTCCCCCCACAGCCGACTAATTTACCCAAGTGTTGTAACTTTTGTAATCGCAACGCTGACATTCCCACCAGGATTTGGACAGTTCATGGCAGGAGAGGTTAGACAAAGACAGTGCAACATTCACTAAGCATATCATTTCATCTTGCAATTCTTTTTTATGTCTGAGTTCACTTGGTGTTATTAGCTGACAGAATTGTTCAGTCTCTTAATTGTATATTAATTATATTTTAATACAGCTAATGCCCAGAGAGGCTATAAACTCTCTGTTTGATAACTTCACCTGGACCAAAATATGGGGTGCTCCTGCTCCACCTGGTCTGGCACGATCTTCTACCTGGCTTCATCCGGATGTCAATGTATTTATCATACTACTTCTCTTCTTCATCATGAAGGTAAAGTTCTTTCTATATTTAACATTTTTTTCATCATAGCTTAACTTTTTTTGTCTTTGTCTAACTTTTATAGTAAAAGCATAACATGGCTTGCCTTGACAGACACAGTCCTGTGCTGAGAGATCAAGTGTAGGATCCTTGGCCCGAAGCAGACATCATGCTTCAGGAGAATAGCTATTGCCCATCATAAATGATTAGCAGCAACCACAGTGATCTAGATCACTTCTGCCACATCATTTCTGGTGTATGTTGCAGCATTTTTAAAATTCTGATTTATTTAAAATGTTTTGGACTATTGTTATTTCATCTATTTCATTTATCAAAAAGTAAGACAAAAAATCTTTCAACAATACATAAAGCACGTTTGGCTATGTGACATGCGTATGAACCGGAGGTAAAGCTTGAACAAACACGCTCACAGTTTCCTAGCTGAACCCTAAAAGGATAAATGAGGGTGAGGGATACAGGGTGCAGATGAGAACTCGTCTTATGCTGAATGCACACTACATGATTTTAGCTCAGATTTCCCTGTCACAGACTAATGCTGGGGATTTGTCACCCACTCAGTGACAAATCGCTGTGTGCCCTCGATGGTGACAGTTTGTCTAGTGTGAGTGGTTCAGCAATGCTATTTTCTCAGTCTGCAAGCTGTCGCAGATGCTCCAACATTTTCAAGAGTGTTTGAAATTCTCTGCAATGAATCTTGTAGTGTGAGCACCTCTATGACAAATCCCAAGAACATCGATAAGCTAAAGCCAATGAGAGTTAGAAAACAAACTATTGTGCACACAGTAATGCTTCTATGAGAAATTATTTGGCATGTCATACCCAAATGATTTTTAGGAAAAATAAAAATAAAAACAAACATCACATGATTCATGGTGACACATAGTATAAAATTAGCTATATTTATTGGCACTATACCTACAGTTATCTTTGCAGAATCCTTTTTCCACATCCATCTATCCTTCCATCCATTCTCTGTACTGCTTATCCTACACAGGGTCACGGGGAAGTCTGGAGCCTATCCCAGGGGACTCGGGGCACAAGGTGGGGGACACTTTGGACGGGGTGCCAACCCATTACAGGGCACAATTGCACACACATTCACATACTATGGACAATTTGGAAATGCCCATCCAAGTACAACGCATGGCTTTGGATTGGGGTAAAAAACCGGAGTACCCGTAGGAAACCCCCGAAGCACGGAAAGAACATGCAAACTCCATGCACACGTGGCAGGGGCAGGATTTGAACTCCCAACCCTGGAAGCTGTTGTGTTTATTTTTGTAAGAATGTTTGATTTGGGATCAGGCACGCTTCATCAGCAATCTCTCCAGGTGAAAGATTGTGTATTGTGTGAACCTGGTCAGTGTGATCATCTGGAACTCCCTTGGTGGGTTTTTCTGTAAACGTCCCCATCCCACTCTGTCAGACAAACTAATGGCCTGTAGTTACATATTGCTAGTATGTTTGCGTACTAGTATGTTCCCCATACCTTAACATGTGCTGCTCTCATGTAGCTGTTCTAAGTTAGCTGGTTCAAATAATATACAGCTTTTGTATCAAATGACAAGCCATAACAAGCCATGTAGCCAGACAAACAATGACTATGTATGTGCTGCCTTGGCATTGACAACATTAAGGAAGTAACTTCGGACATCCCCTGCTCTGACTGTGTGGCAATGCCGAAGCTGGCATATTGTCTGGTAGATTTAGACCCTGATTCAGAGTCGAATCTGAGCCAACTTCAGGTTAAATAACCTGTTAGTTGCAAAATTCTATGTCCAGCAGAGTAAGGAGCCCAGAAAACTGTCCGAGGCACTCTCTAGACCAGAGGTGTTCAGTCTTATCCAGAAAAGGGACAATATGGGTACACATTTTCTTTGCAACCAAGCAAAAGCCACACTTGATAGTCTATTGAAAACCAAGCTCAACTGATTAAACAGGTGGAATCAGGTATGGCTCCTGCTTGATTGAAATGAAAACCTGCATCCACACTGGCCCTTTGCAGATAAGATTTGACACCCCTGCTCTAAACAAAGGGACAACTTGGTGTCAGACATGGCTCAGCTAAATCAATTATCCAAGAACTGAAACTGTGCAAACTGTAAGCTCATGCCTTTTAACAGAGCCCTGCTTATAGCCCAAGAACCAGTCTTCTTTGTCATAAGAATGCGAGGATGCTATATAATACTGTATGGCTGTATTTTCCAAGCTGATAGTAAAAAAAGGTGGAACTACATTATTCAACTGTGGCTTCAGTAGCATCCAGAAATGGCAGCAGTCCAAATAGGACTGCATTGTGACATTAGCCCAAAGCCTTGAATGCTTTCTTTCATACAGTGCCAGTCACGAGGGAATTCATTGTGCCACAGTATAAAGACTGACAGAGAAATGCTTTTCTTGTGAGATCTTATAATATTGCCTCATGAAAGGTACACAAGCACCATTAGTTTACTATTTTACTGCTTGTTTAGGAGCAGTCTACAGATGTCGATCCCTCTGTGGGGGAGCTGGTTGAGGCCTCTCTCCTAGCAGTAGGATGCCTGGGCCAGGACATGGGGGGCTCTCTGTCAATCTGGTTTATGCATGACAGCAGGTGTGGTTGGGCACAGTCTACATTGCCAGACACATTGCTGGACACGTGCCTGGGTCATTTTTTTGGCCTGCTGCTGCTGCTCAACAACTCACTGTCAACTGTGGTTCTGCCTGCATGTGTTGCGGCCATTGCAGCATGCCACACCACAGTGGATTGCGTCTCACTGAGGCTCATAAACCTATTACAACCTTTCTGAAAGGAGCAAGCTGCTTCTGCCCACCACATTCCCCCAAGAGTCCAGAGTGGAATCTCCCCTTAAGACCTCTCCTCATGAACAGCAATGAGTGTCTTTAATACTGCCTTTTTGCAATCACCTCACAGCTAACTTGAGGGTGACCTTGTGGCTAAGCACAATCCACAGACAGTCCTAAGGTGTTTCATTTCCTTGTGGTGGTTAGGACGGGTGAAATAAAACATTAGTTACATATGAAACTGTAGTCCTAAGAATACTGTACATCCCTGTGTGTACACACAAAAGAAATCATCCAGGTTATATTCACTGCCCCGAAACAACAGGTGTCCTTGTTTACAGAAGATTAGAAAATTTAAATAAAATGGCCACTTTCTAAAATTATATTCAAAATGCACTACACCTGAAAGAGTTTGTTTATCTTCATACAATAGATATCACGAATGCATTATTAGGAAGCTAACATAATCTAATACAGGTACCAAAGTGTTTGTTATTGTTACTCATTTGCTTTCGGACAAAGACAAACCATTCACCGTCTTTCTGGCTATACTCTCTGCAAGCTAGAACTGTTATGGTTATATCCCTTCTTGTCTCCAGGACAACATACAATGTGTAGGCATGTTCCACCATCCATTAGGTAAATGTTTGAGTCTGTTGGAGACTTCTTATATGCTTTTGTCTCTGTCAGCTGGGGTAATATTTTTAATAACAATAAACTTTGTCCATTTCAAAAGATGGAAAGCTGGTTGTAAAGGTGAAAACTCTGGATTATTATTATTATTTTTTTTTGGAAATACTAGAAATGCCTCTGCTTCAAATAAAACAGATCAGTCAACAAAAATAGTTCCCAAAGAAGCCACAGCTTAATAGAGTGTTGCGTGTTGCCATGCAATGCACAGGCTGACTGACAGTCCGTAGTTAAATGTAGTAATGGTTTTAGTGTCACTATTGCTAGAATTAGATTTTATTTGGCGAACACACACAAGTGGAGTGATACATATAATGAAACGTACTTGTGCTGTCATACAAAATATCAGCAGTCTTGGAACACTGCTTATTCAATTCAATTCAATTTTATTTGTATAGTGCTTTTAACAGTGGACATTGTCACAAAGCAGCTTTACAGAAATTAATATATTCAAATTAAATTAAATCAAAATAAATTGCAAATATGTGAATTTATCCCTAATGAGCAAGCCAGAGGCAACGGTGGCAAGGAAGAACTCCCTGAGACCCTATGAGGTATGACGAAGAAACCTTGAGAGGAACCAGACTCAAAAGGGAACTCATCCTCATCTGGGTGACACCGGATAGTGCAATTATAAATATATCCGTTCTATAACTGTGTATTACATGGACAAATAGTGCAAATTGTGCAACCAGTAAATTCATTACAGTTTTCACATGAAGTCTGATTTGTTGAGCCTATCCACTGTCCATTGATGGAGACCTGAGTGCAAAACTGCTTGTGGCATCTGCAACCCCAAAGACACTACAGCAATTGCAGTCCCAAGCCATCACAGTACAACTCCCCATATGAGATCCCCATCTCCACAGCCCCCAAGCAACACCAACCATAAATAGGGCATCAGGATGGATCAGGCTGGTCTGGAGCGCAGAAGGGGTCAGGATCACTGATATCTCAGGAGTAGCAAGTGTAGCGAGAGAGAGAGAGAGAGAGAGAGAGAGAGAGGTAGAGGGAGAGATTGTTAGGTAAGCTTTTGTCCTGTAATGGTTAAGGAAAATGTACTTTGCATACAGAGTGCAAACAGGGACTCCAGCAAGACTAGCTATGACAGCATAACTAAAAGGGAGAGCCAGAAGGTAACACAGACATGAGGGCACCCTGGGACATAAAGCAGCCACTCCACCATCAACAAACTTGATTGAACGTGTTAGAGTGGTGGTGGTGGGGGTGGGGGTGGGGGTCAGCATTCCAAACATCCCAGTTCACCACAACACTCTATGGAAGGCTATTCCATAACCGTGGGGCTTTGTAAGAGAAAGCTCTACCCCCTGCTGTAGCCTTCACTATTCAAGGTACCAACAAATAGCCTGCATCTTTTGATCAAAGTATGCATGGCGGACCACAATCCAATATTAGAAAGCAATTAAGTGCTGAAAAAGACATCACTAATGTTGTGACATTTTACCCGGCCAAGGATAAAAAAAAAAAACCCATCAAAACCTTGTAAAAATGGTTGATCTTCGTTGCGACTGAAAAAAAGAAAAACAGAGATCACTTAAACCAAAGTACCCTTACAAACCAATTTTAATAAAGTGCACTTCCTAACAAAATGTAAACCATTTCAAAATGTAAACAATTCTTTCTATAATGAAAACAGTCAAGCATGGAGAGCATACTTAAAATGAAAAAAAAAAAAACATGTACATCACCTCTACTAATGTCTTGAGTATTTAAAAGTACAAGAAATGAAAAGGTGATCATATACAGTATATTAGCCATCAGTTTTAGCATAAAGAATGCAAATTGCATACTTTTGAAGAGTTTTTTATTGAATAAACAAGTTTGAAATGTTTCAAGTAATGAATCGTATTGCATTGTATATTGCAGTTCTGGATGTCAGCTGTTTCAACAACAATGCCCATCCCCTCTGGAGCATTCATGCCTGTGTTTGTGCTTGGTAAGATAATGATAATAAGCAATAATAGAAATGTAAGAATTTTGTTGATGACTACTACAGAAAGCTAGCCATTTGTCATTCTGCAAAAAGTTGCCTATCTGTTGTTAATGAAGTCATCAAAGGCAAACCTCTTGCCTCTAATAAAGGAAGTACAAGCCACTAGAGGACAAATCACTTAAATCTCTCTCTCTCTCTCTCTCTCTCTCTCTCCCTCTCCCTCTCTCTCTCTAGGTGCAGCATTTGGTCGTCTAGTGGGGGAGATCATGGCCACCCTATTTCCTCATGGCATTCTATTTGATGGCATCCTCTACCGGATCATTCCTGGAGGGTATGCTGTCATTGGTCAGTCTTACTTCCACCTTCTCTTCTCTTCTCTTCTCTTCTCTTCTATTCTCTTCTCTTTCCATGTCTCTCTCTTCATCACAAACCATATAATTCACTGAAAAATTGTTATAACAATCAAATCTCCATCTCAAGTCTATATCTGATATGGCAGCTATGATTAAGTACATTAGCTTCGGTGTTCTTGCACTATATAAAGAAACTTTTCATTATATTCATTGAGGATCACCTGGATTCTGTCTTGTGTATGTATGCATGCATGCAGAGACTTTCAACAAAGTCACAAAATAACCCTATGATGTAGTATTTCATAAAAATACTGTTGTCATACAGGATCATTCCCTGAAACCATATAGCTGAGTTCCCACTTGATTGGTGCTGGATCCAAATGACTCTGGTGGTCATAGAACATAAGTAACTATCATTCTGTTTCATCATATGATGTCAGTATTGGTTAGCAAAAGTAGGTGATATAACTGTGGGAAGAAACCTCAGGTTCAACCACGAGGTCACTCTGGAGTCAAAACAGGCGAGCTAGCTTATTGCCAAGGCATGCAGTTCTCCCACTTTTTTTAGTAAACTGATTACTGCAAAAAGTGACTCATTTCAGTTCTGCACTCTGCAAGTGCTCATAAGGTGAGATTTTAGGGGACTGCAGCACAAGGAGATCCCATATACATCTTCAATAGACCCTGTCAACCCATACAAGGCCTGTGTAATAGGTTATTGTGTTCAAAAGTGTCTTTAGACTGCTGAGTCACAATCCTAAACCTGCTCTTCACTCCAAAGGTTCTAAATCATTCCACCCATTTGGGACAATATTCTGGGAGGCAGCTGCTAGGGCTTTCCATCCACTAGTGACAGTAGCAGTGGAAATCAAGAATATCGACAGAAGCAGCAGTAGAATTGGAAATGCATATAGTAGACAGTCAGACCAGTTGTGGGCCAGTGCATCATGACCTACTGGACTGTCCAGCTCCACCAGGGAAAACCAGTCAGTCAATTTGGCATCAGCAAAGATATCCACCTATGCCCAGCCAAACCTTTCCCAGATTTGGGACATCACTTCTGGGCGCAGATGCCACTCTCCCAGACATATGCAGCACCATTGTCTGGTCCCAGCAAGTATAGTTGTGTGGTGATTGATGTATCTGACATTGCAACGTTGTCCAAATGGACCAGCAAGTGGCAGTGTGTCTCCGAACTGGTAAGAACAGACTCAAGACTGTGCTTAGTAATCCTGCTATCCTCAATAAAAGTTGATGCTGCACATAGTGACCTACACAGTTTTGATTTGTGATTGTGTTAATGTTTGTCCCACATTGGGCTGATAGTGTGGGTTGCTTTTTCATTGATTTCTGCTTTATGCTAATGGATTGTGTTGTCTGCTTCAGTATTAGAAAGTGTTTTCCCCCTGAGTTCACCATGAGACAGCATGTTGTAATGTGGACGAGGAGCGTAGACATGTCCCAGATGGCCTGCTCCTTGGTGGGGGCACATAGGAGCTTGTCCAAATATGGCTTTATCCTTATAACAGGGCCACCTTCCACCATCAGACTACTATCCTTCTTCTGAACTATGACATATGTTGAGTAGAAAACCTTGCCTCTGGCCAAGAGGGAACAAACTTCTTGGATCAGATCAGCAAACTGGTATTGATGAGCCCTGAGCCCCAACAAGGCTGGGGGCCAATGATAGACCTAATGTTTGTTACCCTGCAACATTAAGTCCCAGTGGTTGTTGCCCCATTAGCTCTCTTTTGATCTGTAAAGCACCTCACTGGCAGGTTAGCTAATATTCACAATGAATCTACAGTACTTTCACACCTAGGATTCATGTGGCCTGCTTTGATATTAGAGAGCTCTATCCTGACCCACAATGTAAATGCAGGAGCCCTTAGGCACCTGCTATGGACCTGAAACGATCCAGAGCTGATGAGCCAGGTTGTGAATATTTGAGAGCCCCATATCAGTCCATTTGGCTATGCTGGTTTCTTTTTTCTTAACATGAGCTACCCTGCATCCTGGCCTAGGTATCCCACTGCCTAGAGCCAGGTTTTGATCGGATCCATTACAGAAAGGTCAATAACTGCTGATTAGAGTGTTCATTCCAGTGCAAGTAGCAAAATCATTAATGAATTGAAAGTACGTATATGCCATATGTGAGGCAGTGTTGTAACACCTCACCAGACTGTCATCAGTGCATCTATATTTGATGCTTGAGCAGCATATGTCTGAACAAACATTGTAAGGGGAAACCACCAGTGATGTGATGCAAATGTCAATCTGTAGAACATAGAAGTGTGGTGTATTACAAAGTAAAATTCCATCCGTTGGTAAGTAAGTTTATTCTTTTGCAGGTGCAGCAGCAATGACAGGGGCTGTCACTCATACAGTCTCTACTGCTGTGATTTGTTTTGAGCTGACTGGTCAGATCTCCCACATTCTTCCCATGATGGTAGCAGTTATCCTGGCCAACATGGTGGCACAAGGACTTCAACCCTCACTTTACGACTCCATCATCCAGGTCAAGAAGTTGCCATACCTCCCAGAGCTAGGCTTTGGTCATATCAGGTGAGAACATCTGTGTGCAGACCCCCATACCACTGAAGAGTATTGTATCCTTTTTCGTTGCAGCATGGCTCACAGTGTACACATATAGTATGCTCAAGAGCATTACAGAGATCTTGTGATTTATCATTTGTGTAGGTCAATTTTAGGTCAGATGTGTCATGTTGGAGCCTGGCCAGTCTAGGTTTTCTGATTAAATGCTGTCTTATGGCTATACCATAAGAAGAAAGCCTTATTAGGCTATTTATGGTCATATGGCCTCTCCTTTGTCTCACTTAGCTGTATGCAAAAAAAGTTAAGACTATTGGGCTCAGTATTGGACAGTAGAGAGTTAGTGGACAACAAACTATCCCCTCCTCATATTGCTAACCTGACTCAGTATGCAGGTTTCTCTTTTTCAACATCTGGCCATTTCTCTCCAGGGAGGCCACAGGTGCTTGTTCAGTTCCTTGCCATCTTGAGAGTGGACTAATGCAACTTAATGCAGCTGGCAGGTTTTCCCCTGCTGCCACCCCTGAGACTGGTCAAGAATGCAGCAGCGTGACTTGTCCTCCTCAAGTTTGACGCTGATCACCTCTTATACCACTTTCTTCTGTTAAAGTTCCCACCTGATGTGACAGCTTCTAAGACATCCTCCTGCAAGAGTGACCTAGAAGCATCCACAATATATTTCTTTACTTCTTAACCCTCTGCATCCTTTTTCACCCTCTTCCCTGACTACTGATGACTTTGCCACCTTCTTTGATGAGAAGTTTAACAATCTCTGCCAATCCTTCCCTTCTACTCAATTTCTACACTTCACAATCACTCTTCTCTTCCTCTTTCCTTATTACATTTTTCTTCTCTTTCTACAGAAGAAATCCTAAGATTATCTTGTCCAGCAAACCCACCACCTCATAAGACATCCTCCCCTTCATCACTTCCATTATAAATGACTCCAAAACATCTGGTCATGCATTGACTTCCTTTAAGACAGCAAAGTTTGTTCCCATTTTGAGTGAGCCCACTTTAGATACCTCAGCCATCAGCGAGTACTGACCTACTCTTTGATCTTTCAGCAGCCTTCAACATGGTCAATCACAAGACTCATGAGTCCATCTTCATGAGTCTTGGAATTTGTAGCAAAGCATGGCAGTGGTTTGCTTCTTACCTGGAGGGATGGTCATATCAAGTGACATGGAGGGGATCCACACCTGCTCTACTCAGACTTTCCACTGGTTTCCCATAAGGCCCAGTGCTAGGTCCTCTTCTGTTCTCCCTGTGTACCCACTCTCTTTGTGAGGTCGTATCCTCAGATGAGTTTTCATGCCACTGCTATGATGATAGTCAACTCATCCTCTTCTTTCCTCATTCAGACACTTGTGTTTCTGCTCGTATCTCAGCATGTCTGACAGGCATCTTATCATGGATGGCAGCTAAATCCCAGAAACTAAATCCCAGGAACTAAATCCCAGCAAGACTGAGCTGCTGCCAGCATTATGTATGGGCTAATTCTTCTTCTCACTTCTGTTCACAGTCCAAAAAATATACTGTATTTGCAGTAAGTTCTTTCTACATTTAAAACTGATATGAAATTTATAAGTGTAATATAATATAACTTATTACAAAAATTTAACTATGCAGCACTATACACACTTAGTTCCTAAAGGGATTAAAAGGAGCTGTTTTGTTTGGATATTGCAGCAGCACACCTAACATCTGGAAAAAATATTGCATTAAAATAAAACCATGTCTGATGTTTAAGCTGAATATATCATTAATTGCATGTGGTATTTATTTTATTTGTTGATTTTTGCTCATTTTCATTGTGGGTGCCAATAGTTGTGGAGTTGACTGTATTCGCCAAATTTTTTGATCAGTGATGTTGTCTATTTTTTTATGTCACAGTCAATATAACATCTTTGTTGAAGACATCATGGTGAGAAAAGTGAAATATCTGTGCTCACAGTCCACGTACAGAGAAGTGCTACATCTACTGGAGTCCACATCCCTCAAAAATTTCCCTCTGGTGGACTCAAAAGGTGAGATTTTATAGAACCACAGAATGGCTTGTATGGCCATATTATTTTTTTTTACACATTTCAAACAGTAATAATATGATTTGTATGTTTGTATGCATTGATCAAGCCTGGGCTTGAACTGGAATAAAACATATACACTTGGAAAAAGGCAGTTAAAATGATCTAATCACCAATTCAATTCAATTCAATTTTATTTGTATAGCACTTTTAACAATGGACATTGTCACAAAGCAGCTTTACAGAAATAAATGGATTCACAAAAAATATATTGTAAATATGTGAATTTATCCCAATTCATCACCTGTTTTTCAACATAAGAATCAATGATCCTCTTGGGAAGCATTGAGCGGTCTGAGCTTCTTGCCCTCTGTGATTGGTGGCTATCAGCAGAGCGGCGGATCCTGACACAGGGAGTAGGTTTGCAAGGCAAAGGGTTATATGCCAGCTGGGAATCCATTGCCTTTGCAGATGAAGAAGGAGAAGACAGTGGTGGTGAAAAGGTATGTGAACAGGGGAGAAATTTTTTTTCTAGATTTTGCTCAGAAACTAGTATATTTTGCAGACATTTATTTGGAATTGTGCTTCATAGTGCAGTTTGTTCTCCTTTTGATAAAGCTTTATTTTACACTCCCCTAAGAGCTAGGTTAGTGTGTGGTACAAACCTCTTAAGTACAGTGTAGTTACTGTGTATCAGGTAAAAAGATGGGAAATGCTAACTTAATGTTAACTTAATTAAATTGGTAAGGGTGTGGTGTAACTTGTGTGGTACTGAATTTGTTTTTTTTTTTTGGGGGGGTGGGGGGGGGAATCTGATAGTACTGATCAGGTATTGTAATTTTGTAAACAGCTAAAGTTGGGAAGTATATAACAACAACAACAAACAACAACAACAACAACAATAATAATAATAATAATAATAATTATTATTATTATTATTAGTAGTAGTAGTAGTATTAGTATTATTATTTG
Organism: Pangasianodon hypophthalmus; assembly: GCF_027358585.1. Classification (NCBI taxonomy): domain Eukaryota; kingdom Metazoa; phylum Chordata; class Actinopteri; order Siluriformes; family Pangasiidae; genus Pangasianodon; species Pangasianodon hypophthalmus. The sequence goes on from NC_069738.1 coordinate 13,044,335, forward strand.
TACATCACCTTTCATACACACTAAATGCAACTCAATGTGCTTCACACAGAAACTTAAAAAGACTAAAAACTAAAACAGCATTAGAAAAACAAGATGAGTAAATAAAGAAAGAAAAGAAACAGCTAAACTGATGTTTGTAAAAGGAGAAATGGTCTTTGTGGGCTGGGAATTTTAGGTTTAAACCACTGTTCTCTTTCAGAGCATACCGATGCTGGAAGAAAGGAATGGCCCTTTACCTCCACCCAAACAGCCAGAGCCCACCACAAATTGTACCCCTCCTGGTGAGTCGATGTTGTAGAAATGATCAAAACAAGAAATACTGATGTAATATTGCTGTTTTCATTCATTAAAATCACATTGCGACAATGTTAACATCAGATAGAAGTCACATTAGAATCAGTTTGTATAGTTGACAGTTAATGTTGTAAGACATTGTGGTAAGGTATGTTCTCCCTTTTTCTCTTTCACTTTTACTTTTTATTCCAGCTAAAGGTCCCCTCCAGTCTTTCAGGAGAACTTTACATAACCTTTTCTCCTCCTCTTCAGAAAGACAGGCAGAGGTGCAGTCAAAGGTGCATACTATACTTTAGGCAGAAAGTTAAAACATTAAGGTATTTTTTTTCTAGGTTTTTGCCACTGGTCTTACATGATTCATATGTATATATTTGTTTTTCTTTTTTCCCAGGAGCCAACTCCTCCTCAACTCACTGATACAATGACACCTGAAGAGGTTGTTCTACTTAAAACTTCTAGGATTTCTGATCTAGCCATTTGTATATTTATTTGTACTTGGACATGACACATTTTTTAAAATTTATTTTCTGTGAAATAGCTGTAGTGCTAAGAACATTCCAATAAGTCAGGAGCTAAATATTTTAGAAGATATCTTGGTCTCTGTAACAAAATGTTGTCATGTGACAAAAATATGTCCTGGTTTATTGCAGTGTTTGATGTGGTATTGTTTGAAACAGGTTAAAGCATGGGAGGAGTCAGAGATGGACAAGCCACTGGAACTTGAGAGGGTGAGGATAGACCCATCTCCTTTTCAGCTGGTGGAGAGAACGTCGCTACACAGGGTGAGTTTACCTTCCAGCATCTTGTATTCTTTACCTGTGGGATTTTTACGTCTAAGCAACAGTTCTGTCATAGTTTATGTATGTTTCTATATATTCCAAATTTTAGTACATCACTTCAAAATTAAAATTAAAAAATAATTTCCCCTTGGGATCAATAAAGTGTTATCTCTTATCTTAATTTCAAAAAACTAATCTTCATGCATATGTATGTTAATGCCAATCAACCAGTAAATGAACTTGGTATGGAGGTTTTTTGTTTTGAGTAACTTATTTACCCAAATAATAATTTCCTGTCGAATGACTGACTAAATTTGACTTACCTATATTCTTTAGTTACAAGGGTTTAAAACAGGCTGATGTTGGCCTAGTAAATACATTATGTCAAACTCAAGGCCTGTCAGATAATTAGTCTCTTGCTAATTGTTTTTGTGGCAAGACATTTCAATAAATTTATTTATTGAAAAAATATTCAGTGCATGACAACTTCATGGATCTGAGAGATGAATGTAGCCAAACCATATCTAAAATATAACTTGGACCCAGCCTATTAAAAGGTTTAAAAACAAATAAAAGTATCATGAATTATAAAATAAACTGCTAAACAATGCAGTCCTGATAAAATATGAGTAATATACTCCTCTGCATTTTACTTTACATCAGATACTTCTTGAGTTCCTGACTGTATGTGAAGATGGTTTATAGTGACCACTGACTTTGTTTTTTCACACAGACTCATACATTGTTCTCCTTACTGGGCCTCAGTAATGCCTATGTAACCAGCATAGGCAAGTTAGTAGGAGTTGTAGCACTGAAAGAGGTAGATAAATGTGTATACTACATGTATGCACACACATCAAGTTATGTATATTATTCAATATACATATCCATATATTCAAATTCTTTTTTTAATCTTGTGTCAGCTTCAGAAAGCCATCGAAGGCTCAACACGGAGTGGTGTCCGCTTGCGTCCCCCACTGGCCAGTTTCCGTGACACCATCCGTAAGTACTCCAAGACGACCCAGGCCTCCTCGGCCTCAATTTCCCCAATGTCTTCCTCCGCCCCTGACTCCCACCATCGTTCATCCCAAGTGGTCCCCCCAGTTCCCCTGGCCCCTGTCAAACAGCAGGAGGAGGCAGAAGTGTGGATTGAAGGCGAAAAGCAAGAGACAGTGGTAAACACCAGCAGCTCCATGACAGGAAGCAGCAGCCCTAAGATAGGAAGTAGTATCAGCAATGCAGGAAGTCCCAACGGCAGCCCATCTCAAACTCCTTCCTCTCATCCCACTCTATCACTCTCAACCGTGAAACCTGCCCCTGAGGACAAAAGAGATGGTGATCAAGAAAGTGATGACGAGGAACCCCTTTAAGAGCTGTGTTTCTAATCTGTTTGTTTTCCCTTTATTGTAATTTTATATATTATATTTTTGTGTTTTTATGCCCTCTCATGTGATATTGCCTTTGGATTTTAGCTAGTCATAATCCTATGTGTCTGTGGAAAACTGCTGACAGTAGTTTTGGTGGTTCAAGAGTTAAGCAGTGTAATTACTTGGTTAGCCAGTGTTGATTTTCTGGTTTCCATGTTGAATGTTTTTTTTTTTTTTTTTTTTTTTTTTTTTAGAAGTCACTTTTATAAGATAATAATTTATAGGGCTCTATAAATCCACTCCACGGTATCAAATTAACATGAGTAAAAAAAGAAACTCAAAAGCATTTGGTGCAGATATCAAATAGACAGTACTTATAGTAACTCTGTGGAACATAGCAATGTCCCTTTAGTTCGACATGGAATGGTGTCCACTTGTGTCCCCCTCTGGCCAGTTTCTATGACACCATCCATAACCAGCAAGCCAGCTGAGGCCTCCTCTGCCCCATCTTTACCCATGTCCTCCACTTCTACCATAGAACGATCCAGTGTTTCCCTAAGTATTCTGCTGCATTGGACTTACCTCGTCGGTGCAGTCAGCATATGAAGTGGAAAAAACATAGACGCCTCCTGTTCATCTTTTATTAGGAACAAGCTAGCCAGCTAACTGTGTTGAGTGATGTATATTTACCTCCTCAAACAGCGATCTGTACAATCCGTGTTATAGATTTAACAAGCAAATATGTGTGTATGTTGATTGATCTAAAGCAAATACTTGTATCTACAGTATAACTCATTTTAAAGGTAAGAAGTGATACTGTTTACTTCAGATACTGTGTGCAGCCATGTTGATTTGACCTCAATTGGTAAACTGGGACGGATCTTGTAGTTGAGAAGACTACCCCAAGTTGATGAGTAGGAATTTCAAGTTGAGGGGTGTTTTCTATGGCTTTTCCTGGTTGGAGGTTGGGAATTACAAGTTGTGACCTTAAGTCTGCTTTCTTTCTAGCCCTGCTTGCTGACCCTTAAGAGATCTTTGTTGTAATTTAGCTAGCAGATGGTGTGGTATTAACTCTTTTTTTAGTGTTGTGTGGTTTATTTTTCAATTTTGAAACTTTATCTTAAACTTGCAGTGTGCTTAACTATTTCAGCTGCAGACCATGAATTTTACATATACACTGTATGGCCAAAAGTATGTGCATCCCTGACCATCACACCCATATGTGCTTCTTCCCCAAACTGTTGCCACAAAGTTGGAAGCACACAATTGTATAGAATGTCTTTGTATGCTGTAGCATTACAATTTCCCTTCACTGGAACTAAGAGGCCCAAACCTGTTCCAGCATGACAATGCCCCTGTGCACAAAGCGAGCTCCATGAAGACATGGTGTGTGAAGGTTGGAGTGGAAGAACTCGAGTGTCCTGCACAGAGCCCTGACCTCAACCCCACTGAACATCTGTGGGATGAACTGGAACACCGACTGCACCCCAGACCTCCTCGACATCCCAACATCAGCGCCTGACCTCACTAATGCTCTCGTAGCTGAATGAACACAAATCCCCACAGCCACGCTCCAAAATCTAGTGGAAAGCTTCCCAGAAGAGTGGAGGTTATTATAACAGCAAAGGGGGAATAAATCTGGAATGGGATGTTCAACAAGCACATTTGGGTGTGATGGTCAGGGGTGCATTAACTATTGGGCAATTCACATCCAGTATTTTTGGGTTATTTATTTTGTAATTAGCAAAACTGTACAGAAGCACAAAAAACCTTATTTGGATGCTTTTCTGTGCAGATATCAATGTAATTTAGGTTACTTTTAAGATGTCTAGATCATTATTATGTTAACAATTTTCAATCATTATCTCGCATAGCAATTTCTATTTCTCTCAGGTCACTCAAATGTCTTTAAACTAATGATTCTTACAATGGTATACATGGTCAATATGTACTATATAGGCTGATACTTTTTCTTCACTTTATAGTACATAATACCTGAAGGATGATTTGAAGTTGTCAGGTGGAGAAAATCACAAGCACTTAGTTTATTTTTTTCCAATTCTGATGTACATTCTTTATTTATTCTTTATCTACATCTTTATTTATTTCTCTCTTTCTCATTCAGTCTGAAAAGAACTTGTATGTTTAGAATTAGGTATGCAGGTTTAGTATTAAGAATGGTTTTGTAGGTTTATTTTCGATATAAAAAAATAAAATTGATTATTAGAATGTGATGTAACAGATTCACATTCCGATGAATTATGTATACAGTAAATGTTTATTGGGGGAACTAGTAAATATGCAATAAATCATGACAACTATAGTGACATTTGAATTTGTCATATTTGGTCATTGTCAAAATTTCTGATGATGTATTATGATAGTAAGTCAGTATTGTGTTTGCAAGTGTGTGTGTGTGTGTGTGTGTGTGAGTGTGATTCTTCATTTGCTCTAGTTTGACAACTTCTAATCATACAGTGCGAGTTACTCACAGTAAGGTTTTTATTTACAACACATAAAAATATACACATAGGTTGGAGCATGATATCCACTATCATAACAGGTCACTTATATCACTTGCTGTTTTAGAATGTAAGTTCTTTTTATAGGGTCATGGTTTAAATCTCCCTTTCTAAACCAAAACTAAACAATCAATCTATCAAATTTCTCTTATGTAAGGTAGTAATAATGCATATATGACATCTCTCCATTCCCATTACAATATTACCATCTTCATAAAGCCTTTTCCCACCTTCTAGACATTTTTATTTTGTATAATACTTTAGTTATTAAAAAAATGTTGCTCAAGTTGCATAATGGACTTTATTACTATTTAAACACAGGATTAACCCTGCATTAGAGAGAATTATTCCTTGTCTATTATCCACCTAGTAAACAACAAACTCTTCAAATAATTAGAACAAAGCCTACAATCAATTAATAGCACCTTCTTTCCTTCAGTTTCATCTATTATGTCCACAGTCATCCGGTCTGTCTCGACAATAAAATAATGCACAATTTATAGTTATAATTTATAATGCAAAATTTATCAATACTTCAGTTTGTTTGTTTTTTTTTTCAAATGATTGAAATGATCACAGTATGAGTAAATTAGTTAACTGACTTTACTGTGTTTATTTTATGCCTAATTTTAGCACTACTTTATATATATATATATATATATATATATATATATATATATATATATATATATATATATATATATATATACATATAAACTCAGCTTCACATCTGTTTGGTGTTACTCTGGAGGTTAAAGTATCCTTTGGTAACTTTTCCAGACAATGTCAACTACTGTGTGCAAGAATGTGTTCTGTCTTTCATTACACTGTTCTGGTCTAACAAATCACTCATTCTGCAGGTTTTATATTGAGACTGATGGGCGATGGAAGCTGTATCTGAACTTCCAGCTTTAATTGTCCAGTCAAATAATTGTGATTATCAATATTATGCAAAAAAAATTAAATAAATAAATAAATAAATAAAAAACAGAAAACCCATGAGTTAAAAAAAAAAAAATACAGTGAAAGATTTTGGAAAAGACCTAATGGAACAAAAAATGTAGTCGCCAACCAAAAGACCATACATTCTTTTATAGTCATAATAGTGCATAAGTCTTATATGTATAGGTGTTGAAAAGTATAGCACTGTTTCCATTTGGGCAGTATTGTGCTTGCTTATTTAAAGAGCTTGTGTGTGTGTGTGTGTGTGTGTGTGTGTGTGTGTGTGTGTGTGTGTGTGTGTGTGCGTGTGTGGCTGCTGAAAGTAAAATACATTGGAGACACTTCACACAACATTATTGCCAAATGGTGAATAAACAGATAATGGTTTTGAGAATATACCTTTATACATACATGCAATCATACAGTCATACCAACATACACACACATACATAGAAACATACATATTGTATGTACATAGAAATACATCATATTTTGTTGGCTTTTAATTTTATTACAAAAATCAATTTCAGTTATTACTATATGTATACTGGTAATTCAGTCACTTAAATATTCAGAATGCATGCACTTTCTTTTGGTTGTCTTTGTATGTTTGTATGTATTGCACTGTTTTCTTTAGTTTCTTTTAAACGTGTCCTTCCCCTGGTCAACATATCACATAGTTTCATCTCTACATCTCTGCTCTTATCATGTCTGTTAGTGTGTCCCTGCATTTAAAGAATGCAGTTTTATAATTATATCCTTTATCACTTTTAAGAACATATAAATCATTGCATCTCACTGCGGAGTCCTCCTGTTTGATTGACAAAAAAATGAGAACATACACCTTGGGTTTGGGTGGTTATACATTAGTGTAATTAGTTGATTATTTCAGTAAAGACGGTCCCATTTTTGAAACTCTTCCTTAGTGACCCTCCTGAAAAAAGCTGTTAATTGGTCGCCACGACAACCACAGCCCCTTCCTCCACTTCCTCTTCCTTCTCTTCCAGGGATTGGATGATGCAGGATGTGACCTCGAAGGCCATGTGCTCAGGCATTGGCTCTGCGTGTGACAGGGGTGGGCTCACACAACCAGGCACTGGACCCTCTCTATGAGGCTGTGAGGTCAAAACTGGCACCATGGACATTGCCTCAGGTTCCAATGTTAATGTGACGTCATCCTCCTTGAATAAGACCGTTGAGAAAAGAAAACCACCTGATTATTATCACCAAAACAACTGTTACTGTAACTGTTGTTTCCGTCTTCCCTTCCATATCTAAGAACACAATCTGAAATGAATAGCCATGCATTGTTTCCACACCACAACAGGTCTTTGCAACGTTCTTTCTAAGTAATATTTATCTCATAGCCTAGTTCCTAGTTTTCTCCAAAGTCCTTATTTATAGTTTATATACAGTCTAGTGTTTGTTTGTTTTGGCCATTTTTGCTCTTTTTGGTTTATGATCAAGGATTTGCTTGCATTTACACTGTCTTCCTCTGTCTGCTGGTTACTGTAAAACCCTGTATATACGCACACTTCACTTTCTACCTCATTGAGCTTGACTGCGCTGTTTGAGCATGGCTGTGAAGAGCAAGAAGCATTTTAATTACCTTCTAATGATTACCATTAAAATTATTTGAAATGTCTTAGATTTTACACTTTGCTGTAGGCCTATTTAACTCTTTTTACCATAGTCCAAAAATGAAATTTTGACTTGTTTTGGGGCTGCCTGTGTTCAGTATTGAATTTATTTGTGATGTCACACTCCACAGTAGTAGTTAATGGCTCATATGAAAGTAGACACAGTTTTCATAAGTATTTCTTTTTTTTACCTAGCCTACAAGGTGTAAATGTTATAATATTATTGTGGCAGTTGTGTACCATGTTTTACTGTCAAAAAAGTAGTTGTGCTGTTTGTTTTATCTCTGTACCAATGTTATTGTGGAGAGGTGTGAATTGTTTGCTCAGCAGGGGGCTCACATCTCTCCCCTTTCCCATCACCCTGCTCACCAGCAGCTCAACACAGTCACGATACTCTACACACAGAAACCCAACAGTGTCCTGACTAACCTTATAACAGACTTGCAGCGATTAAATAATTCATTTGTTTATATTGATTGAAAATGTCCAATAAGTCAGTTTCCATTCTGCCAGCAGAATGGAACGGCAATATACTCTAGCAAAGGATTAATCTTTTCTTTTAGTTATTTTATTTCTTTCCTGGCCGAAAAAATTGCCATTTTTGACAATTTATGGCTGAAAATTTTTTTTGTTGCGTCCTTAATAAATATAGTTACCTGATGTTAAGTACATCAGGTAACTATATTTATTAAGTATATTAATAAAGTATATACTTGACTAATGATAGCGAAGTTGAACACATATTGATAGATTTTATTTCACTTAATGAACTTAAAACATTCCCCATTTACATTGACAGAAAGTGAGGATGCTGCATCAGCACATCTTTCAAGCAGGAAGATCAGGAGATGAGAAATTACTAATGTTAGATGTGGGGAAGGAGGGCGGGGCTTCCAGGGTGTGAGTCAGAAGAGTTATTCTAGATTCACATGTCGATTGACTCATCTGCCATTTTTATTAGGGAAAAAAGACTGGATTGTTTAAGTATTTTTGAGTGATATCTCATAGCAGCATACTCTGATGTTAAAATGTGGAATGTGTAAACTTTGGAATGTCTGTATACCCCTGGCCAAAGTTATTTTAAGTCACTCCTCTGTAGAGCAAATACAATATGGGTTACACTGTAATATACAGACTATTACAATATACTTTTTTAATTAAAAAATTGCTAAGAACACACCTTGGCTTCCTCCTCCTCTTGTTGCTCAGGGATGCACTCATTTTCTGTAACAAATTCCTCACCATATGGTTCCGGCGTGCCCATTTCTGCCAAGGTTATGTTCATGTGTCCCATTATTTCCATCTGATGTGGCTCCACTTGTGCTGCTGCCCACAAATCAGCCAGTCGTGGATGAGTGGGTGGACCCAAGCTATGAATGGTGCTATTGGGCGTAGCTTGCAAAGAATGGGAGGTGCTGTGTAGCCGATGTTCCAGTGACTGGAAGAAACACAGATTAAGACAAAAAATGTTGGCCAAATAAATTAAATACCATATCAAAAAGCTGATTATATTGTTGCAGATTTATTCAAAACAACTATTAGACAGCTGTAACGCTCTAGTGCATGTACTATATAGTTTGTAAATTGATAGCTTTTGTGTTGCACTAGCACTGGTATTGCAACTGTTCCCTTTAAGATCAGTTGCTTGTAGTACTGCATGATATATTTGAATTGTTCTAACCTGTTGCTGGTACTGCATGAGTTGCTGCTGCTGGTACTGCTGCATCTGCTGCAGCTGCTGTAAGTGGCTCTGCTGCTGAAGTGCAAGCTGCTGCTGGGACAGATAGTGGGTGGAGCAATCATAGCCTTCTCCAGAAGCCCCACTAGCTATGTAGGAGCCAGCAGCAGGAGACGCCATGCCTGATAGCTCATTGCTGATTGGCTCCCAGGCATCAGAGGATGAAAGGCAGTACAGACCCTGGGACACATAGGTGTGAGGCCACACTTCTGCAGATGAATGGTGCAAAGGCTGATCTAGAGTGCAAAGAAGTAAACAGAAAAGGCGATAAAGAGAAAAGAGTTCTTTGGTCATTGCATTTGGATTAAATACAAATGAGGGGCCGATTCCGCTTATCAACAATAAACAATAAATTATACATGAAAATGTACTTTGTTTGGTTTATAACCTCAAAAAACTTGAGTTTAATTTAATATTAATTTCATGCAGTATTAATATTAATATATCATGGAGTAATTTCAATATGTTGTTTCTCAATATCTGTGTTAACTCTGTTTCAGTCTCAGAAAAATTAATCATTTCTGCTCATCCACTCCTGCAATAGCTTTTTTTAAAAAATTTTTTGGCTTTTCCACATTTCCATGCTCTAAATAAAATAAGACCTAAACCGGTCAATTTGCCAAGAAGCAGTATCAGTGAAAAACAAAGTAAACAGAATAAATTAGGACTGCAGATATACAAAACTTCTTGACTTCTTCTCAGCCCCACACAGACTACTACTGCATGCACTGAAATGCTGGACATATCCAGCTGATTGAATGAACTCGAATGGGCTCATTAAACTGCGAGTGAATTTTGGTCTTGACCAAAAAGATTGCATGTATGAGGCAAGCCTGCATGCAACTGCAAATATTCATTAATGATTAACCCTTTGCTCAGAGGGTGAAATATGGTAATTTCCTGTTTTCTTTCTTTTCTTTTCTTTTTTTTTTTACTAATTCAATTCAAGTCTTGCTGTCCCAAAAGCACTGCACATGAATACCTATTTATTTAAATGAAAGGACAAACATGTACCAAAATATATCAAGGTTTAAAAATGTTTCATTTTACTAAATAAACAAAATAACGTACGATTAAACTGTTGTTTTTAACCAGTCAGCTGTATTTTATTGTTGTCTTCTTGGAACATGATTTTTATGGTAAAAATGATGTCGCAAATTACTTTTCAGTTATTGAGAATTAGGCTGATGAGACTATGAAATAATTTATTTAAAGATGACATGCAGCTTTTGTTTGTCGCTATAGTCTTTGTACAAAAGCTATTTTAGTAGTCAGACTGTAGATGCTGGCGTCTACATCACTAGGTGTCCGGAACAAACAGAGTTCGAAGCACTGACAGAAAAAACATTTATTTAAACATAATTTTAAAAAGTAATAACCTAAAGATTAGCTGATTAAAGCACTGACAAACTGAATGCAAGAAGAGCCAATCTTGGCCATGGCCAAAAACACTCACTGGGGAAGATAATAAATTTGCCATCAGTAAATTCATGTAATAAACACAAGCTTAGCTTCTTATACAAGCTCTAATTATTTCTAGGCTTGATTACTGCAAAACTTTCCTCACAGGTCTTACGTCGTATGTGATATGTACCTTATAGAGCATTCAGAATGCTTCTGCTCACATGGTTCATAACCTCCCAGGTGACTCCCACAACTTCCCTCATGTGACCCCATAACCACCCACCCCCCCAAAGCTGAACTCAGGTCTTAGCTCCTAGCTCCTCAGTGGTGGAATGAACTTCTATCTACATTCAGAATGGCCACGTGTGGTTTCTTTAAGACCCTGCTGAAAAATCAGGAGTTAAACGATAGTATGTACTATCTAGTGCTAGAGTGGCCTAGGCAGTAACAAAATGGCAATTTCAACCAAAGTACATAAATAATATAAAATAATCTAAATTCACATTAAAGGACAATTTCAATTTGTCCTTTATGTGTATGAATAATAATACAATTAAATTTAACCTTTCCAGGGCCTTCAGAATTACCTCCTGGTTGCTTCTCTGGTTAAAAGCCCTCCTCCTTCAGTCACTGACTGTTTGTGGACGACCTCCTCCAGGCTGAGTCATAGTTGTGCAATGACTTTCTTTCCAATTTTTAATAATACAGGGTGTCCCAAACGTCTCCATACATAGGGGAAATTAACACTTTTTAGCAAAATGTATTCCAAAATTTATATTTTTTTCCCAGAAACCCTTTAAGATGCTTTTGACAAAAGAAGAACGTACTGAAGTCATTTTCATGGCTGGATCAGGAAGCTGTCGCAAGGTTGTTATGGACTTTAAAAGGAAACATGGCGAGCTCATCACACACCACACTGCTTCTAAACTTATTAACAAATTCAAAAAGACTGGAAGTGTTGCGGACCAACTGAGAATTGGACATCCACAAACATCCACTGACGAAGGCACAACCGACATGGTGCTGGCAAACACAGTCCTCAAGTATGGAGTCTTTTGGGACACCATGTAGATTTAATGGTCTAATGCTCTGCAGGATGTTTTTTGATGAGTTTTTTTTTTTTTAATAACCAAACCTTGACTGAAACCTTTCCAGAATTTTGTCCTGGAATTGATTTGCAAGCTCCTTGGTCATCATCATGCTTACTCTTTCTATGTTCACTAACACACTCTGGGGCTTTCCAGGAAAAGGTATATTTGTAGTGAGATCATCTGACACTTTAATTGCACACAGGTCAACTCTGTTCAACTAATTAAGTCACTTCTGATGGCAGCTATATTGATCCCCTCCCAATTCAATACTATGGGCTGTTTTTATAGATTCATGACATGTACCAAATTAAGTCCATTTCAGTTCCAGCTTGTGACTGTTATCAGGACCACCTGATCTGACGTAGACACTGCCCAATGGGCAATATTTATAGCTGTGAAGTGTTCCGCCAGTCCTTGCACTGCATGGATGTGCTCCATGGCACCATTTGGTGGTGGGGACACTTATTTAGGGCCTGTCCCACAAGATGGACAGGGGCATTCAGGGGTGCTGGAACATGAATAGTCCATTTGGCTGTTCTGGTTTCGTGATTCTGAAACCTCTCCATGGCTTCTTTGGCAGTAGAGCCAAAGTGCAACCTTGGCACAGAGGGTCGATTTGCACATGTCTGGCAGAGAGGATCGTACTAACCTGGCCCCATATCCTGGCCTCCTACCACTGCTAGGAGCAAGGTGTTAAACAGTGTTCCCAAAGAGGGATCAACTTCTGTAAACTGGAACAATCTTTTCCACATGCAAGGCATTAAGCTCTCACTAGTGCATCTACATTCAGTGCTTAAGCAGCATGCACCTGGACATTCATCTAGGGAGACCCGAGCTGCTTGTGATCCCTCATATTAGTTCAGGCACTGTTGCCTTTGTCTGTCCAAAGCCTCCTATAAAGGTAGCAAGGTAGCTGAGGTAGTGTGAATTCCATCAACCTGGATTTATGGGTGTTGCTGAGGCTGGAGTTGAACATGTCAGTTCAACTTCTACGTCATTATCAGCCTGGAAGAATCACCCTGATGCAGCTATAGACATAACATCTTTACTCTTCTCCTCTGACAAGCAGCGAGGATGACTAATCATTGGACTGAGATCTATTTTGTGCTTTCTCATCTCCTAAATCATTGATCAGCCATGTTGTTAATTTGCCTACAAAATAACTCACAACTCATTGCTTCCTGGGCTTCTTGCAATGTTTAAAGTTGTTGCCAGGTATGGGCGTTTGAGACTAGTGAGCTGTTTTGGCTGTGGTATCACAGTATACTGAATCACAGTATAAATTAGCTGTCAGCACAGGGGATGTTCGAGCCAGACAATACTCAATTATCATGGTCAATTCTAAGGCATAACTGGTGCCTGTCTCCAGCTTTTGGGGGATTCAGACACTGGATGCTTCAGTTAACCACTCAGTGTCCAAAGTCTGGAGGGAAAACTGACTCCAGCTACAGAAATGCAGCTAACATAGCAGGTTCAATAGTGAACAATGCATGGTGGGAAAAAACAGTCAACTAATGCTAGCAGCAAGGAACCATAACTCCATTGGCCAACCAGACAGTGGCAGATGTGCCCTACTCGGAGCAAATAAGACTGAGGGAGAGCTCAACATGTCAAGAGAAAGAGGGGTGAAGCAGAAGGAGACATGAGTTCTGCTTACTGAGCAATAGCACTGACCAAGTTCATAGAGATAACTAGCGAAAAACACAGTGAGCGATAACTAACAAGGCTAGTAATGCTAACATGGGAAAGTCAACTCAAAACTAGCGGATGCCACAGAGTACCATAGTGTCTCATTAGAAAAATGCTCGCAATATAGTATAAAATACACTTACTGAGGCTGAAGCAATGAAAGGAGGCTATCCTCCATTTTGGAGGAAAGGTTACCCTGTAGCTGCAAGGAGGATGGCTCCATATGGTGTACATGTGTACAAGGTGAGAAGAAGAATTTGAAACATGGCTGTATGACAGCAATATTTATTACAAATACTGTATCCTCTCATTGTACGGGTCCCTGGAGGACTAGTGGTTAGGCCATGGCGCTCTCACCAATGTGGCCTGGGTTCAATTCCCAGCCAGGGAACCAACCCCAGCCACTGGGGTTGCACATGACTGCACTCCCAGTGCTGATCCCAAGCCCAAATAAAATTGGGGAGGGTTGCATCAGGAAGGGCATCCGGCATGAAAACGCTGTGCCAAATCAGATATGCGGACCAGTGATCCGCTGTGGTGACCCCTAACAGGGGCAGCTGATAGAAGAACAACAACTGTGTCCTACATTATTTTCTACTTTTGTTGGTAGATCTCACCATGCTTCTGTATGCGTACAAAAAGTTATTAGGAGTTAAATAAACTACTCTTAACATAACTACTCTTTTCCTAATGAATATTCAAGAAAACACTGAATAAAATATGTTAAACAGGTGTCATTTATCACCTTCTGACCTGAGGCAGAATATGATAGCAATAAAAGGACCTTTTCTGTCAAATAATTTATTCTTCATTTAATATGATCTGAGAGTTGAGTGAGGTTGAGTTTTGCCTCAGATTTCAGTCATGACTGCAAACATATGATATCTAACATACAGTATGTTGTAAGAATTGGGTTATAGATTCTCACGGTTTCCTCAGGAACAAAAGTGGATATAACTCAGCCGGACTCAAAGAGATAATGCTGTCTCTCATTTATTTCAGTAGGTTACTATATACTCACACAGGGTTGACAGATTATTCGGTTGTCAATGAATGAAAGATCAAATATTACACTTATAATATGTAGCGGTGGTACGACACATCCGCACACACGGCAAGGTGCACGAGAGAGAGAGAGAGCACACATGACATCATCATAAGGCGATCATTACAATGTGCTTATCATCCTTACCTCTGCTGGTAATGCTCTCCTGATTAACTTCACTGAGGTGTGCTACACTGCCCTGGTTGGAGTCAGCACAGAAGCTCTCCCCATCCATAGAATTCCAGGCCAGCAATGTGGCCTCAGAGATTGCAAATTGCTGCATCACTCCTGTTAAAACAAAAGAAACAAAATCTGAAGCTAATCTGAAAATTATACTCATGACAGAAATCAACAAATCACCCATTCCACTGAAATTCCCACCTCAAATAAACTAACACTGTCAGTTACAAGAAAACAATCAACAAGTCAATAAACCTGTATGTGAAGTGGTAGAATGTTCTCCTTTTCCTACTGAAAAGGAATGAATGTGTCACAATACACTAAATTTATGTCATGATTTCATAATGTGTGTGCAATGTAGCCTACTATATTATGCTTTTAGTTCACTATATTCAATATTAAAAAGAAAGCATGCAGATGGTGTAAAAGATAAGCTGACCAAGCACTCATCTGCTACACTTATAGCTCACTTTAAATGAGTATTGTTCATCATTTTATCCATATAACATTCAGGCCATAAGATTAGCAACACCTCTGATTAAGAGGATATCTATGCAATCTCAGAAAAAAGGGGAAAAAAGGACAAAACTTTTCATGATCTTTACAGGGATAATATGATTCATTAATTTGTGTTATATTTATTTATTTAATATTGCCTTTGAATGACATTCCATAGTTTTTAGAGTGTACAATTCCCAGAAACATTAATTTCAGGGTGACATTTTACAGTTACCTGAAACTGTCAGACAGTCTACCCCGAGTGTGCAATTCACTGTCCAAGAAGTGCGCAAGTCTGTAGTCATGTCTGAGGTCTGAATACAGATGTGCTATTAACTCCTGATTAAGTTCACAACTCGGAGTACAGCTCTTAGTTTTCACCAATTAGGCACTTGTACAAACAAGCACTAATCTCTAATCTATTAATTCTTGCAGATTTTCTAGTTGCTTTGTATCACTGCATGTTTAACCACACGTTTTATAAATCACTCAATTATAGCATTTGCTAAATTACTAAATGGAAGTGTGGATGTTTAATATGACTGGAAAGTTGCAATATGTCACTACACAAACTGTATTTCTAGCCCTATAAGTAAAAGAATTCACAATATTCAATATAAGCACATATTTCAGAAAATAAATATAACTTTTCCCATCAGTATTTCTTCTTTATTTGATGTGATCATAATGTGTAAAATGTGAATAATGTGAAGAATGTTCTGAAAATCTTTTCATTAATCAGTTTTACCAGCAGCCATTCGTGCCTCCTTCTCCCCGTCACTTAGGTCACTGTAGGCGTCATTCTCAAGTCTTCGTTCCCTCTCGCGGTGCAGGTTGGAAAGACCTGCTCCCCCTAGTGGCCCAGCAGATGGTTTGCCCCAACTCTGCCACTCAATCATGTGGGCTACACGGCCTTGAGCCATAGCTGTGGGTTTAGTTACCTTGTCCTTCATGGACCTGGTCACACCTACATAAAGACACAGACATTAAGCATTAAACATCAAGTAGTAGCTATACCTGAATATTTTACTAGACACTGTTTTGTAATATAGTTATAATTCTTCTGTCATGTTGAATATTGCATGTGACTGCATGACTGAGCTCACATTGTCTACCATCAATATGTTAAATCCTGCCTACTGAGAAAAAAAAACTACTAGCAGGATGTGCTGTAGTACATGAAATTTGGACACAGCTGTGGTTCTGCATGCTTCTGAATGGAGGGTAATGAGAGTATCAAGGCAATGCATTATGAATAATGATTGTTTTGCTTTTTTACCATAATTGAGTCACAAGTGGATATATTATGACCTACATCTTTTCTATTTTATCTCCTATAGAATGCTAGCAACAGAATTATTGATTCTGGCAAGGAAAAGGTGACACTAGCAGCTATCAGGCTTTTGACACAATTTTTTTATTTGTTCCATTTCCTTACAGACAGGAAGGAAAAATTGACTTTGGACACATTATTCCCCAGAATTTATTACTCAGCTTAATAAACCAAGATTCATTTTCCTATAATAATAGTTACAGTATGGCAAGAAATATCTAAAGATTTCTTTACATAAAAAAAATCACTGAAAAAGTAAAGAAAGAATGCATTACACAATATAGTGGAATACTTCAAAAGAAAAAGTCAACACAGATTTTATGCAGCCACCTTAGTGCACCTGATGATTTTATTCTTCTTATAAACTACCTGATATTAACAAAACACATATTCTATTTGTTGGACAGTCTTTCTTTCCCTGTAATCATTAATTCTTCTTCAATAACCACTTTACTGTGGTTGTGATGTACCCAGAGCCTGTCCAGCTGCGAACCCGGAGGAAACCTACATGGGAGAACAAGAGAAATTCTGCACAGAGAGTAACTCTGAGCTCACGAGCCAAGATGACCCAAGATGACCCTCAAGGGGACCCTGGAGCAGCGAGGTGGCAATGCAACATGTTGCAACACCTTTCCACCCCTTTCTCTGGATAAACCTAGAAAACTCTGTATGCATGTGTGTGTGTGTGTGTGTGTGTGTGTCTGTGTGTGTGAGAGAGAGAGAGAGAGAGAGAGAGAGAGAAAGATAGAGAGATGGCCTGGGAAAACCCATTGGATGATGCTGAGGCTGAATTTTTGGAAACAGCCAAAAATTACAAAAAAAAACAAAAAAAAAAAAACGTTTTATCTAATTTAAGTTTTTCTGCCAATAATATATGTGCAGCTGCCCATAAAAACCAGATGTCACTCTGACTGAATTCTGGAAAACATCTAAAATTGACTAAACTTCAGTTTTTCTGTCAGCAATGTACTAGGACACCTCTACTTCAAGAAAACAAATACTGTATATTTCACCGAAACGACATGGAAATGTTTCTATTTAATCTATTTCTAACCATGCCTTGCTTGTCTGCCTGCAAAGATCATGCTGAATAAGGAGCCAGTTTAAGAAACACAGCAGTAAATGCAGTCAGTCTGTCTAAACATATCTAATGCCTTGATAGCTATGTGTGTTTGTCTCACAATTTGATCAAGGTTCATGCCAGAGCGAAACACACATAAGCCTAATCAATTCAGTTTGGGATCAGATGACAAACACTGGCTGACAAATTGTTCGTAATGCATCTGCGATGTCACAGCATCAAAACAAAGTGCTTACACACTCTGTACTGATGACAGAGTGAACTAATGAAAAGACATTAATAGCCAGAAATTTAGTCAACAGAACAAACTGAATTAATTAGCAATTATTTCCCTGTCCATGATTAGTCTAGTCAAGAGACAACATGTTCAAATGCTGTGACCAGACATGGACTGATTTAACTGTTGGGGTTAAACTTTCCTTATGGTTGTATACATGCAAAAGAGAAACATACGTCAGTTCAGGAAAACCTTTTATAACCTATAGCTTCATGTTAAATATCACCATGTGAAGGGTTTTCCCTGGCTGCCACACCCACACACACACAAATATATATGATGATCTGATGATATCTATATATAGTATATACAGTATATCCCAATGGGAGTGGCCTCTTCCAGCATGACAATAACCCATCCATAGGGCACG
Organism: Pangasianodon hypophthalmus; assembly: GCF_027358585.1. NCBI lineage: Eukaryota > Metazoa > Chordata > Actinopteri > Siluriformes > Pangasiidae > Pangasianodon > Pangasianodon hypophthalmus. Next base: position 13,062,585 of record NC_069738.1, read on the forward strand.
AAGGAGGAAGAAGAGGATGCGTATGGTAGTTTTGGACCAATGTGTTAGATAGCACTCTCTACCACCATCGTCAAAACATCAACTGAGTGACTTTTTGGAGGAGTTGTGCAGTTTTACAAGGATATTATTTTTTCAATGCATCTTTGAGAATCTGCCACAGTTTTTCTAGAGACTTTGGATGTCAAACTTCACTTCTTACTTTCTTTAAAAACATACAAACATTTTTCTGTAACATTTTTTTTCCCACTCAAGCCACTCAACTATGATGCTGATCCTTATTGGGGTGAGATCCACTCAAGTGCTGATACTGATCTTATTTTATAATAAAAATCACTCGAGGGCTGATTCACCATCACTGAAGTAGAGATAATGCTCTCTACTGAAGATGAGAATCACTCAGTCTCTCAATTCTATATTTTATTGAGGATTAAATGCACTAAATTCATTGATACCATACCCTATGGTTTGTACAGAATGATCTCCTTTAGTGGTTCCTAGCTACACAGCTTTCATTTCTAAGATGATAGTATGCTAATACTGAGCCCTGTTCAACCACCTAAGGAGGCCCCGTCGTGGTGTCTTTTATTCTCCGTCATCTATTGTGTTACATATTAAACATATTTTAATCCTTACATATTCCAAGATGCAGAAATGATTGCAAAATAGTGATGATTGTGAAAAAGAAAAAAAAAACAATATAACTTACTTTCTAGGTATCTTATATGCACATAATGTTAATGTATTGACTCACTGAGTATGTCACATAACTGAGTTTTGCTCAAGCTAGCTAGATACTGACATTCAGATTGGTATAGTGATGTGCCATGAACATCCTTAACCCCTCTTTGTCAGCTGTTACTGTTTTGTAAATGTAAAAAAAAATAAAATAAAACATTTTTAAAAAGTATGCATCCAGAGCAGAAAAAAAGAAAGCTGAATAAAAAAATATTGCTTCAAATCAAGTTATATTAAGGTTGATTAATATTGGTTATTAGTTTATTAGTGCTACTATCTCTATGAGTGCTTGTTAGCTAGGGAAAGGCTAAACCACTCACTAAAGTAAACATAGCGAGCATGCTAACTCTTGGAAGCTAGCTCACGTTGCAAAGACAAAACTTCTCAGCCATTATCGAGTTCCCTCTTTCTCAAACAGATCTTATTGCCAATATAATGTTAACTTTATAGTTTCTATTTTATAGTTTCTAGAGGTCATTTCTTCTTCGTTGGTTAGAGTTAACATTAGCTAGATAGCAGCATCAAGTATTAGCTAGCTACATTGCTCAAAATCATTTCCAAAGTTAACTTGCATTTTAATTAGGTTGATAAAAAATGTATGATATTTTGTTAGCTATGTAGGTTAGCTGGTAATGTTTTTTTGTGACAGTTTATAGTCTGATTATCAATTAGTTTTCATTAGCTAACGTTAGCTAGATTGCTTGGTTGTTCCTTCTTCAGGAAGAGTGAGACATTTGTAAAAAGACTAGCTAAGTTAGCTAAGTCGTAAAATTGAATGATAGCTAAACATAACCCTATTTGCAAATTTATTTAATTAATGTGAGAACAGACAATTCTTCAGCAGGTTTAACAATCTGAAATCATGAATTTGTTTAAAAGTGATGTCTCCAATGTGATATTCAGATGTGTTACTGGTATGGCTGTGTGAACAGCAAAAAATCTTTTGATTGAATCTGACACTTTTAATTCCGATTTGGGCCACTTTCATATATGGTACTAAAATCTGATATGCATCCAATACGTGGCAATGCCACCTCTGTTTGAACAGGGAGATCGGAATTCATGTGACTTTTACATCGATCTAACTTGACATTCGTCATAATTTCGCGCTACCAGGAAGGAAAGATGGAGGATAACAGTGATGGAGGATTTCAGTGATAGGATAGTGAGGTAACGGACGTCATAGACATTTGGGTGATGTTGCTGTACATGCAAAATTAGAAGGCACATATTGCAACCGCTCTGTTTTTGAAGAGATCTCAAAAGAAATGGCCAAACACGGCTATAGGAGAACTTGGCTGCAGTGCCAAAGGTAAGTTAAAAGTTTAAAAGCAAAATTTAAAGAAGCCAAGGACACAAACCAAAGAAGTGGCCATGGCTGAATAACATGTCCTTTTTACAGCGAACTTCAACGCATCATGAGACACACTTCATGATCTGTTCAGCCTAATGTCAGATATAGGCCACATCGAAAACATAGTGTGAACAGCCTAACAAAAAAATCAGATTTGGTCAGTGAATCAGATTTGGACCACTTTTGCCTGCGGTGTGAACGTGTGCCAACAGCTGCAATTTATACTGTATCTACTGCAGTAAATAATGATTTCAGCATATATAAGTAAAGTGTATTTTCTGTGAAGTTTTTAATAAAAGAAACAATTCATTGTGTTGATTATGTGTTGATTACGTGTTAGGAGCGCATTGTCATGATCTCGCTAGGGCCTCACAAACCCACCGGCTGGCCCTGTCCTTGACAGTGTAGATTTTACCATATCAATTTTAAGCAATCTTTTACAAGGATTTTTAAGCGCTTCTTAGCATCATGAATCCGTGCTTCTACTCCTAAGCATGACGAGAATTGGAACAAGGACAAGCATGACATAGAGGAGGCTTTTTATAGATGATAAACATGAGGTCACAGTCATGGGATGACAACTTTGCTATTAGTGTTTGGCTAGGAAAATTCCACTAGTCCCAGAAAGTAAAAAACAACCTGGCTGTCCAGTATGTATGTAAACAGAACTACAAATATATGATTGTCAATGTGTGTGTTAGTGTAGCCATATTTAACCCTGTTTAATTACCCTGAAGCATCCATGTACTTGCCAAACAGCATTAATACAACTTCAGTTAAGTTAAATGATGCCAGTGGAGTCTAACTATTCTTGTGAGGACTTTCCATTGATATAACCAATAACAAGGCTAATCAGTGCTGTGCCTACAATTTAGCCTAACCTTTACCTCAGTAACCAAAAGAAAACATTTCAGTTAGGTTATTTCAGTTTATTTATTTATTTATTTATTTAATCAAAGCGGTATTTTTTGTTAGAAAGCAATTTTCCTCGTGGGAATCTCGTCAAAAGCTGTCATATATATCTATCCTTGTGGGGACATTTGGCCCCCTAGATATAAAAACATGCCCACACACACATACACACACACACACACACACACACACATACACACACACATATAAAACTTAGGCATAGATTAAACGTCTCTGGAACTGTGCTGGACGGTTGGAGCACAATTCATCCAAATGATATTCCCTCATTTGGTGTTTTGATGGTAGTGGACAGTGATCTCTAACACATTGGTGTTTAATTGGGTTGAGATCTGGGTTGTGGCCATGATTTATAAAATGTTCATATTCATCAAACCATTTAGTGACTCCTCATGTCCTGTTGATGAGGACATCCTGGAAGAGACCATTCCCATGAGAATAGAAAGGTTTCATCATAGGATAAAGATGATCAGTCAGTATAACTGTCACACACGAAGCACAACACAATATTAATATTCTCAACACTGCAGTAAACTCACATTTGCACAATGGACAAAACCACAAAGACACTACATCAACACTGTCATCACTATTGAAGAACCAAACAATACAATTCCCAGCAGCAAATCTGTGGTAATGGGTTGTGCACTTATATGAACCATTGTTTGTGCTCTGGTTGGATCTGATTGGGCTTTCATCAATGGCTAGCTGTGGCCATTGACAAGCACTAATTAATGGCAGAAGGATGTGAAACTGGAAGGGGGGAAGGGAAGACCCACAGGGGCAGCCATGTTGGCTCCACTCACCATCTCCTCCACTGGAGCCAACATGGGGTCAGTTACCATCTACCAGGACAGACACACACCTGACACACCTGACAGAGAGGACTTAGCCAGAGCTCCAATCCCATAGGCGTTGGAGTTCCGTTTGAGACGAGGCAAGATGGAGGTGGTGTCCTCCATAGACAGCTGGCAGACAGAAATGTTGCAAGGAGAGAATATGAATAGCAGATATGGAGGAAGAAAGGAAGGAACGAGCATTAAAGAAAGAAAGACATGAGTACACCTAGTTATTCATACAGTGCTACAGTATATTCATGTTTATGAAACATAACAAGATCTATTGTGCATAACATATTTCATAATGGTACACACAGTATACAGTAGTATCTCAACCAGCAGTATATTCAATAGTAGAACATATCTATTACATTAAATCCAGTGAAATTAATCAAGTTAAATCCACAAGAATCTATTTTTCTAGTACTACCTTTAATACACTGATACTACTGAAACTACTGTAACAAAAAATCTTTCTGGGAGAGCAAAGGTCAGAAATGTGAGAAAATAAGAAGAAAAACACTGTCAACACAATACCAGACCATACATACTAGTACATACTGTGCAGAATACTCTGTTTTATTTCCAATTTATTAAATATCAGGCTAGTTCTAAGTTTTGTGTGACGTTAATTATGCAACCTTGCAAATTTGCAACCTGAAAACTACTTTATTTGCCAAAGAGTGATCCTTATGTTTAGGAAATATGTACAAGCACTCCTTAGTAAAACAGAAATTGAAATGGGGAAGAGATAGAGAAAATAGAGGTGGAGAAGAGGGAGAGGTCAACTACGCACTCACATTGATTCCTTCCCAAGAAAACTCTGCCCGTCCATGCTGAAGGGAAAGCAGACAATAAGATAAGAAGGAGGAGATGAAGTCAGAGGAGCAGGTAGAGTGAGAGAGAGATTTAGCAGAGAATTTTTTTTTTTTTTAAGTATTTTCTATCTATGTAAATATATAGCATTGCAACACACATTAATTAACACATACTATATGGCCAAAGGTTTGTGGACACCTGACCATAACATCCATGTTGTACTATTATTATTATTATTATTATTAGTTGTAGTAGTATTTGTAATAGTAGAAGTAGTAGTAGTATCTCATGGCACATTTTAACTGGCACCTCCCCACTTTCTTGCACAATATCTAAGTGCTTTACTTACAAGTTTGTTTACAAACACTTGTTTGTATACAGAGAAAAGGCACCCCTCCATTAGATTTCCATTAGATTCTCTCTCACTCTTTCCTCTGTGCAGTTTAAGTTTTATGGTTGTATTCAGAGTTGAGTTATGCGTGTAGTGAGGAATTGCACCCCTCAGATGTAAATAAAGGTTGGTTTATGCTTCTGCACTGCTGTGCATCAACTATCCTTCAGGCAAAAGCTAACTGGGTGAAGCTCAGAGGTGTGTCCCTGAAAGTGTTGTGACGAGACACTGTGAGTCTTATTCTGTTGGTTTTATTAAGGGTTTCAGAGTAAAATTGCCAATATAATTCTTTAATCTGACTTCAAACTAGGCATCGCTTCAGTAGAGCACAAAACATAGAAGTGCTGAGGTGCAGAGAGAAGCGTCACTGTGACACATGAATTGCATGTTCACACATAACTATATTTTATTTACATGGAGTTATATATATATATATATATATATATATATATATATATATATATATATATAGAGAGAGAGAGAGTATGTGGAGGGTAAAGTTATATATATATATATATATATATATATATATATATATATATATATATATATATATATATATACAGATTATGTGGCGGGTAAAGTTAAAAAAAAAAAAAAAAGTGTGCCCTTCCGAGTCAAATTTCCATTTCCATTTATTTTTTCTGTGTTCTGCAACATAACAAAGCATTTTAGCAATAAAAAATGATCTCATCTATTAAATTTCTTCTCTCTGTTATTGAAGTATATATCTGTGTGTTCTGTTTTATGAGAGGGATGAAAGGGCTTCATCAGCAGACAAAGCCAGCAGTACATGCGTTTGGTCACATCACTACCAGTCAGCCAATCAACTTTACTGTACCAAGAGAGCTGAAAGGACCTGGTTTTGCTCCCTGACTTCTGAATTAAATCAGTCATGCGCACTGGTCTGTCAGTCTCTTCTCATAAGTAAGAGCACCAAAAGACTTTTCCAAAAAGTCTCGACAAATTAGAGTGTTAGCAATGGCATGCCAAAAAGCTAGCTAAAGCTAGCTAAATTTCAATGAAAAAAAGTTAGTGATGACAAAATGAATGCAAATAATCAAACAGAACTTTATACTTACAATTTATTTACAATGTTTACAAAGATAAAATAACATACTTCTTGTTATGTTCTTGCTACTCAACTGACCCCTACAGCAAATCTGAGCATTCTGTGAGACTGCTGTTGACTGACTGGTGCTGATATGTTTAGATTTCAGATGTCAATCATTTTCATTACCTTTTCAAAGGTTGCCAGTTGGTTACTAGGTTTAGCCCATTTGAGAGATCTCACAGTTATGATATGGATGAGCTGTGTGTCCAGACGGAACAAAAATGCATTTACAAAAAATATACTGTCCAATAAATAGTGAGACATTTTTCCCCCTACACAAAACCCACCTGCCACGCACTCACTGACTCCCAGTGAAGCCGTGCGTCTGGGCGAGAACCACAAATGATGTATTAAAAGCCTGTTGTCCAGTGAACATTAGACATTGCTCCATTAAAACAAAGTGTACTTGAATCTGCCATAGGAGCCCATAGAAGCCATGCTTCAATGGATTTCTATCAGAAGTGCATCTAACTACCTGCTGTGGACATTTTCGCGCATGTTACACATTTTGTTAAGTGAATGAATGAACAAATACTGCAGTGAGAGACATTTGAAATTTTGATTCACTAAAATATTGAATTTTACCAGAGTAGTTACTGAGCCTGGTGCCTGCAAATGTCTAAAGTATTACACTGCATTATTAACTATTGCTGTAGTAATCCCTCTGCTGGAATAATTTTGTACAAGGCACAAAAGCATAAATGACAGCTAGATTTATTCATTTTGTCATTAAAATCCATTTTAACTACATACTAGCATTTAATCCTGTGATTTTCTTTTTCATAATTCACTGGCTCATGCAGATGAAAATGGGGTAGCATGCTAATTCTTAGCATTTAGCTCCATTTTTTTTACTTGGTCTCATGAAGGGTAAGGACGAAAGAAAATCAACCCCTTACAGATGAAGTTTATTTAACATGCTAATTGTTTTTCCATACGTTACCCTTCTAGCGTGCCTCAAAAGTCAAAACAAATGTGCTGAGGTAAATTGTTTCCAACTAAAATGTGAAAATTAATGTGACGCCAAGCAGAAAAAAACAAATGAAGTGGAAATTTGACTTGGGAGCACATCTTAGCCATCAGGGCTTCCACAACCTATATGCCATAAACAGCTCTAACTGGAGCCGATAGGGGCATCCTTTGAAGTAAATTAGCCAGAACATTGGCATAATTTATTAATTATGAACTCAAAATGAACCATTATGTTTTCTGCATAATTTACAATGCACAAATATACATTGCATGCACACAACCTCAAAATTTCTGTATCTCATTTTCACATTAATATGCATCCAGTTTCCTACATCAGTGCATAAGACACACACACACACACACACACACACACACACACACACACACATAGTTTTACTTACATAATGAAATTCAGAGCAGCAATTTAAAAGGGGATTAGCACACAAAATGTCTGATTGTGAGCCAACCCAGTCTTTGTATGGTAGGCTAGTGACACTGGAGTGACACTGCCATTAGACAGAAAAAGAAGGGAGGTGGTGAAGTGGAACAATTGATGAGGTTATGTCTCCGAGGATAGAAAGCCAGTAATATGACTGTACTGTAGATAACGGTGGCCCCCTGGAGGCCAGCTCCTGTGGCCTTTGTGAGAAACTTAATACTCTCATGCCTAGTGAGTAATATTATGTTATCTGTCACCTGGCTAGGATAAATTCCCTACTTGTTAGCACTGTAAATATAGTACAGCATGCAAGTGTTGTGTTTGAGTACATTAAGCTACAGTCAGGGATATCAGAGCTTGAGTCAGTATGTTGTTATACTATTGGTTTATTCAGAGATTTGATAACTTGTACAGCCCTTCTAGATGACATATTGTTCTTATTAAAGGTATGTTTGAATCAACACATTTTGACTATTGAAACTATTGAGAAACTTGAACTATTGAAAAACTATTGAGCCCATTGAGTATTATCTTATTTGCATAATGTTAATGAGACACTTAGTTCTTTAGATTTGTTTAAGATTACCTTTAGATTAGCAGAATCTTCTATAAAGTGTAGTAAACAGCACTAAGTCAATACTTGGTGGGAAAATGCTTTGCTTAAATATGCACCATAGTCTGAGGTACATTTTGTGCAGTTTTATAAGGAAATTGACTGGTAAGCATTTCCTGTGGAGCTTTTGACTGTCACGATTGCTTCTGATTTGTCAGGTAATCCCTGATAGTCAGCATTATGGTTTTTTTTGTCTGAAAATTGGTTTATTACGTAATACGTTACTTTCCTTTCTCACATACAAACATTTTTCTAAACATTTCAAGTTTAAGTAGCTCTTTATTGCCATTGCAATGTACACAATGTACAGTACACAGTGAGATGAAATAACATGCATGCATGACATACACTCTGTTTAAACTGACAGGACATAACAGATAAAGAAGCATGCAGGGAGAGGTTAATGGAAACAGTGGGCTGATTACGCAGGGGGGCAGTAAGAGCATAAATATTTCAAATGACAAAAACATTACAATAAAGCCTGACATGACATTCAACACTAGCAAGGTCCATAGCTGCAACCTGAAATGAAATGATGTTTAAAGTGGCAGTGGAGTATTGTGGTTGTGAATAAGTACTATCAAAGTGTCGGTGTGTGTGAACAGTAAGTCATAGACAATGGTTCTTGCTCGAAAAAACTACTAAGGTGACAAGTGCAATATAAAGTGGACAAGTGTCCGTTCGGTGGAGGGAGGGTGTTAGTTTGGAATAGAGGCCAGAGTGGTGTGTGTGGAGGGGGGAAGCATGGTATTCAGGAGTCTGACAGCCTGGGGGTAGAAGCTGTTACCCAGTCTGGCAGTCTGTGAGCGAATTCTGCAAAACCTTCTGCTGGGTGGCAGAGGGGCAAATAGACTGTAGGAGGAGTGAGAGGATTGTCCACATTGCTGGAGGCCTTGCAGATGCAGCATGTGTAAAAAAGTTTGGGGTTTGCATGAATTTTTTTTTATTGATGCAATAATGCAGAAGTGATCAAATAAATGTATAAGACAAAATTAATATAGAAAAAACAATTAGAGTGCCTAAGACTTTAGCACAGTACCATAAAATATTCAACTCTATGAACTATTAGGTGATAACATTTACTATAGTTTTCAAAGTTTTTTAAATATACAAGCATATCTGTTTTCCCATATGTATATATATATATATATATATATTGATATATATATATATATATATATATATATATATATATATATATATATATATATTGATATATATATATATATATATATATATATATATATATATATTGATATATATATATATATGAGTGAAAGAGTGAGAGAGCTGATTATATCCAAGTTAAACAGCATGTTTTGCGCAGTAATTGTGCTATGATGATGTTTATAAAAGGTCAGCAAAGTCATCATTACCATTCCTCCATTACTGACATGTTTTTTTTGGTTTTATTTATATATATATACACACACACTCACACACACAGGTTGAATGAAATAAGTCATTCACCAAACTTCACCTAACATAAGGCCCAAAAACTTCAAGTATCAAATCAAGCATTTCAGTTAAACATGTGCTCTAAACCAAAAATACTGTATCTGTGAAGACTGTGTAAATGGAAATTGTATTCAATATTTCTTACCTGATCTCCGTCTTTCCTTACAGGAACTGCATCTGCCGCTGAAAAGAGAAAGGGAGAGTAAAAGAGCAATTAGAAGGACAAGCTTACACAAGCTCTCTGCCATCGTTTTTTGCTCATGTTCACAAAAAGCCAAACCAAATGACAATCACCAAACTGCCATCAGTGACATAATGACAGAAAAGTGTTACCATCTAGGGTTATCATTTATCAGTAATATAATTTTCTAGAAATAAATGAACATGTAGTTCTCTGTTCTCTGTTAGATCTCTGTCAGATCTAAGGATAAATGCTGCCAAATAAACAATACTATAAATCATCTAATAATGTTCTCTATATTGAAACGGTGAATGCATATAAAACCACATATGACCATGTATGGTGCAAACATCCAGCCTCATAGGAAAAACAACTCTTTGGAAAATACATCATTACAGACGTCACCCAGTGAAAGTGACCCCACCTGTATAGGGCTAAGGTCTAATGCTGATCCAATCAGAGCAGTATAACAGAAAACATTTTGTGTCTCACTCTCCTCCTAGCAAACATCTCATTACATTTGATAACTTTCTTACAGTTCTTTTTTCATATATGGTGCCAATATCAATTTTGGCAAATGAAACCCCCTAAAAAATTAATAAAATTCTACTCTTTCCAACCTTGAAAGTTCAAACAGCATTATTCTTTAACCCTACCTTAAACACTTAACCCTACCTTCTCCTTGTAAAGATGACCATTTTAGCTTTTTCAACTCAGAAAATCAATACGATCATGATGACTCGCATACACATTAACTGTTATACTAAGAATATGACTATGAGCTTGTTGTGTGAAGAAGCACGAAGAAGCACAAAGCCTTCCTATCTATTTTGGTCTATCTTATTGTGTAATCGAAGAAGTTTGTATTTAAGCTGTGTTTTTAGAGACACATCAGACCAGACTCAGATCAGACCTGACCAAATCAGACCAGATACCAAATATACTCTGGAGACATAGAAACCGATAATGATCAAACCATTATTGCAATTGACTTTCTCTTTTTTTCACCATTTGTGTGCACTTAATAAATTTCCCATACTTCTACAACCTGGCTCTTTGCTGGTCTCCTGATTCCTGATTCTGACTTCTGGAAAGATTTTTAACAAAGCCTATGACTGTATTAAAGGCCTCTAACTGTAAATTGGTTTCACTCTGAACAATAGGTTTCTCTCTTATTTCCCCTAAGCCCCATCATTAACATATAATGGACTGTACATATTTCGAGATATTTGTGAAAAGATACCATTAATAAACAATTCACTGCCTGTGCTGCCATCTAGTTTTAACACTGTGAAATGCAGGGGTGTTTATCTCCACTTGTTTTTTCACAAGTTGTTTTTCAAGCAGTGTGCGTGACATTGACTCACAGAGGAAAATACAAATTAATTGAATTTTTTTTACACTGTTCACCCCTCATACACAGGAATCAGGGCCTGTTTTACTAGCTTAGACTCCTGACCATAGAAGGCTGTGGCATCATTGAGACTTGAACTCATGATCTCTTGACAATTAAGAATATTGTGAATGCTTTTCTGATTTTGCCATGAGGGAGAAAAGAAAAGGTTTCTAACATCCAAATTCTCAAACCCTACATCCAGCAGTTTAAATGGTGTAACAAGTAGTTACACTTACAGATACACTAAAAAAAAACAACTAGATGCACACTGATTTCTGAAATACACTCTATGGCCAAAAGTTTGTGGACACCTGACCATCACACCCAGATGTGGTTCTTCCCCAAACTGTTGCCACAAAGTTGGAATCACAAAATTGTATAAGATGTCTTTGGATGCTGTAGCATTACCTTTTCCCTTCACTGGAACTAAGCGGCCCAAACCTGTTCCAGGATGACGATGCCCCTGTGCAGAAAGCGAGCTCCATGAAGACATGGTTTGCCAAGAACTCGAGTGTCTTGCACAGAGCCCTGACCTCACTAATGCTCTTGTAGCTGAATGATCACAAATTCCCACAGCCACGCTCCAAAATCTAGTGGAAAGCTTCCCAGAGGAGTGGAGCTTATTATAACAGCAAAGAGGGGAATAAATCTGGAATGGGATGTTCATCAAGCACACATGGGAGTGATGGTCAGTTGTCCACATACTTTTGGCTATATAGTCATCCAGGCAAAATGTTTAAAAGCATTTACAAAATAAATCTTATATTTAATTCATGCCCTGGGAGTTACCAAGGATGTAACTGCAGTAAAACAAGAAGATCTGTTACCCTCTGATTGATGGGTAGTGATGTGGACACAGGGCAACAGTGTACACTACAGAGAAAGCAAGGAACTCGTAAACAATGTGTTCTCTTTACTCCCTTCATGAGTTTCACTGTCCTATGTTTCTGCACACATACTCATGGTGTCAGAAGTGTATTAAAATAGCTCAAAGGCTTGAACGGATAGAGCCACTCATTTTTTTTATGAGCATATCACTGACAATGGTGAACGAATGGTGCATCTACTGCAGTGCTGCGCTACAATGAGACTGCAGGACACGGCATCGTCTGCGGCACTGAAAATGATCACATGCCAACAGGTCACAGACATTAGCATGACTGGTTGGCCAGCTACAGCAAAAGAGCTTCCCCACAGCCTATGTCACTTTTTTACCATGAGAGAGGAGCTCAGTGTTCATGGGCTAATACGCAGAGTCATACTCACGGTCCTGAACTGCTGCATGTATATGTTTTAATAGGAAGGGGAAATGCAGCTTAAGAGACATTTTGCAGTTCATGGTGTTCCTCACACCTTCATGAGTGACAGTGCAAGTCAATCTGTGTGCAATGACTCTGCAGTTTGCAGTACATGTATGAAGAATGTAAAACAAGAAAATAGGTTTGTTCCTCTGATTGATGGGTAATGATGTGGATATAGGGTGAGATTGTACCATACAGCGGAAACAAGAAAATAGTAAAAAAAAAAAAAAAAAAACTGTTCTCTTTACACTCTTCATTAGTTTCACTGTCTTCTAATTCTGCACACATCTATGAAATCTCTCTCTGCTCTCTCAGATTCATTTGTACCACAGTTGTATTCATGTGTGTGTGTGTGTGTGTATGTGTGTTTTGGTCTTGGCTGGTCCCCATGTTTTAGAAAAACTGCAGCTTTTAATTAAAAAAAGAGAGAGAGATAAAATGTTTAAGGTTAGGGTTAGGTTTAGGTGTACTCACAAGAATAGTAAGAATAATGTGTGTGTGTGTGTGTGTGTGTGTGTTAATTGCTGGGCTCTTTTTCTGTAAGTACAGTGGAGCCTCTGAGCATTGGGGCCATTTCCACAATCAGTCTTTCTTACCCTGGAGAGAAAGCATACAGAATACTGGAGTTGAGGAAAAGAAAATGAACAAGGCAAAAGTCTGGTGGGTAAAAAAGCACATTTAAATGATGACAGCTATGTAGGGAGAAATTAGTTTCTGAAAAATTGGTTCATTCATTCATTTTTAGTAACCACTTTATCCTGGGTTAAAGGTCAGGGTTGCAGTGGATCCATAGTCTATCCCAGGAACTCTGGGCACAAAGCAGGAATACACCCTGTAGTCTATTGCAAGGCAGCACACAGCCAGGCACATTCACAAGCTCATTCACACTTGAGTGCAATTTGTGAGGGGGATATAAAATAGTTTTGTCAAAATAGCATTCACTATTTTCATTTTATAAGAAGTTTTATCAAAATTGCAGTCACTATTCTCATTTTACAAGAACAGTCCACACAGGATATTGATTAAATTTACATTTAAATAAAAAGAACATTACACAACTGTTTCTATACATTCAACATTTTAGAGAAGAATGTCACTTTAGCTGTGCAAAATGGAAGGTCCTCACAGTAGCACTAGGCAAAAAAGAAGGAAAAAATACTATACACGAGATACACATTTCATCTCAACAAATCAGGAGAAACACTGCATTCCTTATACAATGCTCATACTGCATCCTGGCATATATAATACTGCACCCTGGCAGGAACAAACTGGGGACAGATATTGTGGCATAGAATGTGGAGGTGTCATCATCAACTTTTTGCTATGGTAGAGGGAAGGATGATAACTCTCTCATAGAAAGACTGGTGTCATCTAGTGAAGCTTACAGAGGATGAGTAAAGTCCAAGAGGCCATTTTATCAGACTGAGTCAACAGGTTGAGGAAAACAGAGTAAAAATGGCTTATAATGATGCTAACATTGTTCTGAATGTAAAATAGAAATGACATAAGGGATGTAGGAATGGTATAGAGAATGGGTGGTTCCAGTGAGTAGCACAGATCACAATGTACAGTATGAAGATTAACTGAATTTCTACTTTCTTTTTCCCCTAATTTTCTCCTGAATTTAGTCTTGGCCAGTCCTTGATACCAGTCAGGCCTCCCCATCATACAACAGCTACCAACTGGGAAGGGTGAAGGCTATCATACGCTTCCTTTGAGACATGTGAAGCCAGCCAATTGCATATTTTATGAACTGCTGCTTATACTGCATCACAGGGTGGAGTAATACACTCGGAGGGAAGTGCTATCTGCCCCCTTCAGCATGCATGAGCTCATGTGTAAGAATGTGTAAAAGACATTAGACACTGGAAAAAGACCAGGTGATTTTTATTCTGATCTTCAAATGCCCAGTGTGGGTGAGTCTGTGCCCATGATAGCCTCAGATTTTTGTTCTTGGCTGACAGGAGTGAAACCCAATGTGGTCTTCTGCTGTTGTAGCCTATTGACCTCAATGTTCAATGTTTTGTGCATGCTGAGATGCTTTTCTGCTGATCACAGTTGTAAAGAGTGATTATTTGAGCTATTACATCCTTCCTGGCAGCTTGAAACAACCTGTCCATTTTCCTATGACATCTCTTATCAACAAGGCATTTCCACCCACAGAACTGTCACTCACTCAATGTTTCTTTGCTTTCGCACCATTTTGTGTAAACTCTAGTGACTGTTTTGTGTGAAAATCCCAGGAGATCAGCAGTTTGTGAAATACTCAAACCAGCCCATCTGGCATCAACATCCATGTCATGCATAAAGTCACAGAGATCACACTTTTTCTTCATTCTGATGTTTGATGTGAACACTAACTGAAGCTCTTGACCTGTATCTGCATGTTTTTTTTTTGCACTGCAGCTGTATAGGTGTTCCTAATATAATGGACAGTGAGTCTATATATATCTATATACACACACACACACACACACACACACATATATATATATATATATATATATATATATATATATATATATAAAATCACTGCTATGCTGGTAAATCTATTCCAGGTCGGACCCATTAGCACAACTGGAGCGAATGTGCTTTAATGCTGTGCTTCATTAATTTTGTGGGACTACAAAGCAATGAGTAATAATGCACTGCAATAATGCATATACACACATGCTTTAGGTTCTGTACCTAATCCAATCGGCCACATTGCTTGATATTGCATAAACACTGGCTCCTAGACAAAATGGAGCACTTATTTTAGCAACAACAAATGAGAATGTTTTTCTATTTAATGGGGGAAAGAAAGTTAAGAGGTAATTCTTGCCAATAGAATAGAGGGATAACGTTAAAGGGACCAGTGAATCAGGAATCAACTATGTTGATGATAGTCTTAGGTGTAGATCCCTGGTGAACAACCAGACCATGTTACCTTGATGAGTCCGCAATGATAGTCAGCCTGAACCCTTTTTTCTCTTGCTACACACTGAAGTAAGACATGCACTGCCTCCCAGGTTTGCTCGCTTCTCCTCATCTGATCATCAGTGGAAACCATGGAAACAATAGCAGTTGGTAACCTAAAGCACACCGGAAGGGGATGAGGCCTGTCGAGGATTGAATGAGGGAATTTTGTCTGTATTCCACTCAAGGGAGATAATGACTCAAGTCCTGTTGGTTGTTGTGACACATGACACCCATGCCATTTTCAGAGGTGTCCACTTCAACCATGAATGGTAATGACTCAGCATAGCACAGGATAAGGGTAATGATTTATCAGTATAGCAGAGTATAAGGGTACTGGTGAATTAGTGATCGATGAGATCTTGAAAAAAATCTTGAATTATTTTTGAATTGAATTGAAATTTTCTTTTAAGGAGTGAAGTGAGGGGAGCTGCCATGGAGCTGAAGCCCTACATGAACCTACAATAGAAACTGGCAAACTTTAAAAACCTCTGCAATTTCTAGGATGTTTAAGGTTCAGACCATGATGACACCATTTCTACCTTAGTCTGGTCCATTTCAACAGCTCTTGTATTCAGAATGCAGCTGAGGAACAAGGCAGAGGTTTGGTGAAAATCACATTTATCCAGTTTATTCTCTTTAAAAGCTTGAGTGACTCACATGTTCATCAAATATTCACAGTGCCCTGATCTGGTAATGAAACTTGTCCCCTTCCCTGATTTGAATGAAATCTTAGGAGCTCCAGTTAAATCCAGTTTGGTGAAGATTTGTGTGCCTCATGCCATTTCTAGGCCTACTTCACTGTGAGAGTGTAACCTAAAGCCAATGCTTTTGTTTACATATTCCTTCAAAGCTACTAAAGACCTCAGCAATGCTTGATATAGGGTTGAAATCTGACTGCTTTTCCCTGTCTCTGGACTTTCAATTTGAGCTGTGTGGCAAAGAAGTGAGATACAGATGTCATAGCAATGGGGTGCCTTGAGGGGAGTTCACCATTAGTCCAGGAATATGGAAGGGTCATAACTGGCTAGTGAGGGAATACCTGACAATATTGGGGTATGGGGAGACTTGGTCACCAGAAAGGAAATAGTTCCAGTGACTACAGGGCTGATGTCCAGGGCATGTGTGGTGTGTTAAGAAGGCTGGTTATGGAGGGTGCAGACACCCTGTACCTCTCTCTTGTTTTAACAATCTGTTGCTGAAATGGGGTGATCGAGATGCTTTTTCAAACTGGAGAATTGTTCGCTGTAGGGCCATTTGGTTGTGATAAATGGCAGTGGCCAAGTGTAGTGCTCTCTCACAGGTAGAATTCTCTCCCAGACACTGTATTAAGTTGTAGAGTCAATTAAGTATTTTTATATAGTCTTGAGAATAGTAAGACAGGTGATTAGATTTGTTTAACTATTTGTTAAGATATTGATATTGGTGCCTTGTTATTGATAATTGTTTCATGGTAATAATGACTGTGAAGGAGAAAGTTCCACCAATGAGTTTACTGTAATTTAGACAAATGTTTAGTGTGTACTAGATTCAACACTGGTAGATGTATGAGGAATTAATGGTTATTATAACAAAGATGAACAATGTATTGTTAAATTATAGCAGTCAACGAACATTGTACCACTTTTTTTTTCTACAAATGAAACCCTTGACAAGTAATAGTGAACACTGACTGGATGAAACATTTACTCTTTCATGAATTTTATCTATATTCATATACAGAAATGAATACAAATACATTATTTTGAATGAATAGATGATGTGTTCTAAACAGATACAAACAGGTGGGGCACTGTTCTCTTGTTTTGCTCCAATAGCCGTACAGAGCTCTACCTTATTTCTATACAAATTGGCACAAAATACCCAAAAGAAACATGCTTTTATTTATTAAAATGCTTTATGTAGTCCTGTGGACTGTGCTTTTAAATTATGATTTTAAATAAAGTGCACAGCATAAACTGAGTGTCTATTGAATTTACAATTCACTTACACATGCAAGTGAAAAAAGTATATACATAAAGCATCAAACGAGAGCAGCATGGCACATGCAGGCTTTAATTTGATGTGGCAGTGTGGATTTAAATTCTTGTTAAAATGGAGCTGAATGAGGTTGATGCGATGCATTACATGATGCTTCATGTGATGCTTCCCACAACACATCTCATGTAAATTGGCCCTAAGAGCCATAACCATAACCATATTTAGACCTTGGTAGTGAATGCAGCGCTGCAGGCTACATCCTTTCTTCTCAACAAAGAAGAAGCCTGTAGCTATGGGTGATGTGGACAGGCAGAGGTAACCAGGGGACAGTGCATTTTAGATATATTCTTCCTTAGCCAAGGACTCAGGAAGGCACAAGGGGTATGCCTTGCTACAAGAGAAAGGAGTGGAAGGTTACCAAAGTCTATTAAAGACCTAATAGATTGTGTTTTGAATTGCGTGTTTAATTTAAATGCTTGTTAAAATGGATCTGAATGAGGGGAGTGCGATGCATTATGTGATACTACATGTGATGCTTCACAAAACAGCAAAAACATCTAGTGTAAATTGGCCCTCAGAGGTCTATGTTTATTGTTAAACCAAATAATTTTAATTTCATTGTAGGGTTTTTTCTATGTGAGATATCGGGTTAGTACTGTATTCTAGTACAGTTCTATACCTATATATTTAGTCTATACCAGGTATGTTAGCACTTTCTTTTAATTTGGTGTATCCTTTTCTAATAGTAGTAAGGTTTATCTTTGTATTAGCTTTCACAGGACTTTACTGAGGTTTTTCATGTATGAAATGTGAAAGTATCTACAGATACCAATGTAATTTTGTTTTGTTGTGTGTATATTTTTAACTTCCAACTCTTATGTTGGTTTGGGTTGACAAATGATACGGAAAGAAACCTTCTTAGACCATCAGTGAAGCCTTTTGCTTTCATCTATTGATGGAGCATGCTACATCAGAGATGTCTGACTCTACTATGTATGGTAGTGTGGGATGAGGGTCTTTCAGAATGAAAGCACTATTAAAAGGTGTAAACAGTAAGATGTGAGTGGTGCAGCTAGTTCCGAATTAAGCACCAGTAAAAATAGTTCTGAAGTGCTTTGATTGTGGTTTCTGTTATCTCCTTTCCTCATCCATTTTTAACACCTATACACTCAGGATGTAGCCCAAGATGGTCTAACGGGGCTCACATTTCTCAGGTTTGACAAAGAGGTTAATCTGAGGTAGACATTTGAGCATTTATCTGACATGCTCTGCATCTGAAGTGGAATAGAAAAGAATGTCATATACAGCCCCCTCCAAAAGTATAAGAAAAAAGACCAATTTTCTATGTTTTTGCTATACACTGAAGACATTTGCGTTTGAGATCAAAAGATGAATATGAGATGATAGATCAGACTTTCAGCTTTCATTTCCTGATATTTACATCTAGAGGTGTTAAACAACTTTGGCAACATGGCACCTTTTGTTTCAAAACACCCATTTTTCAAGAAATAAAAAATTTTGTAACATGTGACTGGCAGGTGTTTCTTGTTGCCCAGATGTGCCCTGTTAGATTGAACCTGAAGCCTGCTGCACCAGTAGAAAATAAGTTCTACTATAGCCTAGTCTGAATATACTATATGGCTACTATGTTCACATTTACATATTAGTCTTAAGATGTCTTAGTCTTAAGTTACAACATAAAACTTACACCAAATCCCTATTAGGTACAATTTTTGCCCTAACTAAAACAACGCAATGATTCTGCTCTTAGAGCACAATGTTTCCTTGCACAGAGTAAAAGAGCATTTACCCCTAAATACAAACTGTTTTCTCTGTATTTTGTTAAGTGGATTTCTCCATATGAATAGTTATGGTCTATGATTACCTTGCAGAAATACAGTTTCTGTAATGGAACACATAAACAGGAAGGATTATAAGACTACAAATAAATCAGCCAGTGTAGCGAGCTCTTTCCTGGGTAGTAAAATATCATCAAATTTGAAACATTTACCATAAATGTAATACTTTGTTGCTCAGCATATTGAAATGTGTACTGATTTTGCAAGCATTAATTATTTGTTTGTTTCTATGGTTCATTACAACTTAAGTAGCAGAACAAAATGTGCATACCAGTATAAAACACAAATACAATCAATAGTTAAAATGAGTCACCACTTTTCTGTAAAGTACCTGTAAACCAAGTCCTTCTTGGTTTTGTTAATTTACTTAGGGTTAAAATATACCTAACCTGAAATAAATATATTACACTGAAAAAATGGTATTTAACCACTTCCCTGTGTCTCAAGATATTGCAATCATGGGTGTAATGTTTCCTGTTTATCTCGGATTGTGTTTATGATTGGCTGATGATGGGGAAATATGTCTCTCTGGGCAACAAAATTTGATCTGTGATCACCTTAAGGACTACTAGTGACGATGTACCTTAAGTGTCTATGGTGCAACCAAAATTCTGCACCTTTCTAATTTTTAACTAACTACTTTCAATGTATGGTTTAGAACTGATTTTACATTCAGAGTTATGATTTTATATTCAGCTGGTGCAACTGGTCCCTGGACTTAATTATTGATACTCTCTTCATGGGTAGCTCTGCATGGCAGGGACATGCATTAAGGATGGCAGCACAAGTTTGACTCTAGAAAGTCAAATCTCAGCTTCTCCAGAAGAATACAGGGTTTTTGTTGTGCTAGCCAGGGTAGCTCTAAACCTTGACCATTAAGGCAATGATGGAGGCATGATGGAGTACACCTATATGATGGAGTATGCCTATATTCATGTCCAGTGTGTAGTGTACCTGCTAATGCAGCCAATTCCTAAGGGGTTGCCATTCTGAATCTTAGCAGACAAAGGGGGAACACAGGGCACCAACAGGAGGTTTAGTTGATTGATCACAGATTGACCACAAGTGGCAGGTTTTGAGCTTCAAGTGAAAGGCATAGGGAGTGGACATTTTCCATTTTCTTTCAGAGGGGTAGTGTAAATGCTCAACTGCAGGGTTGTATTGTTGTATTGACTTACAATCTGCAGAAAAGTGGATGGCAGCACAGAAAATATCATTGCCACCCTGCAGCACCTGGATCCCTGGCTTTATTCATGTGGGTTTCCTCTGGGTTCTCCAGTTTCCTTCCACCTCTCAAAAACATGCTGTTATGTGAATTGGCCATAGGTCTGAATGTGTGTGCATAGCGCCCTGCAATGGACTGGTGCCCCGGGTCTATGTCCGGCCAGGATAGGCTCCAGATATACTATGACCCTGTCTAGGATAAAGTGAATGAACAAAAGTTGCGTCTTTCACCACAGTAAAGGCAAAGTTTCTCACTAACTCTGTGATTGCTCTGCTTCACCAATAATTGTGTTCTCCCAAATTTCGTTTGCTTAATCCTCTGGCACTAAGCATGAAAACAGAAAAGAACATTGTCATTGGACTGGGGAAGAGGAACACAAAGAAGGTTGTCAGTGAGCATTGAGAGTGTAAGGTGCAGAAGGTGAGGACACAATCTGACGCTAGGCCCTTTCTCTGCTGAAGCATAAACAACTCTCCTGCCTTGAGACAGGGTGGTTGAAAACCTCACAAATGTAATCAAACTCTGGGTAGAACTTTTGTTCATTAAAAGCAGCTATGACCCCGGTAAGAGATTTTCCAGTGATTTTCCAGAAACAATATATGGTTTTCACCTTGGGCATAAATGGTGGGTGAGCAAACATAACTCTTAGCAAACAAAAGCTCTTATAATCTCCAAGAGATCCATCATACATCATAGAGCAATGCAGAGTTTTAAAGAGGATAGCTTCTGTGGAAAGGGGCTGAATAGATCTTGCAATTCAGGGTTAAGTGTGGGATTGAGCTGAGCTCAATGGCAGACGAGATGTGCTGTAGTAGTATGGTAAGAGCATGAGCCTCAAGAAGTTTTCCTTGCTTTGACACTGATCATCTGTACTTCTGCCTAACTGAAGTTGTAAGGCAAAGTCAGGACTGTTTGTCTCCATGTGCATATGTTTTGCTAATTTCTAATGCTCACTGTAAAACAGAAGCAAACATACTCCAATAGGCAAATCCACATGCAAGGTCAAAAATCAGGCATAGATTGTTTATAAAAATCAGGCAGACAAACAATACAGAAATTGCTACACAGCAATTTACATGGTAAACTATGAAACTGGACAGAAACCAAAGTAATTTGTAAGAAAGAAAATTGCATTATATTTCAGTGTTTAAAGCATTTTCAGTATGTGAAGCAAGACTTTTTATCTCCTCTCTTCTACATTTTTCTTTTCTAATTTATACTGGTTTAATCCTATATGCCATCTTCCTCTTCCACATTGCTCAGTCCTTCCCTCCCACCTTCCTCTCCTCTGACTCATTCATTGCAGTCTCCTTTACTCTGTCTGTTAATCTCTCTCGTTCCCTCTCTCTGAACTGTCCTATCTCTCTTCATGCTGGATCATACACACTACAGAATCATGGTAATAAATCATAGTATTGAGCACTTTAAACCATGTCAGTCACAGTGTAGACTGGATCATGGAATCAAAACTCCATTTACACACTTGAGATTTTAATATTGGAGGTAAGAACATGTTTGTACATGTTCTTGAACATGTGTATAGGAAAAAAGAAATTGAATTAATTCTCCAGAATTATTATTCTTGAAAATTACTTAAAATGAAAGTATACATTCAGGTCCATAAGTATTTGGACAGTGACACAATTTTCGTAATTTTGCCTCTGTACACCACTACAATAGATTTGAAATGGAGCAATGAAGATGTAATTGGAGTGTAGACTTACAGCTTTAATTCAAGGGGTTTAACAAAAATATTGCATTAACCCTTTAGGAATTACAGTCATTTTTACATACATTCTTAAAAAGGATTGCACTGGCGAGCTCAAGAACACCAAAAGGCCTAGAAGACCATGGAAGACAATTAAAGTGGATGATCACAGAATTCTTGGTGAAGAAAAACCCCTTCACAATACCTAGCCAAGTCAAGAACACTCTCAAGGAGGTAGGCATATCATTGTCAAAGTCTACAATCAAGAGACGCCTTCATGAATGTACAGAGGTTTTACCTCAAGATGCAACCACTGTTAACACTCAAGAACAGAAAGGCCTGATTAGACTTTGCTAGAAAACATCTAAAAAAGCCTGCCCAGTTCTGGAAAACCAAGATTAACTTGTACCAGAATGACGTGAAGAGAAGAGCATGGAGAAGGAAAGGAAGGGCTCATGATCCAAAGCATACCACATCATCTGTCAAATATGTGGAGGCAGTGCTATGGCATAGGCATGTATGGCTGCCAATGGAACTGGGTCGCTGGTGTTTATTGATGATGTGACTGCTGATAGAAGTAGCAGGATGAATTCTGATGTGTATAGCACTATACTTTCTGCTCAGATTGAGTCAAATGCTGCAAAACCAATAGGATGGCATTTCACAGTACAGATGGATAATGACCCAAAACATACCATGAAAGCAACCCAAGGGCTTCTTATGGCAAAGAAATGGAATATTCTTAAATGGCCGAGTCAGTCACCTGACCTCTACCCAATTGAGCATGCTTTTCACTTACTGAAGACAAAACTGAATGCAGAAAGACCCACAAACTAGGAGCAACTGAAGATGGCTGCAGTAAAGGCCTGGCAAAGCATCTCAAGGGAGAAAACTCAGTATTTGGTGATGTCCACAGGTTCTAAACTTCAGGCAGTCATTGACTGCAAAGAATTTGCATCCACGTATTAAAAATAATCCAAATCTTTATGATTATGTTAGTTCATCCAATTACTTTTGAGCCTGTGAAAATGGAAGAACTCTCTAAAAAAATGGCTATAATTCCTAAATGGTTAATTCAATATTTTTGTTAAACCCCTTGAATTAAAGATGAAAGTGTACACTTCAATCACATCTTGATTGCTTTATTTCAAATCCATTGTGGTGGTGTTTATTTAAACTATTTTTTAGTACAAAAAGTTTTTAAGTAGTGCATTGGTTATACAAAATCAGCATCCTTACAATTAATATTGAAGCCTGCCCTGGAGAGAATAATAGCACTGAGTCTCTTTATGTAATGTGTAAGAAGTTTGGAGACACTTGTAGAGGGAGCTTGGTGCACTCCTCCATACAGAACCTTTTAAGCTCTTAGGTTTTTTAGGTTCGTGCATGTGGACTTCCCTTCCCTTTAATTTTGGTCCCATCTGACCACAGCACATGGCACCAGATGCAGGCACTGGATTTTGTGAGATGCTCTTAAGAAAGGCTTCTCTCTTGCAATGTGCTTAGTTTCTAATTTTAACAGAGATACTGCAATATAGCCAAGCTGAATAGTCAAGCTAAATTATAAGCAGAAGAACACGAAACTGTTCATTCATCTTCAGTAACCACTTCATCCTCCAGTCCATCGCAGAGCATCATGCACACACATGTTCACACGTAGGGGCAATTTAGGGTTGCCAATCCACCTACCTTAAATTCAGGCATCAGTGATCTACAGGTGCTATATGCCAAAATGCCAAAAGGTCAATTTCAGTTCTATTCAGTCAAAGTGCCCTTAAAACTGTGTTACAGTGTATCGTATTCCATACATATTTATTTAACAAAGTCATTCCACCTTGAAATTTTTAGCCACATGGATCTAAATCAATCCAATACCTTCATATAGAGACTCTCACATAGGGCAATATGTAATAAAGCAATGCAGTGACAGCCATACAAGAACTTCCCAACAAATATACTGTATATTATAGCATTAAACACATTAAGATAGTAACCTGAGCAAGTACAGTATTAACATTTATACCACATGTACACTTTACTGAAAATATTGTTGCTGGCCAACGTGACAAGATCCCAGCTTCTCTACAGGCTCTAATTCAAGTGTTTGTTTTATACTATCACAAGTACTATGTCTGTAGGATCAAAGACTGAAGCATTATGACTATGCTGAGGTTAATATGTGACAGATTTGTAATCTGGTAACTCTAAAAGCCATTACTTTACAACAGGAATTATGAACAGCTATAGCAAAATGCTAGCAACATAGATTTGTAGATTTGATTATAATACTGTCCCTATGGCAATTGCAGTCTAATGCATATATTTGGAGGAGATGATTTCTTGCAACAGACCAGACAGTGGACTATTGTATGATAAGCACTTGACCCATATTCTACGTATCAAACCTCCTCTCTTCTCCTTCTCTCACTATAAACCAGATACTAATTATAGCTCATCATGCTAAATATGAGAGCCATGCTTCTCCTTGCAAACAGTAAACCCATATACTGAAGTCCAGAGCTGAATGGGCAACTACACCTTCACACAGCAGCAACTAAGCAGTTCATTCATAATGCCTTTCTATAAGGGGCAAAAAAAAAAAAACTGATGTACTTTGGCTGACGAATCAGTCCAATTTTCTGCTCTACTTTGCTACTTCTTCACTGTAGGGTGTCAAGTATACACTGGCCCCTATTTTCTGAGACAAAAAAACAGCACTTTGTCTCCAAGCCCCCCTTTAACGCTGACTCAATGACAATCAAAGGTCAAATATGGCGCCAATTGTTTCATTCCGGCTCAGGCAGTGGCCCAGGTTTGATGTAATAGGTTCGACTCTTTGAATGGCAGCTGTGAATGTGCCTAAAGAATGAGCAGCACTAAACAGTAATGATTTATGCTGAGAACTGCCATCAAATCCTGTCCTCAAATTAGCTCTTCTCATTGCAAGTGCTATTAGATAAAATGCAGGCTAAATGGCATGTACACACATACACACACGCGCACACACACACACACAAACTCAACTGCACATAATGCAGATCTCTAAATAAACTTGGTGACATTTGGTGAGCCTTCGGTGAGCCTTCAAACTCACACATGCATATTTGTTTCCTCTACTCTACCACTTGGGATCCCTTGTATGTCTTCTCTCATTCCTTTTCATTCATCCTTATCTTTCATTGCCATTTACCCTTATCTTCCACACCACAATACCCCAAAAAGATTATCTTTCATCTATTCTCCTGTCTTCCTTCTTGCTTCCATCACTGTCTCTATAACACCAGCCCACCCCCGTCCCTGATTCATGTGTGGCGGTTAACCCCTCATCTGAATGCTGCCTCCACCACCTTTCAGTTCATCTGTTTTTCCTGGCATCCCTTCAGGACCATTAGAAATCACAGTCTATCCTCGAAGACAAACAGCCTTCAACCAGAGGGTTTCCATAGAAACACTCACACTTTCCCTGGTCGGGGGGGTGTGTGTGTTAGCATCGTCCACTCCACCACCCCGGTCCCTTTTCAAACCCAATAAAAATGTAACGAAAACAGCAGAGGATCTTACTGATAGTGCGGGAGCCAATACAGCCCATGGTGTCTTAGTGAGGGCCGGCAAGTGACTGAGAAAGAGGTGCCTTTTCAGCAGACATCGCTCTCTTTCTTCTCCCGGTGTCTCTGTTGTCCTCTTCTCTGTGTCCCTCTCTCTCTCTCTCTCTCTTTCTCTCTCTGCAAGGCTGCGTGCAAGTGTGTGCCTCTCTCTCTCCTCGTCATCCATGTCTCCTCCCTCCCAGCACGCCCACCCTGCCTCAACCCCCTCCTTCCCCCTTCCCCACACACACTTAAAGCACACATGTTCAGTGGTATGCTGTCAGATTTAAGTAAAAAAAAAAGCAGTAAAGTATATTTTTGCTGCTATATAATTTAATAAGATTATATTTTTTTGTATAATAGATTATTTCCACCTATTACATCCTTACCACTATCTTTACTGTCTTATACTCTAAAGCTGCACTGAAAATCACCAAATATTTAGTCTGCTTCTTTTTACTAAAGCTTTCAAGCAGACAATTTATAGAAAAAAAAATTATAAACCAACAAATTTAAGGCTTGGTTATTCTGTGTGCTGTTGAACCGTATAGACTTTGTGGACCGAACAAAGGGTATTCACGGTCATGGTATAAGGGAACCTGGTTGACAATGCAGACAATTTCTTACTGACAATGCAGTACATAATTGTCTACACCCATCCATTTTGCTTCTCCCCCTTTCCATTTTTATTTTGCACCATCACATTCTGCAGACTATGGACAACAACTGTCACTCTTTCTCTGTTATGTTCTCACACAGTAGGGGTGGGCTCTGTAACCTTGAACGCACCCAGTCATGTGCACACAGCATACAGATCTGACTACTTCAGTGTGTGCCTACACTGTTTTATTGCTTTGAAGAAAACAGAGGTCAGGGCAGGGACTAAAATTCTAATATTATGGATGAAGGAGAGAGAAGGAAAGAGAGGAAGGGGAGAAAAAGACAATTAAGAACAAGAGTAAAACACATTCTTTTCTACTATGGCATAATTTTTACATCTATATTAACACTATTAGGAAAGAACTTCATTGAATAATGGTTCCCAAATTACATATTTTTAATTATTTAAATAATGTGTTTATTTTATGACAGTGTATACCTAAAACAACTGTTGCAAGGCCAACAGTGGCAACACTACATACTGATATAATTTATGTTTTGATATATAGAAACTTTTATTGTCATTATTTTGAAAGCATCATTGCTTTACAGAATCTATTTTCATGTACCTCAGACTTTTGCACAGTACTGTATATTTACTCGGATGAGTGACAAATTAAAGGAAAAACACAATGAGTTCGGATGCTTCCAGCTAGGTGAGCTGCATGACACAATTAAGCATTTAAAATCCTACTATGCTCTGTCACATGTATACAAAAATACTAAGCAAACCTTAGGTGATCTCTAGCTTGGATCAAGACAACAAGAGGAAAAGGTCTAAGTGACTTTTGAAAAAGGGTTCATTACTGGGACACAAATGTCAGAAGCATCAATCACTGCTAAACTGGCTTTTCTTTCAATAGGAACATTGACTACAATGTCAAATACACATCTGTGTATATGGAAAAGACATGGTCGGAAATTGTAGTCAATAGCAGACTTTCAGTAACTGTGATTGAGATATGTAAGGAAAAACTTTAAAGTCTTCAAGTGAGTGAGAATGTCAGTGCAAACCGTGATCAGGGTGTCAGTAAGAATAGTTACACAGAGAGGATTCGTAGAGTAGGGATGTGGTGCATAACAACGTCATTGTAAAGACTAAAGCACATTAGAGTTCAGTGCTGCAAAAGCCATAGGAATTGGTCAACAGAAGTATGGAAAAAATTAAATATTCAGATGAGTCATTGCTCACTATATTTTTGACAAGCAGGGTACTGCATGTGTGGTGTACACCAAGAGAACAATACAAGCCTGAATATTTGACTCCTACAGTGAGGGGATCTGGTGGCTCTGTTATGCTGTGGAGAGCATTTTGTTGGAATGGCTTGCATCCAATTTTCCCCTTAGAGTGAAGGGGACTCCAAATCCATACAAGGTAATATCATAATTTATCGTAATTCATATTAGTGGTTAACACAGTTGCCTCGCACCTCTGGAGTTGAGGGTTCAAATCCCGCCTCTGCCCTGTGTGTGTGGAGCTTTATGTTCTCCCCGTGCTTCGGGGGTTTCCTCCGGGTACTCCGGTTTCCTTCCCCAGTCCAAAGACATGTGTTGTAAGCTGATTGGCATTTCCAAATTGTCCGGAGTGTGTGCGCGATTGTGCCCTGTGATGGGTTGGCACCCTGTCCAGGGTGTCCCCCGCCTTGTGCCCCGAGTTCCACGGGATAGACTCAAGGCTCCCCATGACCCTGTGTAGGATAAGCAGTATGGAAAACGGATGGATGGACAATATAAAATACATAATATGAGAGTATTAATTAATTGTATTGTATGGAGGACACCAGAAGAAATCTGGGTATTTTGTTTCATGATCTCATGGCTACATTTTATTAACCACCACAATATTTTTTAAAAAAGTGCAAAATACTAGGGTGTGCTGGATCAAATAAGCTATATTGGGTGAAAGGTGGAAGGATGTTAAATCCTATTAAATTAAACCAAATTTGCAGTGATTAATGTGAAGAATACAACTATTTATGCAGGAATATATTGTCAATATACTAGATTCCTACTGTGTTTATTTCAATGGTTGTCATCTTCTCATTCATATATCATTGTTTTAGTCTTTTCTTAATTTTTCATTTTTAAAATTATCTCTTGCTTTGAATATTGCATCATACTAAATTTAACATTGAAGAAAAAAATGCTTCCTTTTTCAGTCCACTTTTTCTATCCCTAATTTTGTAGCAGGCTTAAAGGCAAGAGACTGCGTTTGTAACTTTCCAATTACAAATATTGATGTAATGTTTGTACTTAAGTTGCTGACTCTGAACACAGACCTTAATGAAACATTTCTATCCTGATAGGACTGGTCTACCTGACAGTGCCCCATCCTCATGCCACAAGAGGTCTTTGAAAATGATATGCATTACATGGTATGGCTTTGGCAGTCACCAGATCTCAACCCATTTTAACATCTGTGGGAGATTTTGGACTGAAATACTGGACATTGCTTTCCACCACCAATTTCAAAACACCAGTTGAGGGAATATATCTTGAAAGAATGTTGTTTCATCTCTCCAATACAGTTCCAGAGACTAGAGAATCTATGCCAAGGTGCAATGAAGCTGTTCTGTTTTTTTCATCTGTAGTAAATTTTCAATGTAGTACACCAAGTTTCCAAAGAAATGAGACATTTGGGACACAAGGCCACTGTGTATCATCAGCTGTATAAGGAAAGTGCTTCTGAGATAAGTGGTGAGACAAGACTTTGATTCCATGGGATTCTAAAGTACCAAGAGTATAGATGATCTCTTTTTCTTTAAGTTTCTTTGCTTCATTGCTCCCATAGCAACAATTAGCGCTGCAAACATAGATATCATTAATGTTATGTCTATTGCTCTTAAAGTGTCTCACCACTGAATAGGAGAAATTCTTTACTCTAATGGCATGAAGTTGCTCAAAAGAAATGATCAACCAGTCTTCTTTTGCTAGGCTGTAGCTTTTCACTTCTGATTCTAATGCTGGTCATCATTCTAATATATTTTGAATAGTGGGAAAAGCTTTTGTTTTTTTTTATTGTACACTTATGAATGTGTTTATGATCAAATAATTATGATCGAATGATCAAATAACAGTGTAACTGTAACTGAAGTGTAAGTAATTTTAAACAACCTTTGATACAAAATAAAATAAAATAAAATTAAGCGGGCATGGTGGCTTAGTGGTTAACACGTTTGCCTCTCCGTGCTTTGGGGGTTTCCTCTGGGTACTCTGGTTTCCTCCCCCAGTCCAAAGACATGTTGTAGGCTGTACAGAAAATGGAAAGAAAACCTGCTGAACCTGCTGGACTGAACACCTCCCTCTGCAACTGGATCCTGGACTTCCTGACTGGGAGACCTCAGTCAGTCCGGATCAGGAGCAGTATCTCCAACACCACCACACTGAGCACTGGGACCCCCCAGGGCTGTGTGCTCAGCGCACTGCTGTTCACTCTGCTGACTCACGACTGTAGCAATGCACAGCTTGAGCCATATCATCAAGTTCGCCGATGACACAGCCGTGGTAGGTCTCATCAGCAAGGATGACGAGTCAGCATACAGAGAGGAGGTGCAGCAGCTAAGGGACTGGTGCAGAGCCAACAACCTGTCTCTGAATGTGAATAAAGCTAAACAGATGGTTGTTGACTTCAGGAGAGCATGGAGCGAACACTCTACGCTGAATATCGATGGCTCCTCTGTGGAGGCAAATACACTAAATTCTGTGGTGTTCACCTGGCGGAGAACCACAATGGTCCCTCAACACCAGCTCCATAACCAAGAAAGCCTCTTTCCTCGTGGAAAGTCTCTCGTCCCTCCATCATAGACATTTACACCACATGCTGCATCCGCAAAAAGCCACCAGCATTGTGGATGACCCCACACACAACTCTTCACCCTCCTGCATTCTGGCAAGACTGCGCTTACAGCCAGACTGTGCAACAGTTTCTTTCCCCAATCCATCAGACTCCTCAATACTCAGAGACTGGACTGACGGCACACGCACACACACACACACTCATACTCAGCTGAACACCATCCTGCTCCCTTTGCAATTTTTCATACTTCTGTATTTAATACCTGCATTTTTTGCTGCTACTGTATTTATAAAAATATTGTATATAATTCTTGTCATTACTATACTCTCTACCTGGCTGCTACCCCAATAACTGCTATGTCAATATATGGTATAAGCTTATCTGCTGAATACTATGTCATAGTTGTTACGTTTACGTTCACAGCATTTTATTATATTGTTATTCTTTTGCACTACCTGTTACACCTGACACTTTCATACTAGAACTGAGAACTGGTCGGCACTGCACTGTCTCTTACTGTGCATATTGTGCTGTTTTGGTAGTTATTTGGTAGTGCTGTTTGCACATGTTTGCATGTGCACTTCATGTAGAAATGTGTAGTCTCTTGTAGGTCTGTGTTGTTTTATGTACAACCATGGTCCTGGAGGAACGTTGTTTCGTTTCACTATGTACTGTACTAGCTGTATATGGTTGAAATGACAATACAGCCACTTGACTTGACTTGGATGGATATAAAATAGTGCATGGGGTGGGGGAGAGGAATACCTGTACATCTGCACATTTATGCAGATATCTAATCACTCTATCATTAGCCTGCAACTCAGTGCATAAAAACATGTAGGCACAGGTCATGAGCTTCAGTTAATGTTAAGATCAAACCTCAGAATAGTGGACAAAAAATTGATCTGTACAGGGCATGGTTGTTGGTGCCAGCCAGGGTGCTTTGAGTATTTCAGAAAGAGCTGATCGCCTGGGATTTTCACAGATTACAGTCTCTAGAGTTTACACAGAATGGACATTGAAGTGGCACTTCTACATTAGAAGTGGTGCTGTCAATAGGCTGACTCTCTCCAGCTTATTGGAAAAGGACAACTATTTCACCTCACTGTAATTTGTGGGCTTAGAAATGTGGAATTCTAAAATTCCTATAGGTAATACGAAATTATAACATCTAAGCAATTTTTTAATTTAGAGACAATCGATTTTAAATACTTCTTTTTTGTTATTGTATGACTGTACCTGTCATTTCACTCCCTGGCTGAACCTGGAGTGTGAACTCTGCACCAGATCTACCACAGGGTTGACTCTCTCCACCTTACTGAGAAAAATCATCAAGGACAGCAGTCACCAAGGACACTTGCTCTTTCAGCTGCTTCCATCCAGCAGGCGCTACCGGAGCATCTGGGGGCGCACAAATGTCTGGGGATTCAAAAACACTATTAACGTTATTTTCCCAAAGTAGTCAGACTCTTAAACAGTCAGTGACACCATATTGTGCACAGCCATCTTTTCACACACTACCTTGCACGTTGCACACTTAGTGTGCACACCACCCACCCATATTTATGTATATTTTGTGTATTTTGTGTATTTTTGTATACTGAAAGTTACTTTTTTGCCCTGTTTATATTTTGTATTTGCATTTGTATATATTGTTTAGTAGATAGTAGTAGTTAAAGTATTTGTTAGTGGAGCTATCACAAGAATTTCAATGTGCAGTTTTCCATATGCCAACTGTGCAAATGACAAAAGAAAGACTTTGACCTTGACCTTGAGAAAAAGAAGAAAAGGGGAAAAAGGTTATCAGTAGTCACGTTTACATGGACACTTTTTGTTTCAATCGGAATGAAATCAATCAGATTGATTAATCCGATCGCAGTGTTTACAAGAACGCTGAATAAAGTAATCTGGTTGATATGCGCGTTTACATGACAGAATCGGATTTGATCTTCTGACATGTGCACAGTGCACGATTACACGTTTCCTGCCGTTCCAACACGCAGATACTAGCAGCCACTCTCTTGCCATTGCTTCTTTTTTTTGTTTTAAAAAGCAGACTTAACATTTGCCTATTTCAGCTGCTAATTAGAAGACGACGAGCGCGTGATGTTTTGTGCGGTACTGCGTGTATTTATCAAGCAATTAAAATGCCCCTTCCCGAGCCCAGAACAAGGCGTCTGTGGATGAGGGTCCGAAGCAAGGACCGGTGGGACAACGTCGTCTTGCACCACTTCACAGACGAGGAGTGGAAGGAGAATTTTAGGATGACACGACAGTCATTTATGACACTATGCTCAATGGTGGAGGGGAACATGGCACCTGGTGAGGCTACGGTCAGAGCCCCAACACCGCTGACAGCCGTGCGTCATACGTCATTACGTGATTTGTACGTTATTGTACATGCACAGAACTATCTGGTTTCAATCCGATGAAGTGTTTACATGTCCTCTCCATCGGATTAGAAAAGGTTTAAACCACCCCTTACGATCCGAATGAAATTTTAATCGGTTTTGGCCAATTCATTCCGATTGACGTGTTTACATGTGACTTTTTAGATCTGATTGTGCTTCTAGTCCAATTACGATCGGATTATTAGTGTCCATGTAAACGTAGCTAGTGTCACACATGGGTGGGCAGATTTTCTAAAACCCACATACATGTACAGTGGATATAAAAATTCTACCCCCATCCCCGTTAAAATTTGCAAGTTTTTCAAACATATACATACAAATGTTTACCTATTGCTTGTAATACAGCACTCAGTCTTTTTGGGTAAGTGTGTAGTAATTTAGCACATCTTGATTTGGCAATTTTTTTCTACTCTTCCTTGCAAAAATGTTCCAGCTCTATCAAATTGTGAGGGAATCTCTTATGCACAGCCATCTTCAAGTCATTCCACAGGTTTTCAATAGGATTTAGATCCGGGCTCTGACTGGGCCATTCCAAAACTTTGATCTACTTCTTCTGAAGCCATGCCATTGTTAACTGGTATTTGTGATTTGGGTCATTGTCTTCAGCTGTCTAACAGAGGCCTACAGGTTTTGCGCCAAAATAGATTGGTATTTGGAGCCATCCATGATTCCCTCTATATTGCCTAGAGCCCCAATCTCAGCTGAAGAGAAGCAGCCCCATAGCATGATGCTGCCACCACCATGCTTCACTGTGGGTATGATGTTCTTTGGGTTATAAGCTGTCTAGTTTTTGTGCCAAAGATATCTTTTTAGAATTATGCCCAAAAAGTTCTCACTTGGTCTCATCAGACCATAACATATTTTGCCACATGGTTTGGGGTGATTTAGGCAGGCTTGGATGTTTTGGGGTTGTTTATTTTTTTCATGAGAAAGGGCTTCCATTTGCCCATAACCTATAGCCCATACATGTGAAGAAAAAAAAGAGATTGCTGTCACAAGCAGGGAGTGACCAGCATTTTCCAGATATTCTTACAGCGCCTTTAATGTCGCTGTAGGTCTCTTGAGAGCCTCCCTGAAAGGTTTTTTGTCTTGTCCTTTCATCTAGTTTGGATGAACATCACTGGTGCTACATTTTCTTCACTTATTGATGATGGCCTTCAATGTTCCATGGTACATCTTATGCTTTGACCTTTCAACAGTGAGATCCTGTACATGCTTTGTAAGCTCTTTGCGGACCATGGCTTCAGCAGTCAGATGAAATCAAAAAGATGTCAAGAAAAAAGTTTTTTTCTTTTTCTTAGGATTAATCAGAATCACTTCATTGATAACAGGTGTATGATAATTACTTTCGAAAGAGTTTGAATGTGATTGGTTCATTCTGAGCACAGTCACATGCCCCATTATAAAAAGGTGTGCACACTTGCGCAGCCATGTAGTAAGTTTTTATTTATTCATTTATTTTGTTGGTATCACATTAAAGGAGATCTGACATGATTTATCTTGGTTTCTTTTTTTTTCATCACAAAACCCTGCAATTTTATCAGGAGCACATAGACTATTTATATCCACTATAGCTACAATAGTAAACCAAATCATTGCATTTCTTTAATGAAAGATCAATATCTTAATACTGAAATATTGTGATTGCACCTTCGTGACACATAGCTTTGTGACATTTAGCGTTTCTTTCTCTCTGTCCTGTTCCTTTAAATTCAGTCCTGGTTCTTGGGCTGATAGTGAAGTTTAGGCCTACCTTCTGTCACAGCTAGCTAACTGCTAACTAGCTAACTTGTTACTGTTGTCCATCTTGGCTACTATTTTCAGTTTACATTAAGGTATAACTGCTAAACAGATAGCTATAGGCTATACAGGGACATGACAAGACTTATGAAACAGCTTCATTTTTATAGTGAGGTTTCTTAGAGTCAATCTTGAAAAATATTCACTGCTTCACAACAAATTGTAACAAAATATGTTCAGCTTAGCCTAATAATGTCAGTCATGCAACGATTTGTGGGTTTTATATGCTAGATAGTGATATTGTGGCTAATACAGGCTAATTAGATAACATTAGCTACTTGTTTGCAGGTCAGACATTTTAAAATGTCTTAAAATTAAAACTTTATCAACTTGAATCAAACCAAAATTTAGAGAAAGTGGTGTTAATATGATAGAAATAAATTGCCAAATTTACATTTTAACATGGTGTAACTGGTTTGGGTTGTACAATTGTAAATAAAACACTTTAATGTCTCCATTAGATAAATATGATGGTGCATATTTGCCTAACTTGCCTAAGTTCATAAAAACTTGTGCTTCAACTCTTACTCTTATTTTTTTTTTAAATCAGTATTCAGTAGGATAAAACTGCCTTCCTCTGAAAACGAAATGTTTAAATTTTAAAGACCTATGCAAATTGTTACTCTTCTTTATTCCATAAAACCTGCCACTTTTAATTGCAGCCATTTAATATCCTGAGAAAGTGGTTGCTATGGTTTCACTACAACAGATACGATATTGCAATGAAAAGCCAGGATGTCCAAATGTCCTCTCAGAAAATAGCAAGATAGCACAAATGGCCTTCAAGATATTGACCAGTACCCTAGGGGACAAAAATTAATGGCGAGGTATTAGAAGACTACAATTCAGTTCCTATTACTATATACTGTATTTGCTATATACTATATACTGTATAAACACTACATATTTAGATCTCATAGTGGCATTTGATACAACTGATCATGGAATTTTAAATAAAAGGCTCAGTCAATGGATTGGAATTTCCAGATCTGCTTTCGACTGGTTTTCATCACACCTGTCCAGTAGATCGTTTAAGGCATTGATCAGTGGCTTCTCATTCTCAGTGTCATCAATCATTTGTGGAATTCCCCAGGGTTCTATCCTCAGGCCTGTGTTGTTTATTTTATATATGCTACCACATAATCCATGACACAATATAATAATAATACAGAATAATAATATAATCCATGACACAACATCTGTTTCCACTTTTTGCTGATGACACTCATCTTTATCTGTCAGTAAAAAAAAAAAACGAGCTGCATAAGTTGTCCATATTGAAGGACTGTTTGGCTGATGTTAAGAATTAGATGTCCCACAACTTTTTACAACTGAACACAAACAAAACTGACGTTCTTTTCATTGGTCCAGAGAAGTTCTTGAACTTCCCACAGTCCTCCCTTAGTGCTTTCATGCCTTATGCTAGGCCTGCCTCTAGAAATGTTTATCTAAAACAAACCCAGAACACACAGAAGTAATAAGATCATTACATACCATGGAGCATGATTTGAGTTTTGTAAAAAAAAATAAATAAATAAATGCATGATGTGCCCTCTTGTTTCTGTTCTATCCACTCACAACAGATTCATCACTGCTGCCTGTATTTTAGAGAGAGAGAATTGTTGGACTGCATATTGTACTTCTTTCCACTTTCATGCCAGAATTGTTATCTGTAAGAGTATTTAAGAACATGCTATCTACCAACTTACAAATTTTGTAACATATATTGTTGCAGGAAATTGCTGCAATTGTTGCAGTTCTCTTGCTCAGGTACTGTGGCATAATACTATTCAATGCTTTATAAGTCAACAGTAGTATGTTATAATCAATGCAGAATTTTACTGGGAGCTAATGCAGAGTGTATAAGATCGGAGTTAAGTGGACATATTTTCTGATTCTAGTAATGACTCTGCATCCAGACAGCAAGGCATTACAATAATCCAACTTAGAGGAAATGAAAACTTGAACTAGTTTCTCTGCATTGTGTAGTGACATTATATTTCTTATCTTAGCAATATTTCTGAGATGAAAAAGGCTATTAGTAATATTATCTACATGAAAGAATGGAGTCAATAATCACACAATGGTCTTTTACTGCTGCACATGATGCAACCGAAAGGCCATCCAGTGTCACTATGTAATCAGAAAGCTTGCTTCTAGCTGCCTGTGGTCCTAGTAGAATTCCTTCTGTCTTGTCTGAATTAAGTGGGATGAAGTTACTCAGTATCCAGTGCCTTTACACATTCCTCAACTTTATTAAGCTGGTGTCCCTCATCTGGTTTGCTGAAACATATAACTGTGTCGTAAGCATAACAGTGGAAGCTAATACCATGTTTAGAAATAACTTTACCCAGAGGTAGCATATATAGAGAAAAGAGCAGTGGACCTAGAACAGGGCATTGTGGAACACCAAACGTTACTTTAGTATGCATAGAGAAGTCACCATTTACATCTACAAACTGATAACGATCGGCAAAATAAGATCTGAGCCAGGAGAGGGCCGGTTCCTTAACTCCAGCAACCTTTTCTAGTCTACCTAGAAGAATGTTATAAGCAAGCAAGACACAACCTTGATCGGAGGCCTGTAGTAGGTCATTTACCACTTTAACCAACGCTGTCTCAGTACTGTGATGAGGCCTAAATCCTTATGAATTTTATTCCTAATCAAGTATGAGCATGAGTATGAGTATGCTGTGCTACAAACTTCTAGGTAAAAGCACCCTGGTACAACTAGACAAAATTGAGGTTTGATATTGGCTTATGCATTCTAATTTTCGAGTGGTCTGTTTTAAGGTGCGCGTGTGATCGTTGTACCAGGGTGCTAGTTTTTTCTCTGTAATCGTTTTTCTTTTAAGTGGAAATACTTTATCTAGAGTGTTGACTCTAAGTATTCAGTCACCTGTTCAAGTTCTATGGGGTTGGATACTGATTCAATCAAGGTTGATAATTCTGGGAGATTACTGATAAAACTATGTATAATAGCTGATGTGAATGAACGTTTGATGCGTTAGTGTGGCGAAGTGCATATATAATGACTAAGACACATTTTAAATGAGATGAGGTAATGATCTGAGATAGCTTCAGACTGTGGAAATGTGACTATATTTTCTATATTTAATCTGAGTGTTAGTATTAAATCAAGATTGGTGTGTCCACCGTTATGAGTGGGTCCTATTATGTTCTGATTAACCCCTATTGAATCTAGAATGAAAACAAACACTATTCTCGTGGGATCTTGCAGATAATCAAAATGAATATTAAAGTCTCCAACAAGTACTGCTTTGTCTACAGAAACAACCAAGTTTGAGATGAAATCCGCAAATTCACGAAGAAATTCAGAATATGGCCCTGGTGTTCTCTAAATAATAATTAGTGGAACTGGGTAGACTTATTTTTTGTGGCTTCATATGTTATGTTAGTATAAAGAACTTCAACTGCATTGTATTCATGTCCATGTTTTTGTGTGACACTTAGATTATCATTATAAATAACTGCAACACCTCCACCTCTGCTAGTTAAACGAGGGTGATGTATCCGGGAAGAGTAGCTTCATTTAATGCTACATATTCATTTGGCTTAATCCACATTCCTGTTAAACACAGTACATTAAACTGCTGATCAATAATAGTTTCATTAACAATAAGCGCTTTAGATGTGCGAGATCTAATATTAGATCTCTTTTCTACAGAAAAAAAAGATTGGCTCACAAAGACATTGGCATTTGATGCTAGAATGATGAGTTTGTAATCTGTACATTCTCTTATTTCCATAACCCTAACCACAGCCCCAGCCCCTGAGTGTATTGATGTAATACATGCAAATCTTGTTTCAAATCATTACAGTTCTCTACATAAAAAAGGACTTCCAAACCTACTGGCACTGATGTCTGAGAGAAACTTTAATTTTGAAGCTGTATGCTCTGGTTTATGTAACCCGAACCCTAGCCCCAGCCCCTATGCCTAAATATGTAATACATGTAAATATCTCTAAAAATCATTAAAGTAGTCTATGCAAAAAAAATTGGCTTACAAACATATCAGCATTGATATTTGATAGAATAATATGTTTGGAAGCTGTATGTCCACTGGTTTCTGTAACCCTAACCACAGCCCCTAAGCCTATAATATATGCAAATATTTGAAAAAATGGTTAAAGATTAAAGATGGTTGAAGATCATTCGGCTTGCTGGGGATGGTGCTGCTTGGGTTCTGTGGAGATGGCTTGGGGATCTCATATGGGCAGTTGCACTGTGATGGTTTGGGACTGCGGTTGCCGTGAGCAGTTTTGCACTCAGATCTCCAACAATGCACAGTGGATAGGTTCAACAAACCAGACTTCACGTGAAAACTGTAATGAATTACTGGTTGCACAATTTGCACTATTGTCCATGTGGTTGTCCACAGTTACAAAAAGGATTTATTTATAATTGCAGTATCTGTTATCACCAAGATGAGGATGGGTTCCCTGTTGAGTCTGGTTCCTCTCAAGGTTTCTTCCTCATATTGTCTCAGGAAGTTTTTCCTCACCACCGATGCCTCTGGCTTGCTCATTTGGGATAAATTCACATACTTACAATTTATTCTGATTTTATTTAATTTGAAAGTATTTATTTCTGTAAAGCTGCTTTGTGACAATATCCACTGTTTAAAGCGCTATACAAATAAAATCGAATTGAATTAAAGTATAGTCTACACAAAAAGAAAAAAAAAAAAAAAGACCAGTTTCCAGACATTTTGGTAGAGTTATTTGATAGAATCTCAAATTTGATTTGAAACTCAGGACTCTGAGTTATAATAGTCTCAGAATAGTCTCAGGACAACACACTTTGATGATGATGATGATGATGACAGACTCAGGACAATATGCTCTTATGATGATAGCCTCAAAAGGCTGCTTAACATTAAAAAACAGAATTAAGAATCACTACAGGGATGTAGTCTGTGGTATTTATCAGTGAGTGTAACTGAAAATAACTGTTAATGTAATTATGGATGATGAGAAAATGCAGCAAACGTTTCAAGTAAAATGTATGAAATGTATGACATCCCAACAAAACCTCAGGCGAGCAGAGTTCAGATTTAGCCCATCACTCTAAAATAATGAAGCCTAGTTTAAAAAGTCTAAAAAAACACAAATCTATCATATGGCTGACCTGGCACACTAGATGCTCCAATACCTGTATAGATCATTTCTTATATAAAAGAATAAATCATCAGGGCTAGTAAATACATCAACACATTCAATGTTTTTGTATGGTATGAATTACATGCAGTTATCCGGTAATCCGGTCTACACTCGGGTTGCAGCCATATTGAGAATATAACGCTTATAAGCATACTAACATAGGAACATTCCTTTATGAATTATAATAAATACTTGTTTATACAGCCTAGCACATTCCAAGGTAACTTATTGACTGCAAAGTTCAAACAACAAAGCTTGATTCCACCTGGTTTCGACTCAGGGGCCGTTGGCCTGTGAGGCAAACGTGGTCACACTACAAAAACCCCAACAAGCCTGCCAGTTTGCCGGTGCCTGTGGTCAGGGGAACAGCAATAGACGTGTTTGAACTTTTGTTCACGGGAGCGGCCATGTCTTGCACGGCATTAGTGGTATCGTGGTGAGCATAGCTGCCTTCCAAGCAGTTGGCCCGGGTTGGCTTCCCGGCCAACGCACTACCTTTAACCAGGATGTTCAAGCACGGCAATCACAAGAAGGCTGTTACTGAAAGGCACGTTCGACCCATGAAGTGGGGAGAAAATGTAAAAAACGCGTGCCTCCATGTTCGCCTTTTGTTAGCGACAAGCTAGCCTGCTAACTGTGATGAGCCGACTGTGTAGTCAATGTTTTAGATTTAGAGAGCAAATATGTCTATATTTTGATTGATCTAAAGCAAATACCTGTTTATACAGCCTACCGCATTGCAAGGTAAGTGACACTTTGTTGGGTTCTGGTGCTGTGTGCAGTCATGTCGACATCAGTCCCTAAACGGGGAAGGAACCGATAGTCGCGAAGACTTCCCCCTGTTGACGAATCGCAATTTCGACTTGAGGGGGCGTTTTCTTTGGCTTTTCCTGGTTGGAGGTGGGGGATTACAAGTTGCGACCTGGTGTATATTTTCCCCAATCAGCCGACTGTCTAGTCAACGTTGTAGATTTAGAGATCAAATATGTCTATATTTTGATTGATCTAAAGCAAATACCTGTTTATACAGCCTACCGCATTGCAAGGTAAGTGACACTTTGTTGGGTTCTGGTGCTGTGTGCCGTCATGTCGACATCAGTCCCTAAACGGGGAAGGAACCGATAGTCGCGAAGACTTCCCCCTGTTGACGAATCGCAATTTCGACTTGAGGGGGCGTTTTCTTTGGCTTTTCCTGGTTGGAGGTGGGGCATTACAAGTTGCAACCTCGAGTCGAACGCATCATTACTCTTGTCTTCTGGAGCAACGAAAGCGCCACGCTTCCACATTCGGTGGAAATGAAGAGACTCCCTGTTTTTTCTTCAGCAGCTGTTATCTGCAAAACCGCAAAGGAGGGGAAACCGTTCCCACCCGCTTTAGGCCCGATGACCTTTTTCGCACGTGGGGGAACATGACGACTACTACTCTGCAGAAGAAACTGTTCCAGTCACGCTCAGGGTTTCACTTTCTGGCTGTTCCTAGAGGCCCTGATCCTACAGAGATGACAAGTGGACACGCATTAAAGCAAAGCTCAAAAGGGGCAGCTTGTTTCTGCCTGGTTTCGAACCAGGGACCTTTCGCGTGTTAGGCGAACGTGATAACCACTACACTACAGAAATCACGCGCGAGTGCGTCAGCCTCTCAGGTTGAGGTTGTTCCTAAAGGCACGGCTGCTGCAGAGATCTGGCCACTTATTCACCGCAAAGTTCAAACAACAAGGTTTGCTTCCGCCTGCTTTCAACCCAGGGACCTTTCGCCTGTGAGGCAAACGTGACCACACTACAAAAACCCCAACAAGCCTGCCAGTTTGCTGGTGCCTGTGGTCAGGCGAGACGTGTTTGAACATTCGTTCACCGGAGCGGCCGCGTCGTGCGCGGCGTTGGTGGTATAGTGGTGAGCATAGCTGCCTTCCAAGCAGTTGACCCGGGTTCGATTCCCGGCCAACGCACTACCTTTAACCAGGATGTTCAAGCACGGCAATCACAAGAAGGCTGTTACTGAAAGGCAGTGGAACAACAGAACAGGAAGGCCTGCAAATTACTTGCTTGAATATGCATTCAGCAGATTGTGCCATAGGCTTCTCTGCCGGCTTCTCTGCCTGCTTCTGAGAACTCGTTCTGCTTTCCCCTGCATTGTAAGAGGCACTTTGCAGGTTGGAATGACATCGTTTTCCACCTGGGCACGTTCGACCCATGAAGCGGGGAGAAAATGTAAAAAAAAAAAAACGGGTGCCTCCATGTTCGCGACAAGCTGGCCTGCTAACTGTGATGAGTGGTGTATATCCCCAAACAGCCGTGACTGTTCCAGTCACCTTCAGAGTCTCACTTTCTGGAGCAACGAAAGCGCCACGCTTCCACATTCGGTGGAAATGAAGAGACTCCCTGTTTTTTCTTCAGCAGCTGTTATCTGCAAAACCGCAAAGGAGGGGAAACCGTTCCCACCCGCTTTAGGCCCGATGACCT
The DNA here is from genome assembly GCF_027358585.1 of Pangasianodon hypophthalmus. Taxonomy (NCBI): domain Eukaryota; kingdom Metazoa; phylum Chordata; class Actinopteri; order Siluriformes; family Pangasiidae; genus Pangasianodon; species Pangasianodon hypophthalmus. Next base: position 13,104,754 of record NC_069738.1, read on the forward strand.
TTTTCGCACGTGGGTGAACATGACGACTACTACTCTGCAGAAGAAACTGTTCCAGTCACGCTCAGGGTTTCACTTTCTGGCTGTTCCTAGAGGCCCTGATCCTACAGAGATGACAAGTGGACACGCATTAAAGCAAAGCTCAAAAGGGGCAGCTTGTTTCTGCCTGGTTTCGAACCAGGGACCTTTCGCGTGTGAGGCTAACGTGATAGCCACTACACTACAGAAACCGTGCACGAGTGCTTCAGCCACTCAGTTTGAGGTTGTTCCTAAAGGCACGGATGCTCCAGGGATCTGGACACTTATTCACTGCAAAGTTCGAACAACAAAGCTCATTTCCCCCTGGTTTCACCAACGCACTACCTTTAACCTGGATGTTCAAGCACTGCAATGACAAGAAGGCTGTTACTGAAAGGCAATGGAACAACAGAACAGGAAGGAATCTGCTGCCTGCAAATGACTTGCTTGGACATGCCTTCAGCAGATTGTGCCATAGGCTTCTCTGCCTGCTTCTGAGAACTCGTTCTGCTTTCCACCTGCATTGTAAGAGGCACTTTGCAGGTTGGAATGACATCGTTCTCCACCTGGGCACGTTCGACCCATGAAGCGGGGAGAAAATGTAAAAAACGGGTGCCTCCACGTTCGCCTTTTGTTAGCGACAAGCTAGCCTGCTAACTGTGATGAGCCGACTGTGTAGAACAGCCGACTGTGTAGTCAATGTTTTAGATTTAGAGAGCAAATATGTCTATATTTTGATTGATCTAAAGCAAATACCTGTTTATACAGCCTACCGCATTGCAAGGTAAGTGACACTTTGTTGGGTTCTGGTGCTGTGTGCCGTCATGTCGACATCAGTCCCTAAACGGGGAAGGAACCAATAGTCGCGAAGACTTCCCCCTGTTGACGAATCGCAATTTCGACTTGAGGGGGCGTTTTCTTTGGCTTTTCCTGGTTGGAGGTGGGGCATTACAAGTTGCAACCTCGAGTCGAACGCATCATTACTCTTGTCTTCTGGAGCAACGAAAGCGCCACGCTTCCACATTCGGTGGAAATGAAGAGACTCCCTGTTTTTTCTTCAGCAGCTGTTATCTGCAAAACCGCAAAGGAGGGGAAACCGTTCCCACCCGCTTTAGGCCCGATGACCTTTTTCGCACGTGGGTGAACAGGACGACTACTACTCTGCAGAAGAAACTGTTCCAGTCACGCTCAGGGTTTCACTTTCTGGCTGTTCCTAGAGGCCCTGATCCTACAGAGATGACAAGTGGACACGCATTAAAGCAAAGCTCAAAAGGGGCAGCTTGTTTCTGCCTGGTTTCGAACCAGGGACCTTTCGCGTGTGAGGCGAACGTGATAGCCACTACACTACAGAAACCGTGCACGAGTGCTTCAGCCACTCAGTTTGAGGTTGTTCCTAAAGGCACGGATGCTCCAGGGATCTGGCCACTTATTCACTGCAAAGTTCAAACAACAAAGCTCGTTTCCCCCTGGTTTCACCAACGCACTACCTTTAACCTGGATGTTCAAGCACTGCAATGACAAGAAGGCTGTTACTGAAAGGCAATGGAACAACAGAACAGGAAGGAATCTGCTGCCTGCAAATGACTTGCTTGGACATGCCTTCAGCAGATTGTGCCATAGGCTTCTCTGCCTGCTTCTGAGAACTCGTTCTGCTTTCCACCTGCATTGTAAGAGGCACTTTGCAGGTTGGAATGACATCGTTCTCCACCTGGGCACGTTCGACCCATGAAGCGGGGAGAAAATGTAAAAAACGGGTGCCTCCACGTTCGCCTTTTGTTAGCGACAAGCTAGCCTGCTAACTGTGATGAGCCGACTGTGTAGAACAGCCGACTGTGTAGTCAATGTTTTAGATTTAGAGAGCAAATATGTCTATATTTTGATTGATCTAAAGCAAATACCTGTTTATACAGCCTACCGCATTGCAAGGTAAGTGACACTTTGTTGGGTTCTGGTGCTGTGTGCCGTCATGTCGACATCAGTCCCTAAACGGGGAAGGAACCGATAGTCGCGAAGACTTCCCCCTGTTGACGAATCGCAATTTCGACTTGAGGGGGCGTTTTCTTTGGCTTTTCCTGGTTGGAGGTGGGGCATTACAAGTTGCAACCTCGAGTCGAACGCATCATTACTCTTGTCTTCTGGAGCAACGAAAGCGCCACGCTTCCACATTCGGTGGAAATGAAGAGACTCCCTGTTTTTTCTTCAGCAGCTGTTATCTGCAAAACCGCAAAGGAGGGGAAACCGTTCCCACCCGCTTTAGGCCCGATGACCTTTTTCGCACGTGGGTGAACAGGACGACTACTACTCTGCAGAAGAAACTGTTCCAGTCACGCTCAGGGTTTCACTTTCTGGCTGTTCCTAGAGGCCCTGATCCTACAGAGATGACAAGTGGACACGCATTAAAGCAAAGCTCAAAAGGGGCAGCTTGTTTCTGCCTGGTTTCGAACCAGGGACCTTTCGCGTGTGAGGCGAACGTGATAGCCACTACACTACAGAAACCGTGCACGAGCACTTCAGCCACTCCGTTTGAGGTTGTTCCTAAAGGCACGGATGCTCCAGGGATCTGGACACTTATTCACTGCAAAGTTCGAACAACAAAGCTCGTTTCCCCCTGGTTTCACCAACGCACTACCTTTAACCTGGATGTTCAAGCACTGCAATGACAAGAAGGCTGTTACTGAAAGGCAATGGAACAACAGAACAGGAAGGAATCTGCTGCCTGCAAATGACTTGCTTGGACATGCCTTCAGCAGATTGTGCCATAGGCTTCTCTGCCTGCTTCTGAGAACTCGTTCTGCTTTCCACCTGCATTGTAAGAGGCACTTTGCAGGTTGGAATGACATCGTTCTCCACCTGGGCACGTTCGACCCATGAAGCGGGGAGAAAATGTAAAAAACGGGTGCCTCCACGTTCGCCTTTTGTTAGCGACAAGCTAGCCTGCTAACTGTGATGAGCCGACTGTGTAGAACAGCCGACTGTGTAGTCAATGTTTTAGATTTAGAGAGCAAATATGTCTATATTTTGATTGATCTAAAGCAAATACCTGTTTATACAGCCTACCGCATTGCAAGGTAAGTGACACTTTGTTGGGTTCTGGTGCTGTGTGCCGTCATGTCGACATCAGTCCCTAAACGGGGAAGGAACCAATAGTCGCGAAGACTTCCCCCTGTTGACGAATCGCAATTTCGACTTGAGGGGGCGTTTTCTTTGGCTTTTCCTGGTTGGAGGTGGGGCATTACAAGTTGCAACCTCGAGTCGAACGCATCATTACTCTTGTCTTCTGGAGCAACGAAAGCGCCACGCTTCCACATTCGGTGGAAATGAAGAGACTCCCTGTTTTTTCTTCAGCAGCTGTTATCTGCAAAACCGCAAAGGAGGGGAAACCGTTCCCACCCGCTTTAGGCCCGATGACCTTTTTCGCACGTGGGTGAACAGGACGACTACTACTCTGCAGAAGAAACTGTTCCAGTCACGCTCAGGGTTTCACTTTCTGGCTGTTCCTAGAGGCCCTGATCCTACAGAGATGACAAGTGGACACGCATTAAAGCAAAGCTCAAAAGGGGCAGCTTGTTTCTGCCTGGTTTCGAACCAGGGACCTTTCGCGTGTGAGGCGAACGTGATAGCCACTACACTACAGAAACCGTGCACGAGTGCTTCAGCCACTCAGTTTGAGGTTGTTCCTAAAGGCACGGATGCTCCAGGGATCTGGCCACTTATTCACTGCAAAGTTCAAACAACAAAGCTCGTTTCCCCCTGGTTTCACCAACGCACTACCTTTAACCTGGATGTTCAAGCACTGCAATGACAAGAAGGCTGTTACTGAAAGGCAATGGAACAACAGAACAGGAAGGAATCTGCTGCCTGCAAATGACTTGCTTGGACATGCCTTCAGCAGATTGTGCCATAGGCTTCTCTGCCTGCTTCTGAGAACTCGTTCTGCTTTCCACCTGCATTGTAAGAGGCACTTTGCAGGTTGGAATGACATCGTTCTCCACCTGGGCACGTTCGACCCATGAAGCGGGGAGAAAATGTAAAAAACGGGTGCCTCCACGTTCGCCTTTTGTTAGCGACAAGCTAGCCTGCTAACTGTGATGAGCCGACTGTGTAGAACAGCCGACTGTGTAGTCAATGTTTTAGATTTAGAGAGCAAATATGTCTATATTTTGATTGATCTAAAGCAAATACCTGTTTATACAGCCTACCGCATTGCAAGGTAAGTGACACTTTGTTGGGTTCTGGTGCTGTGTGCCGTCATGTCGACATCAGTCCCTAAACGGGGAAGGAACCGATAGTCGCGAAGACTTCCCCCTGTTGACGAATCGCAATTTCGACTTGAGGGGGCGTTTTCTTTGGCTTTTCCTGGTTGGAGGTGGGGCATTACAAGTTGCAACCTCGAGTCGAACGCATCATTACTCTTGTCTTCTGGAGCAACGAAAGCGCCACGCTTCCACATTCGGTGGAAATGAAGAGACTCCCTGTTTTTTCTTCAGCAGCTGTTATCTGCAAAACCGCAAAGGAGGGGAAACCGTTCCCACCCGCTTTAGGCCCGATGACCTTTTTCGCACGTGGGTGAACAGGACGACTACTACTCTGCAGAAGAAACTGTTCCAGTCACGCTCAGGGTTTCACTTTCTGGCTGTTCCTAGAGGCCCTGATCCTACAGAGATGACAAGTGGACACGCATTAAAGCAAAGCTCAAAAGGGGCAGCTTGTTTCTGCCTGGTTTCGAACCAGGGACCTTTCGCGTGTGAGGCGAACGCGATAGCCACTACACTACAGAAACCGTGCACGAGCACTTCAGCCACTCAGTTTGAGGTTGTTCCTAAAGGCACGGATGCTCCAGGGATCTGGACACTTATTCACTGCAAAGTTCGAACAACAAAGCTCGTTTCCCCCTGGTTTCACCAACGCACTACCTTTAACCTGGATGTTCAAGCACTGCAATGACAAGAAGGCTGTTACTGAAAGGCAATGGAACAACAGAACAGGAAGGAATCTGCTGCCTGCAAATGACTTGCTTGGACATGCCTTCAGCAGATTGTGCCATAGGCTTCTCTGCCTGCTTCTGAGAACTCGTTCTGCTTTCCACCTGCATTGTAAGAGGCACTTTGCAGGTTGGAATGACATCGTTCTCCACCTGGGCACGTTCGACCCATGAAGCGGGGAGAAAATGTAAAAAACGGGTGCCTCCACGTTCGCCTTTTGTTAGCGACAAGCTAGCCTGCTAACTGTGATGAGCCGACTGTGTAGAACAGCCGACTGTGTAGTCAATGTTTTAGATTTAGAGAGCAAATATGTCTATATTTTGATTGATCTAAAGCAAATACCTGTTTATACAGCCTACCGCATTGCAAGGTAAGTGACACTTTGTTGGGTTCTGGTGCTGTGTGCCGTCATGTCGACATCAGTCCCTAAACGGGGAAGGAACCGATAGTCGCGAAGACTTCCCCCTGTTGACGAATCGCAATTTCGACTTGAGGGGGCGTTTTCTTTGGCTTTTCCTGGTTGGAGGTGGGGCATTACAAGTTGCAACCTCGAGTCGAACGCATCATTACTCTTGTCTTCTGGAGCAACGAAAGCGCCACGCTTCCACATTCGGTGGAAATGAAGAGACTCCCTGTTTTTTCTTCAGCAGCTGTTATCTGCAAAACCGCAAAGGAGGGGAAACCGTTCCCACCCGCTTTAGGCCCGATGACCTTTTTCGCACGTGGGTGAACAGGACGACTACTACTCTGCAGAAGAAACTGTTCCAGTCACGCTCAGGGTTTCACTTTCTGGCTGTTCCTAGAGGCCCTGATCCTACAGAGATGACAAGTGGACACGCATTAAAGCAAAGCTCAAAAGGGGCAGCTTGTTTCTGCCTGGTTTCGAACCAGGGACCTTTCGCGTGTTAGGCGAACGTGATAACCACTACACTACAGAAACCACGCGTGAGTGCGTCAGCCTCTCAGGTTGAGGTTGTTCCTAAAGGCACAGCTGCTGCAGAGATCTGGCCACTTATTCACCGCAAAGTTCAAACAACAAAGTTTGTTTCCGCCTGCTTTCGACCCAGGGACCTTTCGCCTGTGAGGCAAACGTGACCACACTACAAAAACCCCAACAAGCCTGCCAGTTTGCTGGTGCCTGTGGTCAGGCGAGACGTGTTTGAACATTCGTTCACCGGAGCGGCCACGTCTTGCGCGGTGTTGGTGGTATAGTGGTGAGCATAGCTGCCTTCCAAGCAGTTGACCCGGGTTCGATTCCCGGCCAACGCACTACCTTTAACCAGGATGTTCAAGCACGGCAATCACAAGAAGGCTGTTACTGAAAGGCAGTGGAACAACAGAACAGGAAGGCCTGCAAATTACTTGCTTGAATATGCATTCAGCAGATTGTGCCATAGGCTTCTCTGCCTGCTTCTGAGAACTCGTTCTGCTTTCCCCTGCATTGTAAGAGGCACTTTGCAGGTTGGAATGACATCGTTTTCCACCTGGGCACGTTCGACCCATGAAGCGGGGAGAAAATGTAAAAAAAAAAAAAAAAAAAAACGGGTGCCTCCATGTTCGCGACAAGCTGGCCTGCTAACTGTGATGAGTGGTGTATATCCCCAAACAGCCGTGACTGTTCCAGTCACCTTCAGGGTCTCACTTTCTGGCTGTTCCTAGAGGACCTGATCCTACAGAGATGACAAGTGGACACGCATTAAAGCAAAGCTCAAAAGGGGCAGCTTGTTTCTGCCTGGTTTCGAACCAGGGACCTTTCGCGTGTGAGGCGAACGTGATAGCCACTACACTACAGAAACCGTGCACGAGCGCTTCAGCCACTCAGTTTGAGGTTGTTCCTAAAGGCACGGATGCTCCAGGGATCTGGACACTTATTCACTGCAAAGTTCGAACAACAAAGCTCGTTTCCCCCTGGTTTCACCAACGCACTACCTTTAACCTGGATGTTCAAGCACTGCAATGACAAGAAGGCTGTTACTGAAAGGCAATGGAACAACAGAACAGGAAGGAATCTGCTGCCTGCAAATGACTTGCTTGGACATGCCTTCAGCAGATTGTGCCATAGGCTTCTCTGCCTGCTTCTGAGAACTCGTTCTGCTTTCCACCTGCATTGTAAGAGGCACTTTGCAGGTTGGAATGACATCGTTCTCCACCTGGGCACGTTCGACCCATGAAGCGGGGAGAAAATGTAAAAAACGGGTGCCTCCACGTTCGCCTTTTGTTAGCGACAAGCTAGCCTGCTAACTGTGATGAGCCGACTGTGTAGAACAGCCGACTGTGTAGTCAATGTTTTAGATTTAGAGAGCAAATATGTCTATATTTTGATTGATCTAAAGCAAATACCTGTTTATACAGCCTACCGCATTGCAAGGTAAGTGACACTTTGTTGGGTTCTGGTGCTGTGTGCCGTCATGTCGACATCAGTCCCTAAACGGGGAAGGAACCGATAGTCGCGAAGACTTCCCCCTGTTGACGAATCGCAATTTCGACTTGAGGGGGCGTTTTCTTTGGCTTTTCCTGGTTGGAGGTGGGGCATTACAAGTTGCAACCTCGAGTCGAACGCATCATTACTCTTGTCTTCTGGAGCAACGAAAGCGCCACGCTTCCACATTCGGTGGAAATGAAGAGACTCCCTGTTTTTTCTTCAGCAGCTGTTATCTGCAAAACCGCAAAGGAGGGGAAACCGTTCCCACCCGCTTTAGGCCCGATGACCTTTTTCGCACGTGGGTGAACATGACGACTACTACTCTGCAGAAGAAACTGTTCCAGTCACGCTCAGGGTTTCACTTTCTGGCTGTTCCTAGAGGCCCTGATCCTACAGAGATGACAAGTGGACACGCATTAAAGCAAAGCTCAAAAGGGGCAGCTTGTTTCTGCCTGGTTTCGAACCAGGGACCTTTCGCGTGTGAGGCGAACGTGATAGCCACCACACTACAGAAACCGTGCACGAGCGCTTCAGCCACTCAGTTTGAGGTTGTTCCTAAAGGCACGGATGCTCCAGGGATCTGGACACTTATTCACTGCAAAGTTCGAACAACAAAGCTCATTTCCCCCTGGTTTCACCAACGCACTACCTTTAACCTGGATGTTCAAGCACTGCAATGACAAGAAGGCTGTTACTGAAAGGCAATGGAACAACAGAACAGGAAGGAATCTGCTGCCTGCAAATGACTTGCTTGGACATGCCTTCAGCAGATTGTGCCATAGGCTTCTCTGCCTGCTTCTGAGAACTCGTTCTGCTTTCCACCTGCATTGTAAGAGGCACTTTGCAGGTTGGAATGACATCGTTCTCCACCTGGGCACGTTCGACCCATGAAGCGGGGAGAAAATGTAAAAAACGGGTGCCTCCACGTTCGCCTTTTGTTAGCGACAAGCTAGCCTGCTAACTGTGATGAGCCGACTGTGTAGAACAGCCGACTGTGTAGTCAATGTTTTAGATTTAGAGAGCAAATATGTCTATATTTTGATTGATCTAAAGCAAATACCTGTTTATACAGCCTACCGCATTGCAAGGTAAGTGACACTTTGTTGGGTTCTGGTGCTGTGTGCCGTCATGTCGACATCAGTCCCTAAACGGGGAAGGAACCGATAGTCGCGAAGACTTCCCCCTGTTGACGAATCGCAATTTCGACTTGAGGGGGCGTTTTCTTTGGCTTTTCCTGGTTGGAGGTGGGGCATTACAAGTTGCAACCTCGAGTCGAACGCATCATTACTCTTGTCTTCTGGAGCAACGAAAGCGCCACGCTTCCACATTCGGTGGAAATGAAGAGACTCCCTGTTTTTTCTTCAGCAGCTGTTATCTGCAAAACCGCAAAGGAGGGGAAACCGTTCCCACCCGCTTTAGGCCCGATGACCTTTTTCGCACGTGGGTGAACATGACGACTACTACTCTGCAGAAGAAACTGTTCCAGTCACGCTCAGGGTTTCACTTTCTGGCTGTTCCTAGAGGCCCTGATCCTACAGAGATGACAAGTGGACACGCATTAAAGCAAAGCTCAAAAGGGGCAGCTTGTTTCTGCCTGGTTTCGAACCAGGGACCTTTCGCGTGTTACGCGAACGTGATAACCACTACACTACAGAAACCACGCGCGAGTGCGTCAGCCTCTCAGGTTGAGGTTGTTCCTAAAGGCACGGCTGCTGCAGAGATCTGGCCACTTATTCACCGCAAAGTTCAAACAACAAAGTTTGTTTCCGCCTGCTTTCGACCCAGGGACCTTTCGCCTGTGAGGCAAACGTGACCACACTACAAAAACCCCAACAAGCCTGCCAGTTTGCTGGTGCCTGTGGTCAGGCGAGACGTGTTTGAACATTCGTTCACCAGAGCGGCCGCGTCGTGCGCGGCGTTGGTGGTATGGTGGTATAGTGGTGAGCATAGCTGCCTTCCAAGCAGTTGACCCGGGTTCGATTCCCGGCCAACGCACTACCTTTAACCAGGATGTTCAAGCACGGCAATCACAAGAAGGCTGTTACTGAAAGGCAGTAGAACAACAGAACAGGAAGGCCTGCAAATTACTTGCTTGAATATGCATTCAGCAGATTGTGCCATAGGCTTCTCTGCCTGCTTCTGAGAACTCGTTCTGCTTTCCCCTGCATTGTAAGAGGCACTTTGCAGGTTGGAATGACATCGTTTTCCACCTGGGCACGTTCGACCCATGAAGCGGGGAGAAAATGTAAAAAAAACAAAAAAACGGGTGCCTCCATGTTCGCGACAAGCTGGCCTGCTAACTGTGATGAGTGGTGTATATCCCCAAACAGCCGTGACTGTTCCAGTCACCTTCAGGGTCTCACTTTCTGGCTGTTCCTAGAGGACCTGATCCTACAGAGATGACAAGTGGACACGCATTAAAGCAAAGCTCAAAAGGGGCAGCTTGTTTCTGCCTGGTTTCGAACCAGGGACCTTTCGCGTGTGAGGCGAACGTGATAGCCACTACACTACAGAAACCGTGCACGAGCGCTTCAGCCACTCAGTTTGAGGTTGTTCCTAAAGGCACGGATGCTCCAGGGATCTGGACACTTATTCACTGCAAAGTTCGAACAACAAAGCTCGTTTCCCCCTGGTTTCACCAACGCACTACCTTTAACCTGGATGTTCAAGCACTGCAATGACAAGAAGGCTGTTACTGAAAGGCAATGGAACAACAGAACAGGAAGGAATCTGCTGCCTGCAAATGACTTGCTTGGACATGCCTTCAGCAGATTGTGCCATAGGCTTCTCTGCCTGCTTCTGAGAACTCGTTCTGCTTTCCACCTGCATTGTAAGAGGCACTTTGCAGGTTGGAATGACATCGTTCTCCACCTGGGCACGTTCGACCCATGAAGCGGGGAGAAAATGTAAAAAACGGGTGCCTCCACGTTCGCCTTTTGTTAGCGACAAGCTAGCCTGCTAACTGTGATGAGCCGACTGTGTAGAACAGCCGACTGTGTAGTCAATGTTTTAGATTTAGAGAGCAAATATGTCTATATTTTGATTGATCTAAAGCAAATACCTGTTTATACAGCCTACCGCATTGCAAGGTAAGTGACACTTTGTTGGGTTCTGGTGCTGTGTGCCGTCATGTCGACATCAGTCCCTAAACGGGGAAGGAACCGATAGTCGCGAAGACTTCCCCCTGTTGACGAATCGCAATTTCGACTTGAGGGGGCGTTTTCTTTGGCTTTTCCTGGTTGGAGGTGGGGCATTACAAGTTGCAACCTCGAGTCGAACGCATCATTACTCTTGTCTTCTGGAGCAACGAAAGCGCCACGCTTCCACATTCGGTGGAAATGAAGAGACTCCCTGTTTTTTCTTCAGCAGCTGTTATCTGCAAAACCGCAAAGGAGGGGAAACCGTTCCCACCCGCTTTAGGCCCGATGACCTTTTTCGCACGTGGGTGAACAGGACGACTACTACTCTGCAGAAGAAACTGTTCCAGTCACGCTCAGGGTTTCACTTTCTGGCTGTTCCTAGAGGCCCTGATCCTACAGAGATGACAAGTGGACACGCATTAAAGCAAAGCTCAAAAGGGGCAGCTTGTTTCTGCCTGGTTTCGAACCAGGGACCTTTCGCGTGTTAGACGAACGTGATAACCACTACACTACAGAAACCACGCGCGAGTGCGTCAGCCTCTCAGGTTGAGGTTGTTCCTAAAGGCACGGCTGCTGCAGAGATCTGGCCACTTATTCACCGCAAAGTTCAAACAACAAAGTTTGTTTCCGCCTGCTTTCGACCCAGGGACCTTTCGCCTGTGAGGCAAACGTGACCACACTACAAAAACCCCAACAAGCCTGCCAGTTTGCTGGTGCCTGTGGTCAGGCGAGACGTGTTTGAACATTCGTTCACCGGAGCGGCCGCGTCGTGCGCGGCGTTGGTGGTATAGTGGTGAGCATAGCTGCCTTCCAAGCAGTTGACCCGGGTTCGATTCCCGGCCAACGCACTACCTTTAACCAGGATGTTCAAGCACGGCAATCACAAGAAGGCTGTTACTGAAAGGCAGTGGAACAACAGAACAGGAAGGCCTGCAAATTACTTGCTTGAATATGCATTCAGCAGATTGTGCCATAGGCTTCTCTGCCTGCTTCTGAGAACTCGTTCTGCTTTCCCCTGCATTGTAAGAGGCACTTTGCAGGTTGGAATGACATCGTTTTCCACCTGGGCACGTTCGACCCATGAAGCGGGGAGAAAATGTAAAAAAAACAAAAAAACGGGTGCCTCCATGTTCGCGACAAGCTGGCCTGCTAACTGTGATGAGTGGTGTATATCCCCAAACAGCCGTGACTGTTCCAGTCACCTTCAGGGTCTCACTTTCTGGCTGTTCCTAGAGGACCTGATCCTACAGAGATGACAAGTGGACACGCATTAAAGCAAAGCTCAAAAGGGGCAGCTTGTTTCTGCCTGGTTTCGAACCAGGGACCTTTCGCGTGTGAGGCGAACGTGATAGCCACTACACTACAGAAACCGTGCACGAGCGCTTCAGCCACTCAGTTTGAGGTTGTTCCTAAAGGCACGGATGCTCCAGGGATCTGGACACTTATTCACTGCAAAGTTCGAACAACAAAGCTCGTTTCCCCCTGGTTTCACCAACGCACTACCTTTAACCTGGATGTTCAAGCACTGCAATGACAAGAAGGCTGTTACTGAAAGGCAATGGAACAACAGAACAGGAAGGAATCTGCTGCCTGCAAATGACTTGCTTGGACATGCCTTCAGCAGATTGTGCCATAGGCTTCTCTGCCTGCTTCTGAGAACTCGTTCTGCTTTCCACCTGCATTGTAAGAGGCACTTTGCAGGTTGGAATGACATCGTTCTCCACCTGGGCACGTTCGACCCATGAAGCGGGGAGAAAATGTAAAAAACGGGTGCCTCCACGTTCGCCTTTTGTTAGCGACAAGCTAGCCTGCTAACTGTGATGAGCCGACTGTGTAGAACAGCCGACTGTGTAGTCAATGTTTTAGATTTAGAGAGCAAATATGTCTATATTTTGATTGATCTAAAGCAAATACCTGTTTATACAGCCTACCGCATTGCAAGGTAAGTGACACTTTGTTGGGTTCTGGTGCTGTGTGCCGTCATGTCGACATCAGTCCCTAAACGGGGAAGGAACCGATAGTCGCGAAGACTTCCCCCTGTTGACGAATCGCAATTTCGACTTGAGGGGGCGTTTTCTTTGGCTTTTCCTGGTTGGAGGTGGGGCATTACAAGTTGCAACCTCGAGTCGAACGCATCATTACTCTTGTCTTCTGGAGCAACGAAAGCGCCACGCTTCCACATTCGGTGGAAATGAAGAGACTCCCTGTTTTTTCTTCAGCAGCTGTTATCTGCAAAACCGCAAAGGAGGGGAAACCGTTCCCACCCGCTTTAGGCCCGATGACCTTTTTCGCACGTGGGTGAACAGGACGACTACTACTCTGCAGAAGAAACTGTTCCAGTCACGCTCAGGGTTTCACTTTCTGGCTGTTCCTAGAGGCCCTGATCCTACAGAGATGACAAGTGGACACGCATTAAAGCAAAGCTCAAAAGGGGCAGCTTGTTTTGAACCAGGGACCTTTCGCGTGTTAGGCAAACGTGATAACCACTACACTACAGAAACCACGCGTGAGTGCGTCAGCCTCTCAGGTTGAGGTTGTTCCTAAAGGCACGGCTGCTGCAGAGATCTGGCCACTTATTCACCGCAAAGTTCAAACAACAAAGTTTGTTTCTGCCTGCTTTCGACCCAGGGACCTTTCGCCTGTGAGGCAAACGTGACCACACTACAAAAACCCCAACAAGCCTGCCAGTTTGCTGGTGCCTGTGGTCAGGCGAGACGTGTTTGAACATTCGTTCACCGGAGCGGCCGCGTCGTGCGCGGCGTTGGTGGTATAGTGGTGAGCATAGCTGCCTTCCAAGCAGTTGACCCGGGTTCGATTCCCGGCCAACGCACTACCTTTAACCAGGATGTTCAAGCACGGCAATCACAAGAAGGCTGTTACTGAAAGGCAGTGGAACAACAGAACAGGAAGGCCTGCAGATTACTTGCTTGAATATGCATTCAGCAGATTGTGCCATAGGCTTCTCTGCCTGCTTCTGAGAACTCGTTCTGCTTTCCCCTGCATTGTAAGAGGCACTTTGCAGGTTGGAATGACATCGTTTTCCACCTGGGCACGTTCGACCCATGAAGCGGGGAGAAAATGTAAAAAAAAAAACGGGTGCCTCCATGTTCGCGACAAGCTGGCCTGCTAACTGTGATGAGTGGTGTATATCCCCAAACAGCCGTGACTGTTCCAGTCACCTTCAGGGTCTCACTTTCTGGCTGTTCCTAGAGGACCTGATCCTACAGAGATGACAAGTGGACACGCATTAAAGCAAAGCTCAAAAGGGGCAGCTTGTTTCTGCCTGGTTTCGAACCAGGGACCTTTCGCGTGTGAGGCGAACGTGATAGCCACTACACTACAAAAACCAAGAGCGAGTGCTTCAGCCTCTCGGGTGGAGGTTGTTGCGGTACCTGCAACAATCTAGTAATCTAGTAAATTTTCGTAGTAATATAGTAAATTTTAAAGTGTTGGACTAAAATACACAGTCATATTTTCTTAGTCCACTGCTCTTCTTTGACCAGGGATGGAAATAGGTGCAGATGAAGGTTAAATGTGTGTTAAATTTCTGACCAATTTCAAGGATTAATCTTTTAGTTTGTGAAACGTATAAATGGATTTATTGTATAAATGCAAATATACAATATACAGAAAGCAAAAACGAGAATTTACAGAGTCAATGAACAGAGTCGCAGCATATGACCTTTCCTGTTGTATAACCATACATTTTAATACCCCTGAGCCTCTTTGAAATGTATAAAGACCAGAGTACCCAATGGCAGAGACACTATGTGTTTTATTGCAGGATGGACCCCCAGTTGGTTAGCTCAACCTAAGGGGTTATATTTTATTTAGGTTCCTGAGAGTGAGTCTGTGAAACAATAGGAAAAGGTCTCCTGTTTAGACCAGGTGGTCTCAGTATGTATATGTGTGGGTGTAGGCGTGTGTGTGGGCGGAAGATCTTTCGAAAGAATCACACTTTGCAAAATATAAAACTGTATACTGTACTTGTTATTTCCTAAACTTGTATGACAGTTCCACTTTGCTCACATGCTCTGGTTATGATCAGTTCAGAATGGACCACAGCCTAGGAAATATTGTGTAAGTAAAATGGGAAATACACTATATGACCAAAAATATGTCGACACCTGACCATCAAACCCACATGTGCTTGTTAAACATCTCTTCCAAAACCATGGGCATTAATATGGAGTTGGCCCTCCCTTTGCAGCTATAACAGCCTCAGTTCTTCTGGGAAGGCTTTCCACTTGATTTTGGTGCATGGCTCTAAGGATTTGTGTTTATTCACCCACAAGAGCATTAGTTATGTCGGGAGAGAAGGTCGGCCATGCAGTCAGCGTTCCAGTTCATCCCAAAGGTCGAGTTCTTCCACTCTTGTCATGCTTGAACAGGTTTGGGCCTTTTAGTTCCAGTGAAGGAAAATCTTAATTTTACAGCATACAAAGTCATTCTAGACAATTGTGTACATACAACATTACGGCAACAATTTGGGGAAGACCCACATATGGGTGTGATGGATAGATGTCCACATATTTTTGGCCATATAGTGTAGATACATGAGTGAACATGTGCTGGGGTTGATAAAAACAGAAGTTGGAAAAGATGAAAATAAAAGGCAAGAGTAAATGATAAATAGAGTAGTAATATAAATGTATTTATGTATTTATTGACTATTTGATGCATTAAGAAATAATTAAAAGCATTGCTTTTTAAATTTTTTTTAAAATCAGTTTTTGTATTAAGCTATATTTGACTCATCAAGATGACTCTTATCGTTGTGCGCAAAAAAAAACCCAGATATCCTTTGTGGCCTCTCCGGGATTCCGTAATATTTTCATTAGCCAATTCATTGGTTTGCTGATCATTGTTTCGATTCTCGATGTATCTGCCCTTTCCAGGCCATACGGAAGCGCGCAGTTATCTCTAACAACTCAATCCGGCTAAACCAATCAAGTTTATCTCATGTGCCTTTGAAGAACCCTTAGCCAGTTTGGAATTATCACGATTAGTAAATCTGGCATACGTCGTGTTAATTTCGGATTTATTAAAAGACAAACGAAGCACGGAGCCCGGAACAACTTTTGTTTGTGTTTTCCAAGATGGCGGCTGGAATGTATCTGGAGCACTATCTGGACAGTAAGCCTTTTGTCTTGATTTGCATGCAGAGTGTTTTAAAGCAAATAATAAAAATTAATACACTTCACACAGTACAGTATTATTGAATTATAAGATCACAATAAACAGTCTTGTTCACCTTTCCAGATCATGAGACTGTGTTAGCTTGCCTAAGAGGTAACGCTATTCACAGTGTTAGCGAGCAAGCTAGTCAGTGTAACTTGCTAGAGGATTCTCTGTGCTTGTTGTTGTTGTTAATTTTAAATATTTAATGTAGCTTATACCGTAAGAGTTTAGTTATGTTCTCGAGCTGCTCAGAATTTGGCAACTATTTAAATGGTTAAGTCGTTAAAGTGCTTAAATGTAACTTACTAAAAGAACGAAGTGAAATGGCTTCCCTTGTTGAACATATAATCACTACATGAGCGAAAAAAGCAGTATTTATACCCTGTGTAGTTTCCCTCACTAGGGAACAGGGAGTGATTTTATATTTAGCCCTGTTTGTCACTTGAGCTAGCCAGCTAATATTTGAGCAACACCACCATCCCTACCTTAAGCAGCTAAAACATCTCAGACCACTAAAATCTCAATACAAGAAAGAAAAGAATATCCTTTCCTAAATTTGTCTCTAAAGCCCCCTTCCCCCTTAAAAGTGCCATAATATGTTGTATAAAATGTCTAATTTTATTATCTGACTCAATGTTGGGCCAGCAACTCACCCTAATCAGAAAGAATAGCTTTTCTTCTCTGTTAGATTTTCCTGTAGCTGCTGAGGAGGCTTTAGTGAATAATAAGTTTGCGGAATAATAAGAGTTTGAAAATAAGATGGAGTACACTTCGGTACAGTAAAAGAGAGCTATTCAAAATACTCACTGGTTTTTGACTGGTCCAAAGGAAGACTAAACTCAAAACTGTGGAAGAAATGACTGTCGAAAGGATGAGGAAAGGAGATGGGAAGACTCAGTGCCCTGGTGCTTGTTTTTTTCATATATATATATATTTATATATATATATATAAAGTTTTTAATCAGTTCAGTGACTGAGTTGATGCTTCTTTCCTATGTGATTCTATGTAAGTGGTAAGATCTCAAAAATATTGTTAATCTGCCACTGTGTTATCCACCAACTCTGCTTTATGTCACTGTATTGGTGAACATAAATGGCCTCATTTATCAAGCTGAATACGAATGGATTTGTTCACAAATCGTTCGTACAGGCATTTAAACAAGAAACTTAGTATTCATGAAAATCCTGCAAATTCTGAAAAAAACGTTCATATCCTACTCGTGCTCCTGAGTGTGTATACATTTACCCATAAGCTGACTGACTAATGTAACCTCGATTGATCAGCTTCCAATAATATAAATCACAACGTGTTACTGCACTTTATATATGGGTTAAAAGCCTGGATTAATTAAGTGAAGGAATTAACTAAATACATATTAACTGTGGAAAAAGCCAACAAAAATCCATCAATTAATAACAATAAGACCAGTCGTTCAATTAAGAATGTCGCTGTGTAAAAGGAGAACAGAATCAGGGGGCGAATTTTCCACAAAATCTTTTGATGCTGCTCAACACTTTCTTAGAGTCAGCACTAAGTGACAGACAAGTGGCCGATCTGGTATGTCTCAAGCTACAACATGCCATATTTACACTTCCTGCTTTTCCTACACGCCATCGAGGAGGTCGCACTGGCACGTTCTGGTCGAGAGTCAACGAAACACTTTGCTTTGAATAAAAATAGCAGTTTCCCCGTGTTATGTGTTTGGTGTCCACAATCACTTGGGTACAGTAATTATTTTCCCCTCCAGTTTCATGACTAACCGTTTTCTTTTCACTTCCCTTAATTCACATCTAATTTACCTTTTCTGTAATTTTGCTCCAGATTTTGCTGTTACTCTGTTAAACAATCTATATTTTTGTTAGCATAGATGTGAGTCAAAATAACTTTCACATCTACCATCTGAGATTACATTTACTCTCCATTTCAGTTCCGTCACCTTTGCCTTTTATGGGGTTTTGTGGGCGTCGCCAAATGCACATCAGATGTGCCATGTGGGCACCTGGTCATTTACAGGTGATTGGCATTTATAAACACATGAGTGCGAAGAAACTTCTGAAAGTTTTGCAAAACCGGTGAAAATTTTTAGTTAAGTTTGGCTTACGCAAACATTTACAGACGATTTCACAAAATGATTAATAAATCAGGTCCATTGTTACTTAACTATGTACTTATTTGTTGTTTGTTTGAGCTGGGAGGGTGCTATCCAGGGTGATGGTGCTGAAACTTGTGTGAACTGCAGCAAGACACCAGCTATTATTATTTTTCTTTAGATGCTTGTTAAAAAACTAAGCTTACGTTATCACCTCGGGAAAGGTGAGGTACCCACACTTTGGGAAGACATTCTTATAGTTCTCATTGACTCATTGAAATTGCGGCGGGCGGCAATTTCAGCATTTTTATCCTTTCATTGACTGTTACAGAAATAACCAGCTTTCATAGCTTTAATGAATAGTAGGGCTCTGTAAAATCTTGCTTTAATACCTAATTGTAGAACCCCGGTGTAGAGGAAGACTCTGGAAACAAGTGGAATTTTAACAGAGCTCTGGGCTCACGTTTATTCAGTGCTTTTCAGCACGCTTTCAAAAAACTCAACAAAATCAAAACACTCAACAGAAACTGGTCTGTCCCGGACTCACAGCTTTCACTGCGCCAAGTTCAAGTTCATGCTGTGTGTGTGTTATGTGAGACTCGCAATTTCTGCTAGCTATCTCGCACTCTCTCTCTCTCTCTCTCTCTCTCTCTCTTTCTCTTTCTCTCTCGCTGGTTATGGGAGTCACCGAAAACACAAACAGACACAAATAAGTAGACTGGCGGTAATACGACACAGACGAGAATCATCATGCGTTACCTGCCGGTTCAGCCCACCTCCTCTTCGTCCACAGCTGACGCTTCACCACGCCCATGCCACCACACTAATATAATAAAATTCCATTGTTATCTATGTGAACATGGTTCTATTTAGTACATTTCCCTATATTTGTAGTTGTGGCAGGAGCGAACTTTTGTGACATGAATGTTTGATGAGTCATATCAAACTCTTTTCCCTACTCAGCTAACATTTATTACAAGTTTAGTCTCATGTATGGAGTCTGTCACTGTCTATTTTTAAGCTTTGACTGTAAATCATTTTACTTTTTTATTTGCAGGAAAAGGTCAAACGCGCAGAATGCCGTGCTTTTATGCTATTTCACATAAGCAAGGTTGATTTTGTGTTTTGACTCTTTTTTTTCTTTCTTTTTTTCCTGTCTTTAGGTATAGAGAACCTTCCCTTTGAGCTTCAAAGGAATTTTCAGCTCATGCGAGACTTGGACCAGCGGACTGAGGGTAAAGCGTGGCAGTAACTGTTAGTGAGAATGAAACCGTCTTTGTTAAACACAATGGCTATTTTTAGTTATGGAATTATTGTATGTTTTTTTTTGTTGTTGTTGTTGCTGCTTCATTTTAGATCTGAAGGGACAGATTGATTCCCTAGCTCGTGACTACACAGCAAATGCCCGGACCCTGTCCTCAGAGCAGAAACTGTCTCTCCTGAGGCAGATCCAGCAGTCCTATGGAAAGTGCAAAGAGTTTGGAGACGACAAGGTCCAGCTGGCCATGCAGACGTACGAGATGGTCTGTTCCTGAAACTTCATTAATAATCACACAGTAGCATAAAATCTCATTTATAAACATGGATTCTAGGGCTGGGTATGGTCAATTATGTCACAGTACTCTTTTCTGAGATAACTTCTATATCCTGTTATTTATAACTTTCTTTATTAATGATTACCAACTAAATGGAATTGAATGGAAGCAGCCGATGAATACAAAAGAAAATACTTAATCTTTAAAATTGTACATTTTTAACAGATTCTCAGTGTTAGAATGTAGTTTTTGTTTTTTAATGTTTTAATGCAGCACTTCTGTTTTGCCGGCAGTTCGTTAGCTAATGTGTATATTGTGATGCATATTGTGTATGGTGCAGATATCTTAGGCATCGTGCTATGATTTTTATTTTTTTTTTTCCTCATATTGCTCACCCTGGATTCTACATTGCAGTCTAGTCCTTAATATTCTTTTTTAAAGGCCTAAATGCTCTAGATAAATGCGAAATGAAATATGTCAAATTTCCATTCAATTCAATTTTATTTGTATAGCGCTTTTAACAATGACTTTTTATTTATATTGCAGCTTGCATATATATATATATATATATATATATATATATATATATATATATATATATATATATATATATATATATATATATATATATATATAATATATGTGTGTGTGTGTAAAAAGTATCAAAGTGCCTTACAGGATGTGCAAAAAAAAAAAAAAAAAAAGTATGCAAAATTGTACTAAGAATGCTCAAATATCAAATTATGTATAACATAAAGACATTTCAGTGTATCAGTAACCCCAGGGTTTATTTATTTTACCCTTTTTCCCTGTTAACCTCTACTGCGAGAACTGAGTCTTACAATTTACTGAACTCCATTCAAATAACATGGTTATAATATGGGTGAGAAATCAGGGACACTGTAACCGTTTAACTTGCAGGTATTGCAGAAATATCGATGTTCATTCATTGGTAGCTTGTACTGTAAGCTCTAGTGTAATGTGACATTGTAACATTCATTACATACATTATAACCTACATATTACAACCAAAATACAGGCATGTTAAGGAATTATGGTAGTTTTAGAAAATTATTGATTGTGAATCTTTTTCTAAATTCGTAAATAAAAAAGTAAATATGTTTTAACTTTACCACCCGTATACTGCATTCTCTTGTAGAACTGTTATACATTTAAAGGCTTAATCTGTTTAATAATTAAAGCTGTTTTGTTCCCTTACTGCATTGTAGGTCTGAGTAATTCTGCTTGCTTTTTTTTTTTTCTTAAGGTGGATAAGCACATCCGGAGGCTGGACACAGACTTGGCCCGTTTTGAGGCGGACCTCAAAGAAAAGCAGATAGAAAGCACAGACTACGATTCTACCTCCAGTAAGGGAAACAAGAGTAAGCGCTAATCATTATGCTTATGCATAAAATGATTGTGTTCATTTATTTATTATGATTATAATTATTACTACAATACTTGCTCGTTTGAAGGTGACCTTCGGGGGCCTAAGGAGAAAAAGGTGTCTCGCACCAGGTCAAAGGTCAAGAACTCGGATGATGACTGCAGTCCTAAGAGTGGCCAGAAGAAAGTCAAGCTAACGCAAACGTAAGATGACATCGTAAGATGACATCACAAGATGATTGGCCTTTGTTTCTAACCTTGTATCACTTTTTTTCTGTTGCATTTGTATACTAGGAATAATCATTGTTCAAATGTAAAACATTTTTCTAATTTTTTTTTTCCCCTAATGCAGAACTGAGTTCTCTTCTCCGGCTGTGAATTTCGGCAATGTTCACCCCTCAGATGTGCTGGACATGCCAGTGGACCCGAATGAGCCAACGTACTGTCTGTGCCACCAGGTCTCCTATGGAGAGATGATTGGCTGTGACAACACTGATGTGAGTTAAATGTCTTATTTGTTTCTTAATTAAATCCTCTTTGTGCTCTTTTTAGAGTTATGTGAACCTAGATTTTGAGTTTGATCGATCAAATGGACTCTTCATTCTGGGAGTTAAAGATGGCTTGCATTGGTCATAGATAAAAACAGCTCTTACTGCTGTCAGTGTCTGCTGCAAGTGCACATTAGATGACTCATTGTTTTACTTTTGATAATTTTATCTATGTTTTGCTCCCAGTTAATAACTCATGTTAATCATTAGATGCCCGAGTTCTTTCTTATTTCTTGGTTATTTCTTCCTGTACAAATGTAATGGTAATGTAAAGGTCTGTGAATTTCTCCGTGACATGAACCGTATTGTGAAGTATATTGGCAGACAGCATTAAACAAGGATAATCCATAATCGTAAGGTGGGGAAAACAGGGGAGGAGGGAAAATATATTAAAATGATGTACAAAACTTGGGTGTAACTTACAAAATGAGACAATAAATGCATGATATGTTTTCGCAAAGATACTTTTAATCAAGGAGTAAACACAGAACAGGTGAACACAGTAGAGCAGTAGAGCAGCAAATCAATCACAGGACAGGATTAGACATTGCAAAATATAAACTAAAGCACATGTACGACAAAGAACATGTACATACGGAAAGGGGGAAATCATGACAATCTACTAGTAGCTTTACACTGTAGCAGTAAAATTGTTTTGTTTTTTTTTCCTCATTTTGTCCATTCTGTGGAGGGTTTGTGTTCTTATCTATTCGTTCTTCAGATTCTAAGATGGAAGGTACTATAAGTAGAAGGATTTCTCAATTTGGGATTTTTTCATTTGTTTATTTATTTATTTTTTTTAAAAAATTGCATTTTTTTTTTATTTAGTCTTTTTTCCCCAAGCAGTTGACACATTTAAAACTACAATAGTCACACTATTATATGAAAAATGTTATAAAACACCACATATCTATTACAAATACGGCACTTTTTGTTGACTGTTAGACTTGGGTATCATAAAGGAAGATTTTGGCATAGACCTCTGAGGGTACAGGGATATGATGTTTGTGTGTGTGTGTGTGTGTGTGCGTGTGTATTTTTGTCTCTACAGTGCTCCATTGAGTGGTTTCACTTTGCCTGTGTGGGCCTGACCACCAAGCCCAGGGGAAAATGGTGAGTGGTCATGTGATTTGAAAATGTATCTCTGAACCTTTATAGTAGGACAAGGTTGAACTGTTTGTTTGTTTTTTTTTAAAAAAAATTATCTGTTTTTCTTACCCATATAGGTACTGCCCAAGATGTTCACAGGAGCGTAAGAAAAAGTGAACATTCTTTGAAGAAAAAAAAATGAGAGAGATATGGAATATGGCAGAGAATGAGGTAGAAAGAAAAGGAAATGAGGTGCAAAGCGCCTCCCCCCAAACTCTCTATAGACACTAATATAGATTCATGCTCTGCTTAATCTGGTGCTTGTCCTCCTCCCTTCTATCCTCACTTTCTTCTCTCTGTACAACAGAAAGTAGGGATGACGGATGGACGAAGGAGCTGTAGTTATGACTGTAGCTTAATTTATGGTTCCAGTAATGACCGTTACTTGTATTTTTGTTACTTTGCTTTTTATATACATGTTTACTTTGGTTTTGAATGGTTGTTATATTGTTTGGTTGCTTTTTTAAAATATTCTTTTCTTTGTATAGTTACACAAACACAGCAGTAGATAAATCAGGGAGCATGACACTCAGTCCTTAAGTATGGTATCTACTAGGCGTCCTTACTTGCTGTTCTTTACCAAACGGTTTCAAGTCAAACACTGGCACAAAGTGATCCTATACAAACGTAGTTCATCTTAGAGACTGTTTTTAAAACTCTGACATTCTCATTTCATTTTTCATTCCTTTGGGATCGTTTTCTCAGTACTGGATATGTGCGTCCACTTTAGCTACCTTTCCCCACTTGGGTACCTTGGAAAAAGTATTTGGGGATAAGCTGAGCTTCACAGCGAGTTTGATACTTGCACACAATGCACATAAACCAGTGACTTTCACTTGTAGGTTGCTAACCCACATTTCAGGTTTATTCCACAACTAGCTGCTGTGAAGGAAATTTCCTCTGGTGCTCATAATGGTTCACTATTCAATGAACTGAACTTTCCAGAATCTAATGGATAGCATTAACACAAAACAGTGACGAAGTGCTGGATAGAATGGTTTTACATTGTGATGTTGCATTCATGTAACAATGCTTATAAGTTCCTTTGTGTATTAATCCCGCTGTATTACAATACAAGCTGCGAACAAAAACGGTTGTATTTGACCTCTAATATCGACTTTTATATTCTGTTTGACTGGATTTTGGTGCTCTTGCGGATATTAAATAATAGGTGATTGCTTAAAGGGCATGAAAGTAAATATTACACTCATGTTAATCTCTCCATCACATGGCTGGTGCCAGAGGTTAAGGTGCTGTTGTCCATAGATCACAACTTCTATTTAAAACTTGGCTTCAATATTTAATACATATTTTGCTAACACTTTATTTGAAGGGTACCTACATAGGGTCTTTAACACATCCATAAGCTATGCATAAATATTTTATAAAGCAGTGCTGGGTGGGGAGCTTATGAAAGGCTTATGTCAAAACTCGTGAGCTTACAGAGGTTTCGTGTGACTCTGTCTTTACATATAAGAGAGAAGAGAGACTAACATTTCCTCATCTTTAATTATTATGTGTAGACACAACACTTGTTGCTGTAATTTTTTTTATCCTAATATTGCAGATTATTCATTTGTTTTTACTAATGGAACATTGAAAAAGGTGTAGATGTTCTACAGAGCAGTGTTATTAATACAAACTTAATACCACTTTAGTTTTAGAGCATTAAAATCATTCATTTTTTGACAAGGTTGTCATAAAAATGTAAAGTTGTGTTGGAATGATTCTTTATAATAGTTTTCAAAACAAATTGAACCACACATGAAACACTTCACTTGAACAGCATTCGATTCCATGCTCCTGTAAGAAGTAGATACAGTACATACTCCTAACAAAAGGACAGATGAAAGGTGGACACTAAATAAGACAACAGAATAATTTCCAAGATAAAAAGTACAGATTTCACAGTCAACCCATAATGACAACTGAGGCCTCTTTTCTCTTTCATGTAAAGACAAAGCAATATGTTTCACAAAAACTTTTTATCTTACAGGTTTTGACCTAAATCCTCTAGTATTGCTTTGTAAAAGATTTATCCCATCCTAAAATAAAGTGTTACCCATAGTTTGTAGTATATCTTTAATTAAGTGTGCTTATTTAGGCTGATTTACTATCACAAAGCATTGTGTGTGTGTTATTAGAATATGATATCAGCCTTAAGGTGGAATTTGCATGAAGTGTTAGTGAAGGTACTTTGATTGTAATTTGATTGTTACAGAAGTTTATACTAATGTCAGATACTCTGTTTAGTGTCTTCCATGTTGACTGAACAACGCCTGATGTCTGGAATGGATTTGTGTGTGTGTGTGGTCTTTATTGTAATCTTTTCTGAGTTGAACATGAGAATATTGCAGTTAAATAATTGCTTGGAAACATGAATGGCAATCAGTTTTCTTTATTTCCCTAAATACTTATTCCAGCAGAAGGCAATAGAATTCATTAATTCTTTTTACAGCTCCACCACTAGGTGGTAGAGGCATTAATGCTGCATTCGACTAGAGGTTGTAACTCGTAATTCCCAACCTCTTTCCAGGGGGAAAAAAACAAAGAAACCCCCCCTCAACTCCTTCTTACTCAGGAATTTGCAATGATCTCCTCAACCCTGAGTCAACCTCCGAGTTCAGCAAGTGACGTCAAAACAACATGGCTGATCACGGCATCAGCAGTAAAGTATTTGCTTTAGAGCAATCCACATACAGACATATTCACCTTGTCAAATCTTTAACACGAACTATACAGTTCACTGTATACATCACTCATCACAGTTAGCTGGCTAGCTTGTTGCTGACAAAAGACGAACATGGAGGTGTCCATGTTTTTTCCACACTTTGTAGCTCGAATGTCCAGAGGTCAGAAATGGCAGTAATTCTAAGTTTCAAATTTCCACTTCTGAGGTAAGTGGAATGCAGCATATATATTCAGGTTGTCTGTGTGTCCTTCCATCTGTGCATATGTCTGTCCGAGATTCTTATTAGCAAGAGCAAGTGGTTGAATGCTTGTAGGATTTATATGGAATTATCATCGTAACCAGTTGATGAACTGATTAGATGATCCAAATAGGGTCACAGCCAGGTCAAATGTCTGAGGTTTTTTTTCCAATAGTGCCCTTCTTCTTTGAAGTATATGTTAAAGATATTTGAAGTATACAGTTTATTAAGGATATTTGAGGCATACAAATTAGTAACGAAAAGGATTAGACTTCTAATCCTAGTGGAGGCATCCTTCTCAACACCGTTGGCATAGAGTTCTACTTGCTCCGTACTGTGGAGTCACGGTGGCAACAGAAGTTCAGTCCAGACTTCTTATGTCAGTCACACATTCCAGCTCCTCATGGGGGATCCCTAGACATTCCCAAGCCGCCTGGGAGATATAATCTCTCCAGCAGGTCTTGGGTCTCTCCTGGGATCTGTGTTCGGTGTGCCTGATACAGCATGTAGCAGGAGCTGACCAGGGGGCGTACTTTTATGGTGCCCAAACCACCTCAGCTGACTTCACAGGTCAAAGGAGCTCTACTCTTTGGCTCTCCATCCTATTCACCCTGTCACAGAGAGTAAAGCAGAGGAACCTCCTTTCATTACAAATACACATAGAGATCCAAATAGAGCAAGTTCCATGAATAAAGTGAAGCAGGAATACACCCTGGATAGGCTCCCAGTCCATCACAGAGCACCATGCGCACACACACATTCACACACTCTTTCACATCGATGTGCTAAGTGATGATATTCTAAGTTGTGTAACACATCTAGATGTAAAATATCAGGAAATGAAAGCTGAAATTCTGATCTATCAGAATCTCATATTCATCTTTTGATCTGAGACCCAAATATCTCTGCTGTGTGTAGAAATATATATATATATATATATATATATATATATATATATATATATATATTATAATGTACACTTTCTTCTTAGAATTTACTTCAATTAATGGTCGTTTTGCTCTGTTTTTCAGTGTGAGAATAAGCTAATTAACCACAAAGGCATTTTTTTCTATAACCTTTTTTACACACCTTTACCAATGGTGCCAATAATTCTGGAGCTGTCTATATTACCTATGGAGCTATGGTCTTGTATTTAAACATCATTGGAACCATAATCGGAATCGTATTTTGGTAAGATGATTACAAAATGAAACTTTTTGGCCATGCACACCATCAACGTGCTTGGCAGACTTCAAGGAAACGCTCCTGATATCCACTGAAGGTAAGGTGGTGGATCATTAATCCTTTGGGGCTTTGTTGAACCTGGTGAAGAGGCTCTTGTGAGGACTGATGGCATCACAAATTCTGTAAAGTACCGTAATATTTTAGCTCAAACCCTGGTTGCCTCACTCAGAAGGTTAAGGCTTGGCCATAGACTGATGCTTTACCAAGACAACTACCCCAAATACACATCCAAATAAACACAGTAATGGTTGTAGAGACACAAAATCAATGTTTTGCAACAGACATATCTGGACTAAAATGGACTTGGAAACAAAGGATGCCCATGGAACTATCTCTGGCAAATAAGAACAGGATGAGAGGTTTATACATAATATCAATAAGAATATCTTAACATGCATTATTTTATCATTTCTGTTGCTTGTAATAATGAAGGAACATCACAGTGATGATCAGAGTGAGACATTGTCAGGAGTTTCAGGAGGTGGTTTCTCACTCTGACTCAAACAAGAATTTGTACTTCGAGAGTGTGAAGGTTTCATTTTAGAACCTTAGCAAAGACTGTTCTGGGACAATTTTCTGAAGGCGTGACACACACGGCAGTTATGCTGCCATTTGAACAGCCATTTCAGTCAAATACACTGGACACATCTCAGCTGTGTTTCTCTACATCCTACTTAAAGAGCATTTAAATTTTGATTTTTTTACATTTTAATTTGAGAGAGACATCTGTTTAATCATTAATGTAATTAGCTAGTTCGAGAGCTAGCTACCTAGTTAGGTTGTTAAAAGTTCATGCGTTACTGAACATATTTCATTTGCTTGAGTGTAGATTGTTAGTAGGAAAAAGGCAAAATTGATGTAGTTAAATATAACACAAAATTATACAGATTACCTACAAGTTAAATTATTTTTATTAACTTACAGTCAAATCTCCATCTGCACCCATCACAAAACACCATTTCCCATGATTCTCAGCACAACAACAGTTCGCCTCACATGACCCGTCCTTTGACCCATGTTCCCATTCACAATTACCAGATTCGTAATTAGCGCTACAAGCCAGGAAATGCAACAGTGTAGTGATGTCAGTGGGTCATCGATTTGACGCAGTTATTGCAAGCAAGGGATATGCAACCAAATATTAACTGTTTAGATTCTATCTGTTCCAATACTTTTGCTCAACTAAAAATTAGGTGTTCTGCCACCGAACGTGCCATGTTCTAAGTTGTTTAACACATCTAGATGTAAATATCAGGAAATGAAAGCTGAAATTCTGATCTATCATATCATATTTATCATATAACATATAGTCCCCTCTGAAAGTAGTGGAATGGCAAGAAATATATGAAAGAAATATAACCTATGAAATATATATATATATATATATATATATATATATATATATATATATATATATATATATATATATTTGTGTGTGTGCGCGTGAGTTCTGGTATATGCCTCTTCTCACCTAAACTTAAAATTTAAATACATTTTAAATAATTGAACTAAGCCTGAAGGCACTGCATTAACTAGAGATTTAAACTCTCTCAGGTATAGGAAAACTATGTACAGACAAGAATTCCTCATAAGAAAGTGAGAAATTGCAATCATTTCCTATTTCCAATACCTCAACCATTTGTGGACTTGCTGTATGTGTACTTACATTCAAATGATTCTTGAGGATTGCTCTGTGAGGAGAAAAGTTATGGACATTACACAACTTCCAAGCTGAAAGGGCCTGATGGTGAAATTTTGATCACTTTACAGGTAATTTGGAAGGCATATAATTACATTTTTAGCAAACACTCCAAACTTTCAATTTTATCAAAAACAGCATTAGGGAAAAAAACCAGACTGAGTCATGGCTAACTAAACTTTTTTTCAGCCAGTTAATTCTAAAAGTATTAATAACATCTACAAAAACCTTAAGCCCATCTACTGATCTTCTATTAGACAAGACAGATTTATTAATTTTGTGAGGTTTGTGCTTCCAGATAAAGTTGAACTTTTTTATTAAAGATTTCTGAGTTACAAAATAGAATATAACAAAACAAAAAATATACATATAAGTATCACATTAAGAGAGTGGTGCAAATAATATAAGACATGACCTATTGTTTCAGCAATAAAGTAATTAGAGTACAACTTGGAAAATGTCACCATAATGTTTCAATAATAAGCTTATTATTATTAGTATTATTATTATCATTATTATTATTAATGTGATATTTTCCCAAAATATTGAAATAGTTTATAACATATGTAAATGACATTTTTTTTTATAACAGAATAACAGATGACATTTTCGGGGAGGGAAAAAAAGACCACTCTAATTTCAATTTTGCTTTTTCATATACAAAAGTATGCGAGTCCTTCCAGAATTTGTTTACAGCTTCACACTCCAAAAATAGATGAATTACATTTCACTATTGGTGTGACAGAAAACACATGAAATATATATATCTTTATATTCAGAGAGTTTAAATCAACAGAGGTAAATATTATGAAGTATTTTCCAGTGTATTTCCTTGGCTTTGTTAGGGACAAAATACTTGGAATACTTGGTTATGGAAGTAACTATGATGTTTTCCAGTTGATGTTTGACAAAAAACATATATCAATGATATTTACCTTTTGGAGTCATAGTATTTCTCCTTTACAGGACAGATTTCACATATTTGTTGTTGCATTTCTCATCATCAAGTAAAGATATACAGTAAATGACCAAAAGTATGTGGACACCTGACCATCACACCCATATGTCTTTTTTCCCCAAACTGTTACCACAAAGTTGAAAGCACACAACTGTCTAGAACGTCTTTGTGTGCTGTAGCATTACAACTTCCCTTCACTGGAACTAAGAGGCCCAAACCTGTTCCAGCATGACAATGCCCCTGCGCACAAAGCGAGCTCCATGAAGACATGGTGTGTTAAGTATGGAGTGGAAGAACTCGAGTGTCCTGCACAGAGCCCTGACCTCAACCCCACTGAACAGACCTCCTCACCTGACATCAGCGCCTGACCTCACTAATGCTCTTGTAGCTGAATGAACACAAATCCCCACAGCCACGCTCCAACATCTAGTGGAAAGCCTTCGCAGAAGAGTGGAGCTTATTATAACAGCAAAGGGAAATAAATCTGGAATGGGATGTTCAACAAGCACATATGGGTGTGATGGTCAGGGGTGCACAAACTTTTGGCCATATAGTATATCTTCTATGTAGTAGTGAGGTAGTCTGGTTATTTTTTTCTCCAAAACAGAGTTGGCTTTTAATCAGCTGATGAAGTTGATCTACGCAGTCCTTTTTGGTGCTCACTGACGTCAGTATTATTGGTACCGTAAAACTTGGAGCATATTGCGCACGAGAAAAAGGTGGGAAGATCTCTTATAATATACTACACTATAAAGTACTTACACTGTTAAAGGCTTAAACAGCTCATTAGAAGTTAAACAGTCAGTATTGCTTGAACGCCTGGTGCGCAGTAATTTTTTTGAGGAAGGTATACTAGTGTAACACCGGTAACCTATGAGCCGCAGTTGCATCTCGTGTTTATTATAGAGACCTCGCACACATTGCATTAGACTTCTCCTGTCCAACAGAGCAGCACCTCTGCCTTTGCTCGGGTACAGCAGCCTAATAAACCATACAGTCAGGTTTGTTTTGTGTGTGTGCAAAACTATACATTAAGGAATTAGCTGTGAAGGTGAAAACGGAGTTGATGCCAGATTTCGAGCACTTCCGATTTTCCTGCTCTAGAATGAATCCCAGTTTAGGCGCGAGCGCGTACGCGGTCCAGCAGCCGCAGAATCCCGGGACGCGTTTCTCAGACCCGGAGCCCGGCTACGCATCACCCGATCCGGGTTTCTGCTTGGGAGATACTGGACAAGATAGTCTGGATTCGGGCTCTCTGTCCAACAGCTTTCAGTATTTACATCCGAGCGGCTCTCTGCACCGCGCATCCCTTCTTCCTCCTCTTCCTTTTCTTCCTCTTCCTCCTCCTGCAGCTCCTCCTGGTGCGGCGGCTCTGCGCAACGATCTAGGCTCCAACATCAGCGTCCTAAAGACTCTGAACCTGCGATTCCGCTGCTTCTTGGCCAAAGTGCATGAGCTAGAGCGCCGGAACAAAGCGCTGGAAATTCAGCTTCAGCAGGCCCTGGAGGCTAATAATAATGACAGAGGATGTGGACAAGGTAAAAGAAATGCCACTGTCCACTCAGGACCAGACTTTATAGCAAGTTCAAATGCAAATGATTCTGCATGTTTGACCAGAACTTTATTAGGACCAACACTTAATGGCACCGGACTCATGCCCAGAAACAAGATACTGGTTGGAAATTTGGACTCAGTAAGTGTGATGGACTCAAATTCCAATCTTTCCCCACCTTTCCCCCTTAACCCAGTATCTCCAGTTGATCCTAAGTCCATCTCCAGTATCAGAGAGAGCTATGATGGCAATGGGACAGAAAGGTTTACCAACTCTACGCCTCAGGTTTTACCCACCTCGATTTGGTTTCACAACCCTGCTGGGAGGTTCAACAATAGCTGGGAGTTGAGGGTTTCTGGTCCCAGAGTGTCATGGCCATACGAGGACGGGGTTGGGGTCCAAATCGACACCATCACACCAGAAATCCGGGCCCTTAATAATGTACTGGCCAAAGTGAAGCTGGAGAGGGATGAATACAAGCAAAGGTCAGCATTCCTGCACTATCATCTCTCCCTGAACCATGGTCTAAAATGCTCTGAGCAAAGCATGTTGAAATATGGCTCCAAAACATAGCTTATTGTTTCAGTCCTCCATTCACTCACTGTATGCTTTGAGCATGCTGATCACTCACAGCGTTTCCAGATGACAGTTGCACAATATATTGTTTGTTGATCCTAATCAGGGACATAGCTTAAAAAATTGTTTTTCTGCCCAAATCCTTAGTATAAAATCCTTTAATATCATATTGCATTTTGTATACATTAAATATGATCCGTCAGACATCCAGCTGGAATTTCTCTGAGCCATCCTCCAGCTGTGGGTCTCCTCTTTACCGTCTTTACCCCAGTAAAATCACCATAATCTTAATCACAATACTGAATGTTCTGTTATTGAAGGATGCAAGTCACGTCAAGTAATGGAGACCAATCTTTAACTATGATATACTTCTGGTTTATCCGGTATGTTTTTTTTTTTTTTTTTAATGTTTATGAAATTTGTCACCTGCACAGTTCTATGTTGTCCATATTATGTGTCGCTGCACTGAATTGATATGTATCTTACAGGCAGTATTGGGTAGATTACTAAGTAAGTGTTCTCCAATACTGATATCAAATTACATGACTAAACATGACTAAGTAATCCAATCTAATTACGTTAGGATTATGTGTGAACTACTTTGGATCTAACTAGTTTATATGCTTTCATACACCTTTTATGTAAAATAAGCTTATGCTGTTCTATGAAGAGCAATTCTTTTGCTGCGTTTTATTTTTAAAAAAGAGCCCAGCATAGCATACTTCTTTACGTGCATTAAAAAGAATGAAAATAATTAGACCAAGAAATCTTACATTTAGACCTTACATGTAGCCAATTGTTTTTGAATCCTTCAATAACAGGAAGACGAAATGCTACAACCATTATATATGCTACAGTACTTACAAAATCTTACAAAAACAAAATAACCATGGACTTATACATACACTAAATGGCCAAAAGTTTATAGACACCTGACCATCACATTCATATGTGCTTGCTGATCATCTCATTATAGATTTATTCTCCCTTTGCTCTTATAATAAGCTTCCACTCTTCCGGGAAGCTTTCCATTAGATTTTGGAGCGTTGCTGTGGGGATTTGTGTTCATTCAGCTACAAGAGCATTAGTGAGATCAGGTGCTGATGTTGGGATGTCGAGGAGGTCTGGGGTGCAGTCGGTGTTCCAGCTCATCCCAAAGGTGTTCAGTGGGGTTGAGGTCAGGGCTCTGTGCAGGACACTCGAGTTCTTCCACTCCAACCTTCACACACCATGTCTTCATGGAGCTCATTGTGTGCACAGGGGCATTGTCATGCTGGAAACGGTTTGGGCCTCTTAGTTCCAGTGAAGGGAAATTGTAATACAGCATACAAAGACATTCTAGACAATTGTGTGCTTCCAACCTTGTGGCAACAGTTTGGGGAAGAGCCACATACAGGTGTGATGGTCAGATGTCCACATACTTTTGGCCATATATTGCATTTCCCTTTAGAGAACTGGTATGCAATAACAGTTAGATTGCTTTATAATTAAATGTTTTTTTCTTAGCCAGGAAGAGATTTCCCTTGGCTGATCTAACCTCCACTAACTAGTTAGCTGTATGTTTAGCTGTATGTTTAGCTGATAGTCCCATCACCATCAACTATTAGCAGTTAGCCTAAATAACTGTACTGCAAAAACCCACATACCACTGACCTTATCTCAACCACCATGACAGCCATTCTGCACTTTATGGGCACATTGAGAAAAATTACAAATTAATGGCCAAAGATTAATTGATGGCAAAAAGTAATCCATAAGAAAAATAGCTGTAATTTGAGTATGTGTATTTTCAATTATACAACAGTTAGTTCCAGTCCACCAATTTGATTGGTCAAGCGGCATTCCAGGAGTCTTTATATTTACTATAGCTACACTGAGATGTTTCACTGTGTGTATCACTCCGCTCGTCTGTGTTCGCCATGTAAAATTCTGCTTCCTAGTTCGAAACAGTTACTACAGTAGAGTTAGAGACATTATCAGCGGACATTTCAAATGATACTTTTCAGGAATATAACTTTTGACTTAAAATATGAAAGCTCATCAGAGGAAGATGAAAAGGAAGAAGGGACACCAGGTTTACCAGAAGCACCTTTAACGGGAATGCACAAATCAGTGTGAGCTAGCCGACGGTCTATAAAGTGAGTGTGGCTTGTTAGGGATCTATTTCTGCTAGTGGAGCAAAAATAGACAGAACATTTGGCCATACTGTGTCTGAAATGTGACTTACTCGATATTCATTTCTTGTTTATAGAACTGGTGTATAAAAGCAATATCACACTTGTAAGAGTGTGGATATACTGAATATCAGCACAGCTGAGATTGCCTACTCTCCCTGCAGGCTCGGGCCTACAGATAAATCACAGCCATGCGGAAATTCAGTATAACCACGCTCTTTCTCATGCAATATTGCTTATATCTATCTGCTTATGTCTGATTACAAATACTGATTACAAATGTTTGTAATCAAATTACTCCCCAACACATCCTATATATACTAACATATAATCTTTTTCCACAACAATCACCACTAAACATTTAAAATACGTTTAAAACACTTATAACAAGTAGCATATAGGGCTGCACAGTGAATGATAATTTAACCAGGACAATGATTTTTTTGGCTTCCTCAATTATTTAAGCATAACAAAGTGCAATACTGCAGATCAAAAGTTATCTTGGCTAATATTGGCTAATATTAGATACCGTTTTATGTCTAATTATGTCTTTAAGTTTAATAAGTTTCGGGTTTTATTTTGGTTGAAAGATTTGCACATGAGAAGCAATGCAGGCTAATAATGTGTAGTGTGAAAGAATAACTGTGATAAATAATTGTGATTTACTATATAGATAAAATAGTTAAAATAATCATGATCATCATTTTCACCATTATCGTGCATCTATAGTAGCATAATGTGTGTAATCTGACCACACAGAAAGCTGGTGATTTGCTTGTCTCCCAGTGTTTATATGTCTGAAATGATAGTTGTTGTGTGATTATGGAGAGTGCGTTTGGAAATCATAGAGGAAGGAACCCAGAGTCAAAGAAATCATGATTCCTGGCAGTGAGGTCAATGTTGCTTACATGTGACTATGTGAGTGTGAGTATAATCCATTGTGTTCAGTGATTCTGAAATGAAGTAAGTAATTTAGAGAAACTACTGAATTTAAGCTTTGTCACAGTAGTACTCAAGGTTTTATTAGTAGCTCTTTGAACAAATTATGAAATCCCTTCAAGCCATTATTTACAGGTCTTATAGAGGTCTTAGTTATGCTGCTGCACAGACAAAAAGACACTGTGAGGTAATGTGAGGTTTTTTTTCTTTCGTGCTTTCCACCAACCTCCCGCCTGCACCAGCATATTTTACCATCCGGTTTCTGTGCATGATGTCCTGACTTTTGTTTGCCCTTCTGCTGGACCGTTGGACTATTTCCTGCAGACTTTGCTCTAAGCCCTGTTACAGTAAATAATACTAAAATGAAATCACTTTGAACACACACACACACACACACACCTCTCAGTTTCAGTTCTGCCTCCTCCCTCTGTGCTTCAGCATCTGCAATGCAGCATGACTCTGAATGCTCCTAGTGCCCACAATGCTACAAGAGGATCCTTTAACATTTCTTTATTTCTCTACACTTTAGTTAGACAAATCATTCATTCATTCACATTTACAACCTTGCTTCATTATGTATTACGATAATCAAATGTCTAGATCCAAACATTTAACTTAACGTCTGTGCTAAAAATAATAAAAAATCTTAAAATCTTAGTGATACTAAAGATCTGTTAAAATGATTACCAGTAGAAGATTCAAGAAACATACTGTTTATCCCTAACTACAATTTAATTATACCTAAATTCTAATAATTCCCCTTTCAGCCTGATCAGGACTGTGTTCAGATCGGATTAACTTTGTTGCACTTCTACATTTATTACGTTACGAAAAAAAACATTGGCTTGGCTTTGCAGAGTGTTCTGGTATACATAATGAGAAAAATGTGCTCATTAGATAAAAATACATATTTGCAGTACAAGGCGCTCACACTCAGGCACCAAGAGTCATTTCTGTGGTATGTGTAAACTTCTACTACAGACAGAAAAAAATTGTTGTTTAATGCTATAAGTAAAAATGTTATGAAAGTTCTCTGAGCCACATTTCCGCAGTATGATCCAACAGAAGTGCACAAAAAAAATAAACTACACAAAAAACACAATCACACTGTTGCTGAATTCTTACACATTAGTATTTTATAATGTTACTTCTTTCATGACAGGTGGGAGGAGGAGTATGCAGTAAGAGTGGACCTACAGGAGAAGATCGCAGAACTAGAAGAGGTAAAATATAAGATCAGATTTGACTTTTAAAACACAATATTAAGCCTGCTTATATGCCTGACTTTATGTAGCACTTTTCAAGTAGTACAATTCAGCTGCACTAACTAACACTAGTTTAGGTCCCCATTACACGCAAAAGTTTTAAATGTGACGTTTGTGCTATGATAAGCATCTTGATCAAACAATAACTAATAAAATGTGATTATCTAGACTTAGCAATTTAAAAATCACATTTTGAGTCCAGGGATATTTTAAAATAAATGTAAATGTTTTCATTTTCCTGAAGGGTGTCAATCATCCTCAAGTTGACTATAACAAAAAATTTCAAACAACTGAACCACAGTATAATTAGAGGGTAATTAAAGTGGCAGTATTCAACTTTGTCCTGCTAGAGTCTGTACAGAAAAAAAATACTATAAATCAAGATGTTCCTGAGCTGCTGTGAGAGACCTTGGAAAGCCTACAATAGTAATTTAGAGTGAGTTATTTGTTATATTTGGACAAAAGCATCATGTGTTGTCACTCAATAATCTTATGTACAAGAGAAGACCCGGCTAACCTCAGTGACAGTCTTGTAAAACCAGTGTTGAACAGTAGACATCAGAAAAGAATTCTGAATATGATGGATTCCAGTGGTCAAGCCAAAAAACTCTCTAGATACTGGACAAGCAGAAATGAGGGCAACAGAGCCTCAATTTAAAGGTATTTAACCTCTAACAGACAGCTCAACCACACAGTTCACAGCACATGTTCATTATTGTAATTCCAATTTATATAATGTTCATTAATTTGTTTAAAGTTTTCCCTTTATTTAAAGAGATTACAATGAATGTTTTTGACATAATACATCCACAAAAGGGTGTTTTCAGTTTTTTTAAAATACGGCTGAAAACTGGACGTTGATATCGCCAGCATTCCTCCTCCTTCAAAACAGATAACAAAAAGATAAACCACATACCTTGTTCTTGACTATCCACTTTTGACATTATGAAGGTATAATATTACAGTCATGCCCTGTATTTATGTATGAGTTGTGTTAAAACGTTACCGCATGCTCATTAAGTCGCTAAACTGACTTTTAAGTGACTTCGCAGGAGTTCACTGCCTGCTGTGTCAGTCAGCTGTGAGCTAGATTCAACAGCAATTTCACAAGTATAAAGGTTTATCAAGACAACTTGTTTTACAACACTTTTCAAAAAGATGATACATCAAAACATATATCAATAAATGAGAAACCCTCACGCATGAACCACAGTCCTCAGGGTTTATTTCCCATATTTAATGAAAAGAAAAAGCGACAATCTAGTCAAGCTCACAAACTAAGCCGCTATGGTGGAAACGTCTGTGAACTTTCTACTAAAATATGTAGTAAATGTATGTGTGTAAGATGAGTAGTATATTTTATTTTGTTGTATTTTTGAGGCTAAATACCTAAAAATATTTGATTGTAATTTCAAATCCAAGCATTTGGAAAAGTTTACAATTAAAATTCATTAAATTTGTAGGTATAAAATTAAAACCGTACTACTAATTCATTGTGCTCAGTAGGCACGCAGTTCTACTGTTACCTTAAATGGGCAACTCAACCGGCTGGTAGACGTCCATAACTACTAATCTAAAGAGTGAATTTAAAATTAAATGAAATTAAATTCTTTTGAATGTGATTCTATTAGTAAGAATAAACTTTTTTTTTGCACAAGTATTTCATTGTATGCTTGTTAAATTAAGAGTGGCTCTAACATTGCTTCTTTCTTGATGAGCAAGTTACATATTTTAGTTGATATTTTAGTTCTAGCTAATTACCTAGCCTAATTACTAAAATCATAAGCAGTTCTTTTGGTGTATTTTCTGGCACCTGAAAGCCAGCATAAATAAATGCACCTTTAATCTGGACTTGTTAAATCTGGAACATTTTTGAAATGCTTTTGCATGAAGTTTGTGCTTTAGAAGAAGATTTCTAACCACCTAAACCTTGCCATTCAAATTCTAAATACTATTAAAAGCCCTTGTCATGTGAATGTAGCTATGTAGAATGGGCTGCAACAAGGCCAAAATCATTCTAACGTTTAAGACCAAGACGCTAAATGGTCTTAATGGTATGTGAATAAAAGCACAAGCTGAAAACTTTGCTCATCAATCCTTCCATCTTTCATGAATTCATGACTGGAATACATCAATGCCGCTTAAATGTATGTGTCTAGGACCTGTACATGAGCGAGATGTGTCAGGATAAGCTTGCTCTCCGAGTAAAGCAGCTAAAGGCTGAGCTCATTGTCTTCAAGGGCCTCATGAGCAACGTGAGTTAATTATCATATTAATGAAAAATTATATAATTATATAATTTACAGTTTATTGTAACTTAAATATAACTTAATATAGAATATGCTGGCGGGGGGTTGCTTTGTTTGCTAAATTTTACTCTCCTGATTGCTCTAATTCCCATCAG
Organism: Pangasianodon hypophthalmus; assembly: GCF_027358585.1. NCBI lineage: Eukaryota > Metazoa > Chordata > Actinopteri > Siluriformes > Pangasiidae > Pangasianodon > Pangasianodon hypophthalmus. The sequence continues at coordinate 13,142,944 of NC_069738.1, forward strand.
AACCTCTCAGAGTTGGACAGTAAGATCCAGGAGAAGGCCATGAAGGTGGACATGGACATTTGCCGACGGATTGATATCACTGCACGCCTGTGCGATGTAGCCCAGCAACGGAACTGTGAGGACATGAGTCAGATCTTCCAGGTATCAACATAACACAGGATTTAAAAAAATAAATGTCAGCATCAGTCTCTAAAATGATATGATTTTTACAGTACACTGAAGAAATCTCTGCATGATAAGCAGTACTAAGTAGGATTTCCAAGTCTACCTTATTCCCCTGCTTATTAAGATGTTTCACAAAAATACAGTTAAATAAAATCCATCAATGCATCATTTAACCATCGTTGGTGATGTTTATGCATCCTTTAATGCATCTATTATATTCCTTCATTTTTCCTCTCTTCCCTTATTGTACTTTCTCCTTGCTTATGTTTGCCTTTACTTTCCCTCTCTCTCTGTCTCTCTTTCCTCCTCTACTTGGTGCCATTCTACTTTGCAATACATGTAGTATTGTTACGGTTGGGTTGTAGTGTAGATTAAATTAGATTAAATTATAGGCAGTATGTTTTACTCAATTATCCTGAGCCATGCTGTCATGGTTTGGTAAAAAAAAATCTTGAAAATAATTAAATCATAAACATATACACAGTACATGATTTGGACTAAACATACACTTATTTTGTTACAGTAATACATCTTGTGCATCATAAATATGTGTAATATATTAGTCATGACAAATTTAGCCATTTTTGTAAAATAGCTAAAGTATATGTCATATTTCCTACCTCAAGATTTTTGGAGTCAGTTTCGTTTCCTGTTTTATGATGACCACACCCACTTTAATGATGTCACATGAATGAAGTCATGTTATTTCTATCAGGCAGCTCCACAGTAAAGGCTCAGTGACAAGTTTGACTTCAGAAAACAGAGCCAGACAATAAATGCTGCTGTCCCTGATGCCCCATATACCTGAATTCACCCTATGTTGTACAAAATTAATAGTATTTAATTAGTTTTTTTGAAAATGTTCGGATCACTATATGAAGAAATAACGCATGTTGGGCCACTAAAATTTCACCACTATGTAAGAGAACAGCACTAAAATGCAAGGTAGCAGAAAATATATAAAATTATATTAATCTAAATGAGAATTTTATTCCCTGCTGTCCTAACATCAGAAGTGAAAGCAGGAAAAATTCTTTTGTGCGTGTGGTATAGCTGATCAATTCAATGCCATTTTCTCCACGAAACTCCACACGGATTTAAAAAAGCTTTCTACAGGCACAATTTCATATCTGCAGTACTTAATGCTCCTTAAAGGACCCCAGTTTGACTTGCAGCAACACTGTATCCCAGCTTCATAGTACTTTCTGTCCAGGGAACTTTTCTGATCTTTCTGGAATCTAACAAACAAAAGTACTAAAGTAAATTTGATCAAATATTATTAGATTGCTATTTTTGTCAACTATAAACAATGGTTCTCTGATTTGGGAAAGACATAATTGTTTTGAAAGAAATCAAACTTTTGAAAGATGGCTAGCTCACTTTTTCACACATTAAATAGAAAACTTTTCAGAAATGTCCACAGAAAGGTGTCTGGTTGAGAGCAGCTCTGAACTCAAGTGATGTGGCTGAGGAACTGTAGAAGTGCAGGAGTTGAATAAAGTTATGTTCTGCAAATTGCTATTTGGTCTTATATTGTGTCAATGAAAACATACTTCTTTTTCCAGCAATGCTGTCTTTTTTTCCAGTGTTTTTCAGTGTTTCCACAGCATGAGGGTAGGGTGCGCATTTAATACATGAAAAAAAAAACAAAATCTCCAGTCTAGACCATACTCACTTTCTGTTCCAATCCATATACAGATACAGATATTTGGAGCACTAAACAGATACAGATACAAATAATGGCATTAGATTACACCCCTAAATCATACTCAGGGGCGTGGTTGTAATCGGAGAAAGGGAGAAAGGCCGGGTCGTTTTCCAAGGAGAATTACATATAAAGGAACACCTTTTATAGTTCCTTGCTGGCTCAGTGTTGAACCCTTAATCATCAGGCTTTTCAGAATTATTAGTAAAACACGCTTACTTTCAGTAAGGAATGATCAAAATGTAACCAAAATAACTACAATTTATTAATAAAATTCCTTCTGTGTTTTGAACAATTGTGCTGGTTTCTCTTACACAGTGTATGTGTATAGCTAATTTATTTTTTTATTGTGTACTGTATTTTTCATGCCACAGTGATTATTTGCAGCTGATCACATTTTGCAAACCCCTAAAATCAAGCGCATATAGTACGCAGAAGTATGTGTCTTGTGTATCCAAGGGCTGTTCGTTTTACAGAACAATTATTAATATTCACAAAAACAAAGCTACATGATTCATGAACTTCTGTGTTGTCTCTTGAAGGATTTAGAGAAAAAGTATATATTTAGACATTCTTTCATTATTCCTCGGATAGATCCGGCATCTGTCCTAGGAACACTGGGTGAAAGGCGGGGATACACCTTGAATGGGACCAGTCTATTGCAAGATCGATACTGTTGCCTTAGGATGTTTGCTTTAGTAGTAAAGCTAGTTATTGTATCAAAATGTTGTCTAAACATGGATATTTTCTGAAAATTGTCTGAATTTTACTGTAAATTGGTTCTTTATTGTTTTGTGTTGTCGTTGTTATCATGTTACATTAAAATCCCTTTCTCACATTAGCAGGTGGCTACACCTCCCTCAACACTGACCCGCTGTCATTGCAAACAGACCTCACAGACCAATAAGTCCAACAATAGTGAAGACTCAGTCAGCATTTCTGAGAGTGAGGAGAGCAAGAACAAAGAGACGGAGCTGTGTGGCTCAATGACCAATCCGGTTAATGAAGAAATGCAGAGGATGCTCAACCAACTGTAAGTGTTTGAGCTTCTCAGTAAAACTTGTCACTGCTGCATGTAAGAGGTTAGTAACTTCAGTGTGGACTGCGTAGTGACCTGTTTTGATTGACCTCTTGGTGAAGTTGACAAATTGAGGTATGACCATCATTAAATTAAATTATTAAATTTACATGTATGTGTAGGTTCAAATATCTTTTATCACAGTATTTCTTCTTGTAGATCTGCAATTCTTGTAGCCATTAATTAGTAAACTGTGCATGGCATGTTCAAAACGATACACACTCAACTGCACATCCGATATAAAAAGATCTCTGGAAGTGTATGAGGATGTAGCATATCCAGATCATTTCTCCACTCTGTTTGGGAGCTTTGTATGGATCTACACTATCAATAAGGCTAATTTTATCCGTATTAGGCATGTAACTCTATACGAATATGTTATTCAAATTGAACAGGTAATACAGCCAAACAAATACTAATACAGATGTGAACAACAAGCAGAGTATTCATTTCTCTTCAGGGACTGGGATCCTGCAGGCTGAAACAAAAAATGTTGGCGAGTGTGAGGTATTTACTTTCTTGTGGAGGTTTAAAGAACAGCTCAGTGACGATAGTGGGGAGGGATTCTGCAAAATTCACACTCCAACTACAAGTCAATAACCACCCAAAAAGACTTGAAACTAGCCCAAAATATTCAGGTATAGGAAAATATAGTCATAGTTTACTTATTTTCCTGCATCTTTTTGGGCGACACAAGTTAACAGTGGTGAGGATTTCTGATTCTCAGCATATATCTGCAATATTCATTATATCCATTACCTGGCAACCCTAATGGAATTTGAAAAAAAAGAGAATTATCCGGTTTTAGCCCAGATTGCATTATCCGGTTTTAGCCCAACCTAATCACTGCCTTACTGAGCTCCAGTATAAAGCCGAATTTTATATATTACCAAACTGTAAAAGCAAAAGAAATATGCTTTCATTTATTGAGCCACTGCCCCATATAGCTCATACAGACCATCCACTGCGTACACAGCAGCACATCTGTGCGGGGCTCTCCAAAACCTAATCATTTAATTCTTTTTTACCCTATTTTTCAAGATGCATTAATTTGGTGGCACAAAGCAACATTGTTCTCTTAGAAAAATTATTATAAGATGTATTAAGTTTCTCTGTACTTTGATTTATGATTCTCAGTAGTCCAGTCTGATCTTTTAATATTGATTTGAGCTCTTAATGGCCTAGTAATGCTTATGTGTGTGTGTTTTGTAGGCATGACTGTGAGTTTGAGGATGACTGTGATAGTCTGGCATGGGAAGAAACAGAAGAAACATTACTGCTTTGGGGAGATTTCCCAGCATGCACCTTGGCTATGGACACTAATGGGGAGGTACACAGCTTTTAATAACTCCTACTGGCCTTACCAGAGAGAATGGTCTAGATTTGGTCATACAGTATGTCTACAAGGACAGCTATGCATTAATCATAATTTTCTTTTGAAATATATAAGGTATGATGTTCCATCAATGGCATATATATTGAGCCAAACGTGAAAGGAACAAAATACCAATGCCTTTGTATTGCCAGGCCTTAAACTGGTTAATTTTAGCTTAACAGTGGTTTTGTATTAGCTTATTAGGTCAGCTAATTCCAGAATACAGTTCTGCTGTGCTCTGCTTTTTTGTACACAGCAGGACGAGTCCATAGAGAAGGTGATAAAGGACACAGAGTCTATGTTCAAGTCTCGTGAGAAGGAATATCAAGAGACCATAGACCAGATTGAGGTAAGAGCTTTCATTGTGTGTTACGTTCGGAATTCATATGGAGAAAGGTGAAACATAATTATATATTTTTTATCACACCAACTTTGATACTGGCACAAGAAAATACTTTTATTGGCACAAGAAAATACTCTTGAAACATCAGACTCAAAATCTATCAACTGAGCACATCTTGATTTGGCAATTTTATTCCACTCTTCCTTGCAAAAATGCTCCAGATCTATCAAAGTGTGAGGGGATTTCCTGTGCACAGTCCTCTTCAAATCATTCCACAGGTTTTCGATTTAGATCTGGGCTCTAACTGGACCATTCCAAAACGCTGACCTTTCTTCTTCTGAAGCTGTTGCTTTGTTGACTTGGATTTGTGCTTTGGGTCGTTATCGTGCTGGAAGTGTAACAGAGGTCTGCAGGTTTTGTGCCAGAATAGATTGGTATTTGGAGCGATCTATGATTCCCTCTGCCTTGACTAGAGCCCCAGTCCCAGCTGAAGAGAAGCAGCCCTATAGCATGATGCTAACACCACCATAGTTCTCCGTGGATATGGTGTTCTTTGGGTCATAAGCTGTCTTGTTTTTTCATCAAACAAATCTTGTAGAATTATGCCCCAAAAGTTCTCCCTTGGTCTCATCAGACCATAACACATTTTGCCACATGGTTTGGGGTGATTTAGTCAGGCTTGGATGTTTTTTTTTTTTGTGAGAAAAGGCTTCCGTCTCCCACACACACCCCATAGCTCAAATATGTGAAGAATCCGAGAGATTGCTGTCACATGCAGGGAGTAACCAGTACTTGCCAGATATTCCTGCAGCTCCTTTAATGTTGCTGTTGGTCTCTTGGCAGCCTCCCTGTTAAGATTTCTCCTTGTCCTTTCATTGATTTTAGAGGGACATCCTGTTCTTGGTAAAGTCACTGTGTTGCTCCATTTTCTCCACCTGTCCATGATGGTCATCACAGTGTTCCATGGTACATCTAATGTTTTGTAAATTCTTTTGTACCCCTCTCCTGATCGATGTCTTTCGACAGTGAAATCCTGTATAGGCTGTGTAAGCTCTTTGGCTTCAGCAGTTGGATGAAACCAAGAAGATATCAAGAAACAGCTGATCTTTATTTGCAGTTAATCAGAATCACTTCATCGATGAAAAGTGTATGATCATTACGTTTGAACATGAGTTTGAATGTGATCGGTTAATTCTAAGCACAGTCACATGCCCCATGACCATAGGGTGTGCACACTTGTGCAACAAGTTTATTGTAAGTTTTTTCTTTTTCTTCTTATTCCTCTACCACTGAGTGGTGAAGCCATTATGTTTTTGGGTTGTCCATCCATCCAAGATTTTCTGTAGCATGGTATCTCAAGAAGGAGTGGTTGAGTGTTTGTAGGATCATCCCATATCGTCCCTTTCTTTTGTGTAAGAAATGTAATGTCTTTAACACATTTTAAAAAATAAGACAAAGACAACAATTGCATTCTTAAAGCACTTGCTTCTTTGACCATTTAAAAAAATGTCCGTTCTATAACAAAAGTTCATTCTCTACCACAACTCCAGTTCTGGCTGTTCCTAATAAAGTGGATGGTGAGTGTATGCATATGCTCGTTGAACGTCCCGTTCCAAAACCATGGGCATTAATATGGAGTGGGTCTCCTTTGATCTTCTGGGAAGTCCTTCCACTAGATGTTGGAGCGTGGCTGTGGGATTTGTGTTCATTCAGCTACAAGAGCATTAGTGAGGTCAGGTACTGATGTTGGTGAGGAGGTCTGGGGTTCAGTCGGTGTTCCAGTTCATCCCAAAGGTGTTCAGTGGGGTTGAGGTCAGGGCTCTGTGCAGGACACTCGAGTTCTTCCACTCCAACCTTCACACACCATGTCTGCATGGAGCTCGCTTTGTGCACAGGGGCATTGTCATGCTGGAACAGGTTTGGGCCTCTTAGTTCCAGTGAAGGGAAACTGTAATTTTACAGCATAGGAAGACATTCTAGACACTTCTGAGCTTTCAACTTTGTGGCAACAGAACCACCTGTAATGGTCAGGTTTCCCTTATACTTTTGGCCATACAGCATGCGTGATGTGGCTCTGCCCCGCTTTCCCCTATAGACGTGCCATCCTATAGCTGTGCCATCTTTTATGCTGTTGCATGCTGGAGTAGCAGCATCACTACCAAGTACATTAACAGACTCAACAAGATCATTAAAAAGGCTACCTCAGATTTGTGCATATCTATATTTGTAACACTTAACATTCCATTCTGGGATCAGCAAACACTTACATGGTAATATTCTATTCTTCAACATTAGATGACGTTCTTTAGATCTCAAGGTGTGTGTCCTGCACCCATTCTTCTGCTGTCTTTCCACAGCTGGAGTTGGCCACAGCAAAATCAGATATGAACAGACACCTGCATGAGTACATGGAGATGTGCAGTATGAAGAGGGGCCTGGATGTGCAGATGGAGACATGTAGGAGGCTCATTTCACAGAGCGGGGACAGGTACATGCTAGTACATGTTAAAAACTAGTATTCCTACAGCACGGTATCATGTTTTCTGCTTACAATGTCACATTTAAAAGGGAAATTAATAGAATATTGGTCTGTACTTTAAAAATTTAGGCAATCCTGTTTTAAATATCTTGTAGCATATTTTAAACAGCAGGGACACACCTGTAAATAGTCATTTTGTGATGTAATTATATAAACTGGTACAGCATAGCATTAACCGTGTAACTATTTCAGATTTCCTTTTCCTTTCCAATATGATTTAAAAAAAACTTTTCCAGAAAATCTTCCCTTCCAATTTCTGTGACTTTGGAGGATGCAGAAGAAGGAGAGAAGGAGAGAAAGAAGGCAAGTCTTCTCTCAGACGCTGCCAGCACTGAGTCATGCTGCGACAATCTAAACAACCCTTCTGTTGCTCACCTACTTTGGAGGAAGTCCTGACAGACTTTTGTGTCTGCCAAGCCCTATTTTTTCTAAAGATGCAATTATATAGAAAGGTACTTTTCCTTTATACCACCTACACTTTACACCGAGGTTGAGGGAACACCTTAAATGACTTACCTACCGTAGTTTCACAAAAGACACTAGTGCCCTCCAGTGGCACAGATTATTACTACATGTTAACAATTTACTCATAATTTACTTGAATAACACTTTAAGGCTACAGGATGTAACTTCGCTTATAGTAAAATGCTACTAGCCAGACAGCTTCATACTAGGTGTGTGCATTCGAGCTGGGATCACACAGGATCTTGACTTGAAGATTTGAAACTAGCCCAAAATGTTCAAGTATAGGAAAAAGTAGACACATTTTTCTTCTTTTTCATGTCTTTTTGGGGGAACAAGGTAACAGTGGTAGCATTTCTGATTTGCCATCTATATCTTCAATACGTGGACATTTTACACAGCTCCTGGCAGCCCTGCTTGTGGAACAAAGACCAAGGTCGTTAACATGATACTACTAGGAGATGCACTATTTGGTTTTAGCCCAACCTAAACACTGCCTTACTGAGTTCCAAAATGAAACCACAAATTTTTACCATATTTCTGTACAAACAAAAGAAATATGCCTTCATTTACTAAGCCGCTGCTCCGTATACTGTAACTCAGGCAGACTGCAAAGGGCAGAATCTCTGCTGAGTAGCCTAATCATTTAATTGATTTAAAAATTATATTGTATATTCATTGCACCTGTTTTTTGTCTTTCCTAAAAGATCATTCTCTATCGTTATTAAAACAAAATCTTTTCAGAAAATCATATGGTAATTATAATTAAATACCACTTAAAGGTCCCTAGTTAGAAACACTGCAAATGCTTTTTAACAAATTCTGATGATGTGTCCAGTGAACATTTCTGATCTTTCTAGAATATAACAAACTGAAAAACTGAAGTAAATCTGGTCAGATATTATTAGATGGTTATTGTTGTCGACTGTAGCCTAAATAACAATTTCCTGATTTGGGAAAGACCTTATTGCTTTGAAAAGTAATTAGCTTGCTTTCTTAGTCACATTAGACAGAGGATAGAAATCTTTCCACAGGACATCAAGTTCAGGAGTTCAATAAAGTTATGTTCTGCAAATTCCTATTTGTTGTTATAATTTGTGAATTGAAAAATGACTTCTTTTTCCAGGGCCCCTGTTTTTTCCCTGTGTTTTGTCCAGTATTTCCACGGCATAGTGGTGAGGTTAACATAAAATTAAATACATAAATAAATAAATTAATTAAAAAAAAAACCCTCTGGTATAGACCACACCCACTTCTGGTTTAAATCCGAATAAGAAAACAGATATGAATATTTAGAGCACTAAACAGACACAGACACAAATACAGCTAATGGCATTGTGTTACACCCCTACTGCAGACAGGGTAAAGCATATATGTGCACTACTAGCTAAAACACTGTTATGATCTGAAAGCATGCTGCAGATGAAGAGATCTGTTCTGAAACTAACCTGCAAAATGACTGGTTAAGAACAGTTAAGCTGCCTTTAGTAAGCCTGTCTGTAGTATATAGAGGAATCCATCAATAGTAAAATAGCATTACTATACATTAACTTGCATAAGTATGCACCCCCTTGAACATTTCCACATTTTGTACCGTTACAACATGACTTATTTGTGGTTTAAACCATTTTATTTTAGAAAACATGTCCAATATATTTGCACAATATGTTATACACTATTGTGACACAAAGGTTCATTTTAAAAAGCAGGCATTTATTGGTAGCTTTGGCAGTATGGTTAGGGTCATAGTCCTGTTGGAAGGTGAACCTCGGCCTCAGTCTCAAGTCTCCAGAAGACTGGAACAGATTTTCTTCCAGGATTGCTTTGTATCTGGCTTCATCCATCTAGCCCTCAACCCTGACCAGTTCTAGAGCCCCTGCTGAGCCTAACAACATGATGCTACCACCACCATGTTTAATTATGGGAATGGTGTTCTCAGGCCGTCTTGCACTTTTCCATAAAAATGCCCAGTTTTGAAGAGTCTTTTATTGTTGTCCTTCATAGCTTCTATAGCATCTACAGAGTTATCCTTGGCCTCTTTGGTTGCTTCCCTGACTAATGCCCCCTCTGCCCAGTCACTGACTTTTGGTGGACAGCATCCTGTAGGCAGAGTCATGACTGTACCACGTTCTTTTCTTTTTTAAATAATGGATTTAATGTTGTTCCATGAAATGTTCAAAGTTTGGGATAGTTTTTTTTAATATAGCCAAGCCCTGTTTGATACATTTCTTGAACTTTTCTAGAACTTGTTTTGATAGACCTTTGTCTTCATGAAGCTGTTGGTTTATGAATGTTCTCTATCAAACTCTGGCTTTGCAGGTTTGTTTATATTGAGATCACTTTAATTGCACACTGATGAACTAGATTTAACTAATTATGTGACTTTTCATACTTACTGGGAGAACCAGAACTAATTCAGGGTTTTCAGAGTAATGGGGATGAATACTTATGCAGTCAGTTTTATTTTATTTACTTTATTTACACTTTTATTTTTTCTAAATAAATTTGTGGACTGTATTTTCATCCCTCTTTGAATTTATGAGTTTTTTCTTTAGATTCAAGACATGCCCCTTTGAGCCAAAAAATGATCACTGCCTGACTAATATGCTGTTGGTCTTCTGTGTGCCACCAAAACAGCTCTGACCTGCCGAGGCATGAACTCTACAAGACCTCTGAAGGTACCCTGTGATATCTGGCACCAAGATGTTAGCAGCAGATCCTTTAAGTTGTGAGGTGGGGCCTCCATGGATCAGGTTTGTTTGTATAGCACATCCCACAAATGCTTGATCGGATTGAGATCTGGAGAATTTGGAGGCCAAGTAAACACCTTGAAGTCTTCATCATGTTTCTCAAACCATTCCTGAACAATGTGTGCTATGGGTCAGGGCACGTTATCCTGCTGAAAGAGGCCACTGCCATTAGGGAATACTGTTGCCATGAAGGGGTGTACTGACTGCAACAATCTACATGAATGCCAGGACCCAAGGTTTCCCAGCAGAACATTGCCCAGAGCATCACACACCATCCTCCGACTTGTCTTCTTCCCACAGTGCATCCTGGTGCCATCACTTCCCCAGGTAAAAGGGGCATATGTATCGGGGCGTCCGTGTGATATAAAAGAAAATGGGACTCATCGGACCAGGCGACCTTCTTCCCATTGTAAGCCCATTGTTTTAGATAGTAGGCATGGGTTAGCATGGGCACTCTGACCGGTCTGTGGCTTATGCGCAGCAGGGTGTGATGCAGTGTGTGTTGTGACATATTCCTTCCATAACCATCATTAAAATTTTCTATGACTTGTGCCACAGTAGCCCTTATGTCAGTTCGGACCAGACAGGATAGACATTGTTGCCCTTGTTTATTGATCAGCCTTGGGCACCCAACACCTGGTTTCCAGTTCGTGGTTTGTGGACCACTGTTGGACCATTGTTGGTAGGTACTCACTACTGCTGACTAGGAGCACCCCAAAAGCCTTGTTGTTTTGGAGATGCTTTGACCCAGTCACCTGGCTGTAAGGATCTGGCCCTTGTCAAAGTCACTAATCCACCCATTTCTCCCGCATTCAGCGTGTCGACTATGAGAACCGACTGTTTACTTACTGTCTAATATATTCCAGACCTTGACACGTGCCATTGTTTTGAGATAATCAGTGTTATTCACTTCATCTGTGAATGGTCCAAAAGTTGTGAGTGGTCCCAATACATCCTGATGCATTTCAGTCCATTTTAGTTCTAGGTTGTAACACTCCAAAATGTGGAATGGGTCAAGAGGGTGAATACTTATGAATGGCAATGTAATGCTTAAATTGCTGAGCTAAGAAGCATCCAGATATGTTAATCGAACATAGTTTTCGCACTTGCACTGAACGAAGTGAGCAAATGTGCTGTTATTAGTTTTCTGCTGGCGGCTTTGCTGCTTTCAAAAGTGTTTTTACAGATTGTTTTACAATTTATGCCAGACTCACAGTATATAAAATATATAAGTCTAGCATCTTATAATTGCTAGCATTTAGGCATTTAGGCACATCTTTGTTGTATTCCAGGGACAGAATAAGTTCAGAATTTACTCAGTTTAAACTACTTATAGAAATAGTTAGAAACATAGGGCTCAGTGGCACTACAGAAAAGCATTCGCCCTATCATGCGGAGATTGCGAGTCGAATCCCCATCTGTGGCTGGGTGTCCAAGAGAGCAAAATTGGACATGCTCTCAGGGAAGGGGTTAGCATACTCTATTTCCACTATCAATCACAGCAACACTAGCCAATCAGGGGTGTCTGTGAGCTCATGCATTTGGAAGTGGGCGGATAGCGCTCTGAGTGTGTTACGCTGCCCCCTGACGTTGAATGTGTAGCAGTTCATGACGATGCGGTCGGCTGGCTTCACGTGTCTCGGAGGAAGCATATGATTGTCTTCGCCCTGGTTGGTAGCTGTCTTATGACGTGGAGACGTAACTGGCCATGACTAATTTAGGGAGAAAATCGGGGGAAATGCATGCAGTTAGAAATAGTTATAAATAGTACAATTGAAACTAACTGAGTAAAATAAGTAAACATTAACAAACCCTAATTCAGCTTCTTCAAATATCTTCATTAGTATAGCCGAATTGAGCTGTTTAAGATAGATTCAAATCACGATAAATCATGAGACAATTATCTATTTTTATGCATACAATGTAGTAAGACATCCAGAAATTTAGTCTAATGTGGTGACTGGATTAAAAAATCTGTCATAAAATCATAGGCTATTGTGTGCACAAGATTTATCTACTTTATTTGTGCTTTTTCAATTTTGAATGTGTCCATGTTTTGATTTATTTCTTTCTAATCTAAAGAAACTGTGCACAATTTAATTTGACTAGGGATAATTTTTTTGTTACAAAGAAACTGAGTTTGTAATTCATTATCTAATGGAGTTATTAAGCAACCGACCCTGTTGCTGATGAAAACTAACCATCAAGCCTGTCTTGGATTTTGCCAGAAGAACAGAAGAACTGTAGCAAATTCTCCAGTATGAAAGTGTACCTAGAGAATTTATTTATTTATAAGTTTTAAATGCAAGGCAAATTATGATTTGACCATTTTTATGGTTTTATGCTTTTATGGTTGTTTTTGTCCTATAGTGAATATGTATTTTACTTTACTTATATTTTGAAATGATATGCTAAAACAATTAGACATATGGTCCAAGATATAAGTGTGTACCTATCCTGAACAAGAGCCTTAACAGATGACATCTTGTATCGGTAAGTTACAATGACTGGACTTTTAGTATAATCTTGAAGACATTTTCTCACAGAACAGATGCTGATGAATGGCGAAACATCATTAATATTATACTAAACTTTTGTTGCCTTGGCCTTCTACTAGATATTTTACAGTGGTATGGATGAATGCAGACATGCGTCATTGATGTGTTAGACTTGAAGGGAATTTCCTATCAGTTTAACTGATAAAATTCCCGGGTTGAACAGTGAAAGTTCTCTGAGATTGTAATTTTCAAAGAGAGTCATAATAGATAAATGAAGTCATTTCATTTAATTGTAATGTAGGGATCATGATCTCAGTTTACTGTCTGTGTTGGTGTTTCACATGTTCTCCCTATGTCTGTGAAACAGACTCTTAAGGACAAAAACAGGCCACTTTAGAAAGAGTTTCCGTCCTTCTTCTTGCCGACAGAGAACTCAACTCATAACTGCTCTTCAGATGCTGGTGAAAAGTCCCTGGTTCTCTTAATCTCTACTGCCATCATGTTTTTTTGGGGTTTTTTTGCACAAACTGAACTGCACTGTTATATCTGTACTTTTAATTCTGATGGATTCTGATCAACTCCAGTCACTACTGGCTTCTGGTTTCAGGCCATCTATACTACTGCAACTTTTTGCACATTTACTCTTCAGTGAAATTTGCACTAGCTCAGTATTAATCTATATTTTATGCACGTTTTGTCCTGTTTTCTTGTCTTACACTTTGTTTAGTATACTATGTACTATTTATTGTTGATTGTTGAGCTGTACAAAAACCCAGTTACACCAACACCATTGTGTGGTAATAAAAGAATCTTGAATCTTGAATCTAAATTGAGTGTGTGAATGTGTGTGTGCACAGTGCTCTGCCTCCTACCTCACACCCAGTGTTACTCCGGATCCACCACGATCCTAAACAGGTTACAGGTGTTGCTGAAGATGAATGAATAATTAGTTCGTAAAAAGACAGATGAGTTTATATTTATATTATGAATTTGTTGTACAATGTTTTGAAAGGCCTATATATAACAGTGTACTGTGGTACGTAGGAAAATAAAAAAGAAATGATTTTTAATGAAAAATCTGAGCATGTTTTATACACCCTTAGGTTTGTAAACATTCCAGTTAAGTGCTGTTCCTGTTCCAGGCTTTGAATTGATTTAAAAACTCCAAACTAAAAACCAAAAAAAGGCATAAAAGGTTAAATGCCAGTGTGCTTAGCTAGTTGCTGATTGGATGAATGCCTAAATTAGCTCTCATTGTTTGTTGGACTGAGCTGTAACCTGGCTATATACAGTCAGGTCCATAAGTATTTGGACAGTGACACAGTGTTTGTAATTTTGCCTCTGTACACCATCACAGTGATTTGAAATGAAGCAATCAAGATGTGACTGAAGTGTAGACTTTCAGGTTTAATTCAAGGGATTCAACAAAAATATTGCATTTCAACTAACATAATTATAAATATAAGGATTTTACTGCAGCCGCCTTCAGTTCAGTTAAATTAAGACAAATAAGACCAGTCATTCAGTTCCGAATGCTGCTGCATAAAAGGAGGATGGACTGCAATGACTCAGCTTATAAGGCGGTTCTGTTTTTCATGGCATTCTCTTTTAATGCTGCGCAACCCTTGATCAGTGCCAGCACTAAGTGACCGATCTGGTGTGACTCAAGCTGCAGTGTGCCGTTTACTCCCTAGTGTACTATCATTGGGCTTTCTTTGACAAACACCCTCCTGCTTTTCCAGGAGGCATCAGGAAGGGCACTTTGGCACAAAGACATTTTGAATTTAAAAAAAAAACAGCCTTTCCCTGCGTGATATATTTGGTGTCCATGATCACGTAATTCACATCTAATTCACCTTTTCTGTAATTCTGCTCCAGATTTTGGAATTTTCAAGGGATTGTTAAACTGTTAAATAATATATACACTCACCATCCACTTTATTAGGAACACCCGTACACCTGCACATTCATGCAGTTATCTGATGGGCTATCATGGGCACAGACTCACTGAAACTGGACAGTTGAAGACTGGAAAAAGACCAGGTTATTTTTTTTCCCTAATCTTCAAATGTCCAGTTTGGGTGATTCTGTGCCCAAGATATCCTCAGATTGCTCTTCTTTGCTGACAGGAGTGGAACCTGATGTGGTCTTCTGCTGTTGTAGCCCATCTACTTCAAGGTTCAATGTTTTGTGCATGCTGAGATGCTTTTCTGCTCACCAGGGTTGTAAAGAGTGATTATGTGAGTTACTATATCCTTCCTGGCAGCTTGAACCAATCAGGCCATTTTCCTCTCTCCTCTCTTATCAACAAAGCGTTTCCACCCACAGAACTGTCGCTCACTCAGTGTTTTTTGTTTTTCGCACCATTCTGTATAAACTCTAGAGACTGTTGTGTGTGAAAATCCCAGGAGATCAGCAGTTTCTGAAATACTCCAACAAGCCCATCTGGTACCGACCTCCATGTCACGGTGAAAGTCACAGAGATCACATTTTTCCCCATTCTGAAGTTTGGTTTGAACATTAACTGAAGCTCTTGACCTGTACCTGCATGATTGTTTGCATTGCGCTGCTACCACATGATTGGCTGATTAGATAACTGCATGAATGTACAGGTGTACAGGTGTTCCTAATAAAGTGGACAGTGAGTGTATATTTCACTTCTACCTCTGAGAAAGTCTCTTTTTTGCCCTGGTCATTTCCTCTGTGTGAGCTTTGCCTTTTATGGAGCAGACTACAGACTGGGGGGGGCTTAGGGGGAGGGGATGGGTGTGCCTGAAAGTGGACGTGATCCGTCTCCTCAGAACCCTCCTAGGGATAGCACACGCATATATTTTGTTAGTCCCAAGATCCAGACCAACAAGTGCATCAGCTCTTTCGGTAATAATTTTTTTTTGTTTTTTGTGGAGTAATGGCTCAGTCAACGCACTGATACATTTAGGCTACTTTAGAACAGAATATGCCTTTTGTATGAGCAGACTTCATTTTTAGGCTACTAAGGAATAATAACTAAATCTCTCTCTCTCTCTCTCCTTCTCTCTCTCTTTCACACACACACACACACACACACACATGCATCCAGTGTATCCTGGCCATAGGCACTTGCTGTCAAGATGTAAGTATTCAATGTTTTCTACTACTTAAACATAACAGATCAGAATTTTGTGTATAGAATGCTGGTTTCTTCTGTTTTTTTTTTTAACGTGTTACACTTTATATCAATGCATGTTGCCAAATGTATTGAAGCCAGACAATACATTAATAATCATAGCAATTTATTTAATTCCACCATCTGTAGCATTACGCATTACAATTCTCTAAGTCTTTATAGGTGCGTAAAAGTATCAGGACAATAAACATACGTAGCCTACAAACTATCAAATCTCTTAGTCATTGAGGATTGCATGGCTCCAGAAAGTCCCAACTAAATACTGGGCATTTATTCTGATGTATTTGAGAGTCAACAGAAGTACGCATGTAAGTGTGTTCTGAATTATTGGCACTTAAGTCTTGTATTTGATGGCATAAATTCGCATCTCCACAGGTCTGCCCCAGATCAGGATGCCACCACTGACCCTGGAGCCCCAGATGGGGATGAAGGACCACCAGCCCCAACCCCAAACCTCACCAGCAATCGTCGCCTCCAACAGACGCAGGCCCAAGTGGATGAGGCAAGCACATCAGTCAAATAACAGATGTTTACTAGTCACATAGATTGGCCTTTTGGTATGACTGTCCAAACATCTTTAAGATTATACCATAAATTAATCGCTTTGATTTGGTATGACTAGTGATAAATATCTGAATATTTATCCCATAAAAATGGAATGCCGTTCCGCATGTTTCATCTACACACAGCCTACGCAGATAAAAGCTCAAAGATCATTCTTACTATGCTTAATACCTATTCATAGAGTTCCATGCTAGTAGTTTTCCATTCAAAAGAGCAAATGTAATTTTGTAATTTGTATTTTCTTTCTTTTTTTTAGCTAAAATTGTAATATGGTTGGGAAATTTATTTTTGCTTATGGTGGGAAATCAGTTTTGCTTGCAAAAAAGGTCTCCCCCAGTCACAGCAGCTATCCGTTTGGGAGGGTAAGTTTTAACATATGCTTGTCCAAGATGTGAAATCAGTCCAAAATTTGATTAGGGGCCCTAATTAGAGCTAACGAGGTGCGATATGAGCAGTAGTCAGATTTCTCTTATCTCATTAAAACTCAAAACCTCCACTCTGGCTATCAGCAATAAATTGCCATAAGTCAGTCCACGATAGTAGCTTTAGAATTTTTAGAATTGTTTCCTGGCTTATTTTTTCTTATCTCATACATACTAATGTACAGTACATGCTGTTTACTGGTCTCCTGAGTAGCGTAACAGAAAAAGTGTCAAGACACTGTAAATCAGAGTGATATTAGTCTTCGGTGTATGTATGCTCATATACACTATATTGCCAAAGGTTTTGGGACGTCTGCCTTTACATGCACACGAACTTTAATGACATCCCATTCTTAATCCGTAGGGTTTAATATGGAGTTGGCCCACCCTTTGCAGCTATAACAGCTTCAGTGTGTTTATGGGAATTTTTGACCATTCTTCTAGAAGCACATTGGACGGGTAAGTCCTGGCTCGCAGTCTCCACTCTAATGCATCCCAAAGGTGTTCTGTCGGGTTCAGGTCAGGACTCTGTGCAGGCCAGGCAAGTTCCTCCACACCAAACTCGGTCATCCATGTCTTTATGGACCTTGCTTTGTGCACTGGTGCACAGTCATGTTGGAACAGGAAGGGGCCCGCTCCAAACTGTTCCCACAAAGTTGGGAGCATGAAATTGTCCAAAATGTCTTGGTATGCTGAAGCATTAAGAGTTCCTTTCACTGGAACTAAGGGGCCCAGCCCAACCCCTGAAAAACAACCCCACACCATAATTCCTCCTCCACCAAACTTTACACTTGGCACAAGACAGTCAGGCAAGTACCGTTCTCCTGGCAACCGCCAAACCCAGACTCGTCCATCGGATTGTCAGACAGAGAAGCGTGATTCGTCACTCCAGAGAACACGTCTTCGCTGCTCTAGAGTCCAGTGGCAGCGTGCTTTACACCACTGCATCTGACGCTTTGCATTGCACTTGGTGATGTAAGGCTTGGATGCAGATGCTCGGCCATCGAAACCCATTCCATAAAGCTCTCTGCGTACTGTACTTGAGCTAATCTGAAGGCCACATGAAGTTTGGAGCTCTGTAGCTATTGACTCTGCAGAAAGTTGGCGACTTCTGCGCACTGTGCGCCTCAGCATGCGCTGACCCCGCTCTGTGATTTTACGTGGCCGACCTCTTCGTGGCTGAGTTGCTGTTGTTCCCAATTGCTTCCACTTTGTTATAATACCACTAACAGTTGACCGTGGAATATTTAGTAGTGAGGAAATTTCACGAATGGACTAATTGCACAGGTGGCAACCTATCACGGTACCACGCTTGAATTCACTGAGCTCATTCTTTTACAAATGTTTGTAGAAGCAGTCTGCATGCCTAGATGCTTGGTTTTATACACCTGAATTCAATGATTTGGAGGGGTGTCCCAAAACTTTTGGCAATATAGTGTATTATAGTGTATATATAGTGTGGAAGAAGGCAATTAGCAATTTCTTCAATTGCATTAAGCTGCTCTGTGATTTAGCATGAGCAGCAGGTCGAAAACATGTGACTGCTGGCTTCATGTGTTTCGGAAGAAGGATGTGCTAGTTCTCATGGTCCCCAGTTGGTAGATGATGGTGGGTGGGAATTGGCAAAGACAAAAAATGGGGTAAAAATAAAAATGTTAAATAATTGCTGTTGTATAATGATTCATTATATCCTTGCCATGTCCATCTTGCTTCTCTTCAGAATGACTTTTCTAACCCTTTTCTGTAACACAAAGGAGTTATTTAAATGTTGGATAAAGCTGACAAATTACTGAGCTCACCTTAATTAACCCCTCTAGGTGGTGGATATCATGCGTGTAAATGTTGAAAAGGTAATAGACAGGGACAAGAACCTGTCAGAGCTGGACAACCGGGCTGATGCGCTGCACGATGGAGCTAAGATGTTTGAGAGCAGCGCTGCCAAGCTAAAGAACAAGTACTGGTGGAAAAACTGCAAGGTGTGTTCTGTAAAATATATTGTACCATGTGTGATCTTTTATGCTTAGCATTAACCAAGCAGGTTGGTTAAGATCTAATGACACACGATGGGTCGTGTCTTTCCCTTATATCACTTTAGATACCGCATTGTGTGTTTTTTGGTACTAATAAATGTGTTGGTAGTAATAAATGTTGGCTCTTTCATAGAATTTCAGTATCCCATTCCCTAGAAAAATGCAAGTATCCATTTTAGGGGTTCTTTTGTGCTGTTATCTGTGTGCATGAAGTAGTTTCATTAACTGATAGTTGTGCTGCAGTAGCTGATTGTTTCAAGATAACCTTGGCCTGTAAATCACTATGCTGGCAGAACTAGATAAATGTATAAGCTCTGATGCAAATAACCGATTCTCATAATAGCAGAGTCACTGATGGCCTGTGACTCACTCTATGCATTGCATTTTTATGTCTCCATCCAAACCTCTGCCAATACAGCTTTCACTGTAAATTAATATCCCCTCCCTTTCTCCTTCTTACTTTTCCCACCTCACAGTGCATTTTGCCCAAATGGTACACCAGCGTCTTATTCAATCATGTCCCTGGATAAAGGGCAGGGTGATGTCACTGGATTAAAACCCAGCTAGATCTCATGATGCAGCCACTAATAATCCTTCCTCTTTTCTTTCTCTTTTCCATTTCTATTTGTTATTTTGGAGACACTTTTATCCAAAGCGACTTACAAGTGTAGCAGAAGAAAGTTTAAGCTCAAGGCTGATAAATTAAAGGAAAAACCTGTGGCTTCTTTATGTTGTAGGGGTCATATTCCTGGCATGGCTCAGACCACTTGTCTCCTTAGAAGGGAGCATAACTGCAAATCAGTACAAAGTTATTCTGATTGATCTCTTTTATTGTATGATGAAACATTACTATCCTGATGGGAGTGGTCTCCTCCAGGATGACAATTTACCCATCCACAGGGCACAATGGCTCACTTTGATGAGTTTGAAATGATTTGAATCATATGCTACGGCCAACACAGTCACCAGATCTCAACCCATTTGAACACCTAAGGAGATTTTGGACTAAAGTTTTAGACAGTGCTCATCATCAAAACGCCAACGGAGGAGAAATCTTCTGGAAGAATGATGTTCATCTCTCTAGTACAGTTCCAGAGATACAGTATGTTGAATCTATATCAAGGTGCAGTGAAGCTGTTCTGCTGACTCACGGCTTCTCAAAACCTTACTAAGACGTATTGTTGGTTTTTCCTTTAATTTGGCACTTGTCTGTATCTTTTTTCTTAGCTTTCCGATATCCTGTTTTCTGCTTTCCTTCATGATTTTCATTTTTCACTGAATGCTTTTCCTTAAACATGATACATGATGATGCATGATACACTGGCTGCATTTAACCAGAGTATATTAACACAATAATATGATAATTAACAGCTGACTCAGAATCAAAAACACCTAAAATGGCATATACCGATTGAGATTATTGAGAATTAAATTGCAGTTTCTGTCCAATCAAACAAGGTGAGTAATCCATTTTATAGCCATTGTTGGATATACATACTGGCGATATTACACTGTTATTAAATTAGATCAGTGTTGTAGTGTATGACTTATGGCTATATTGAAATTTGATTTTGTGATTTCATTTTCTAAGACAGCTAACCATATTTTTTATTGAACAGCATTATATGTTTAACTTTCTGGCAGTATATATACATGCACATTGAGGATAAATTATCTTCACCTTTTCTTAGATGATGATCATCATGGGAGTTGTTGTAGTCCTCCTGGTGGGCATTGCTTTAAGTGAGTAAACTCCCTTATACCCTAGTGCTCTAGACACGCCATAATTTTAACATAAATAATATAAATCAATAACATTTTTTGTATCATGTAATTAATTAATAAGTAATATTATATCTAGCTGCTGCTTTTTCTTAGATACAAATAAGAGGTGCACTATTGGGGTAATTTATTTTTAGAAAGCTTGACAGAAATGTTCATAGGGCATTTGGTTGAGACTAGAGGTGTGTTTCAGGACTGGAATCCCAGGGAAAGCAACGAAAAAGCCATGTGAGTGGGAGGTTTTATTTTCATGCATGTATGAGCAAGCAGTCAGATATGAAGCTCGGGGGACCAAGTAAGACCATGTTCATTAACATGAATGTGTGGCACTGTGCAGTGCATTTACAGTAGGTCTCCATTTATACTTAGTAAATGCCTGGTCATGGTTACTTATGGTGGTTTAAATTAGATAACTAGTTTGTTCATATTTTGGGAAATAGAACCAAATTCAATGAAAAAATATCACAAATGGCATGTCACAAACAAAAATAATAACTGCCCAAGTGGGATTAAAAAAAAAAATGCATCTCTCTAGTTGAGACCATTTATGAACTCGAATGATGCTGAGGTTGAGGTTCTGTCAGACACAGAATTTACAGACTGTGCTGATAGTGCTGGCGTTTCTGCCTTTATAGGGTTTTTTTATGTTTTCAATTTCCTGTTTAAGCCACACCCACTTTGAGTTTAAATCTGAATACAGATACCAGGTTTATCTGCATTTGTTCATCTGTATCTGTATCCATGTTACTTTGCTTAGGCTAATTTGGAAAGTCCTGCACTGTAATTCTGATATGAAGAAGAAGGCATGTATTAATGGATAAATTATTTACTTTTGCTGGAATGTCCCTTTAAATAACACAAACAGGACACATTTACATGTTCATTTAGCAGGTGCTTCTTATTTTCAAAGTGATAAACAAATGAGGAAGATGATAAGAGGCCTTGTTCAAACAACAGGTGGCATCTGGGATATGAACTCAAAACATTCTGATTACTAGTATAGACCTGTACTCAAAATACATTAGTATGGGACATTAAAGTTGTAGTTTTCATATGACTTCTTGTGATCTTTTCTCCACAGTGTACTTCTACCACTGACCTGTAAACAAGCATGTGGCAAATTCTACCACGAGTGCAAATAATTTATGCAATGTTCACCAAAGCTCATACCTCTGTCTTTGTCCTAAATGATGCCTTTTATCCAAAGTGCAGCACGTGTGTAGATGTTTGTGTAATGCCTCTCCAGTGCTTCCACATTTCTGTCAAAATACCAACCTGGGTGATTTGCAACTGTTCTCACCTTCTCTTGCTTATTCCTCCTCGTTTCTATTGTTCTGAAACATTCTAACTGCACAAAAATGTAACTGGAAGACTAAGGAACCATGAGATATAGATGGATAGATGAAGAATTATATGCATTTATGTATGTATGACCTAAGGCGTATATACTATAATGTGACAACCATCATTTGGAGACAGTGCTGAGTCTCCAGTAATAATCCCCTTTTCGTTTATTATTAAATATAATATCATATGAACATCATATCAGACATTGTGCAGTGAGGTTATAATAAATCTTCTCACTGCATAACGGCTCTGGATGTGGGAGATTCTGAATCAGAATTCTCTGGGTTACTTTCTGAATGTTAGCCCAGCGATTAGTGAACTAACTAAGTACTTTGAGAACTTTACCATTATATAACTTTACAACTTTGTAATAATATAGCATTTCAACTAGTGCCACTAAATATTAGAAGAATGATAATTAAGCTCTGGGAAGACTTGAAGATTACAGTTAAAATGGTATGGTATGTAAATTATTGCATGTTTGATGCCTCTAAAAACTGAGTTTAAGGAAAGGCCATGTCACTGTACGTTCCGTATATATGCAGTTACCTGTATTATTTATTGCAAGCAGATATTGATTGCTGAACTGTGTCTAATGTCCACATTTCATAGGTGTTTATTGTACTTACTTTGTTTAGTCATCAGAGACTGATTTGAATAAAGTGATGAAAAGCAGTTAGCTAATGTCTCTTGAGTCAATTGTAATGTATTTTACAACTGTAATATATTTTATTTATTTTATAATTTGAATCCAAAAACATAAAATGTCACGAACTGACACCTGAGAGCTGTACAGCTTTGACACATTGCATTAGTCACATTATATTTAATGCAGACAGACAAAAAAAAATCATTACACATATATTCTTATTCATTTGGGGCTTTCAGTATGAAGGCATAAAGTCAAATATTAACTGTATGCTTGATTGTCTTTATTTACAGCAAAACTTACTTTTGTCTGCTTTGTTTAGAAGGAATATAAGGGTTAGGACACAAAGTCCAGCTTATTAATCCAGAAATAACAGAATTGATAGGGGACTGTATGTGTGTGACACCAATTTGTTGTGTATACACCAAATATGACCAAATATATGGGGACATCTGACCATCACAACGAACATCCCTTTCCAAACCATGGGAGTTGGTCCCCCCTTTGCTGCTATAAGAGCCTCCACTCTTTTGGAAAGTCTTTCGACTAGATGTTGGAGCGTGGCTGTGGGGATTTGTGTTCATTCAGCTACAGGAGCATTAGTGAGGTCAGACATTGATGTTGGTGAGGAGGTCTGGCATACAGTCAGTGTTCCAGTTCATCCCAAAGGTGTTCAGTGGGGTTGAGGTCAGTCTTCATGGAGCTCGCTTTGTACACAGGGGCATTGTCATGCTGGAACAGGTTTGGACCTCTTAATTCCAGTGAAGGGAAATTGTAATGCTACAGCATACAAAGACATTCCATACAGCTGTGTGCTTTCGACTTTGTGGCAACAGTTTGGGGAAGAACCACATGTGTGTGTGTGATGGTCAGGGGTGCACATACTTTTGGCCATATAGTATTAAGTTTTGGTCAAGCACAAATGACAAGATGTATGACAATGCATTTACGTTGACTGCACTATGTGTATGAAATATGTGTGTGTAATGCCAATGGTTTTATGTGTCTTGAAAGGCTACTTTGCAAAAAATGCATGGTGATGCCCAGGCAGCAGCAATGCAGACTTCCTGGAGTATGTCATGTCATTGTGGGGGCTGGGTGTCCATCCAAGCTCTAAGGCATGTTGATGATGTCCAGCACACTGAAGGCCAGCCTCTTCTTAGAAAACAGAGCCTATTGAGTCTTCCTCCATGACAGATGCATGGTTGGTCTGAGTATCAGATGGCTGCTGTCCAGTCTGAAATCATACCATAGGGTATGTACTGAACACTCTGTAGGCTCACTGTCATGGAACACTGTAAGGTCAAATGATTGATTTACAAAATTGGGTGATATGACCTGGGAAGAAATCCCCGGTTTAACCAACAAATCTAGACCAAATAGCATCTTCCACCTAGTACATAAAGGTCTGACTAGGTGCTTGTATGTTCGAGAGTGTTATTCATTCAGATGGGCTAAATCTGCAGGCAAACCATGCCACACCTATCCAAATTCTGGGACACCACTTTTGAAGTGAAGTGACTTGTGGCCAAGTATGGTGACCCATACTCAGAATTTGTGCTCTGCATTTAACCCATCCAAGTGCACACACACACAGTAGTGAACACACACACACCGTGAACACACACCCGGAGCAGTGGGCAGCATTTTTTGCTGCGGCGCCTGGGGAGCAGTTGGGGGTTCGGTGCCTTGCTCAAGGGTCTCACCTCAGTCATGGTATTGATGGTGGAAGAGAGCGCTGGTCATTCACTCCCCCCACCTACAATCCCTGCCGGACCCGAGACTCGAACCCACGACCTTCAGGTTCACCTTCGGGTTGCAAGTCCGACTCTATCCATGGGTGCAGATACCATCCTTCCAGCCGTATACTGGAACATCCCCACTAGAGGAGTTGCTCTCAGTAAGGCTAACCATGGATATGTCTGTCATGGCAGTCCAAAATCAGTAAGAAAAACTTCCAGCTCAATTCCAGCTGGTTGATGTGTTCTGGTCTCACAGCAGGGGACACACTGATACCCAAGCCAGTAAGGGAAGTGTGCGTGGTTACTATCTCTCTCAGATAGGGCACTGCTCCTAAGCATATCCCTTTTGTTATTAAAGCCTTGTGATTCCAACATAGAACCTGCAACCCACTCATTAATATGAGGACACATTTCTGTTTGTACAATTTCTGGTCCCTCCATTAACTGATAACTCACTTCTGAAAATCCTGCAGTTCCAGCAAGACCAGGGGACCACCACTGCAGCTGCCGTCAACAATCCTAGCATCCTAAACAATGTATTCTCTCAGTGAATCTACCTTTACACCAGTGAATTGTGTGGCCTATTTCAGTGTTAATGAGCTCTTTTCTGAGGTCACTGAGACCAAGTGCTGTATGAGGCTAAGTACTGTATGAGACTGGGCTTTGTTCATAGATATTAGTCTATGAATTTGCAGTCTTAGCTCTTGAATCATCAAATTCAACTCACCTAGAAAATGACTCAGACCGCCACTTGTTATGTTTATGGGTTGTAGATGTGGTCGTTTGTGACTAATGAGCTGTTTAGGCTGCAGTGTTTTGGTCAGATTCAAGGCTGAAATGTCTGATTCAGCCAATGTGTCCTAAGATGGTCTGGCTAAGATGGCCTGAAGGTGGTTGTTGCCCACTTTTGGCTTCCAGGGGATTCAGACACTGGCTGAGTCTTGCAGCATGGCACGGTCAACTCTGTGTACTCTGAAAGAACGAGGGGTCTGTTACACTGAAGGAACACCAACTTCAGGCACATAGCTGTGGAAACCCAACTAACAGCAGACTAATCCAATAAAAGTGTGGAAGTGGAATACCCTGAGCAGAGAACCGGACCTGCCTGGGAGAACAAGGGGACAATGGAGGGAAACCTGATTCCAGCCCCTGTGTTATACATAGTATGCTCTGCAGTACACGTGTGATAGTTTAAACCACACTAGCGGCAACCATTGGTTTCCTCAGGGGTCACACTTGTAGTTTTAACGTATACCAACTATTATGGTCTCAAATGTTAAACTCTCACCTTCCAAAATAAGATTACACACTTAGAGGTTTCACTTAGACCATACAAAATAATAGAAGTTTAATTTTAAGCTGGAATCTTACAAAGTATTATTCTGCAAGCTCACATGTTTGTTCTTCCTAAACTTGAAAAGCAGTAAAATCTCTGTTTATCCTTGCTTTGGCAGAGGTTTAGCGAAAAATGTCTAGAAGAAAACAGACTCCATCAACGATATTTAGGTATTACTAAATATTTTTTTAAGATGACACTAAAATAACACAAACCTGACATACACCTGTCAACACACCTGTAAAATGTAAAAGTTACCAAACCAGTGGATGTATCTGGAATGAACCCATGGCAACAAGTTGATTCTTAAATCTGTAAAATCGTACATTTTGCTATAATATTTATATCCATGAGCATACTTTGAAATTTTATACAACCACAGACCAGAATAAAAAAAGGAAAAAATGCTGGTAGTGTTCATAACATAAAAAGAAATATTTGGACACTGATATGACACTCAAAACTGAGCTCTTGTTTTTTCACTGATGTTTCAATTTAACTAATTTCAATTGTGGTAAATTCAGTTGGGTGAATTTTATTTATATTGACTGTTGTATTAGTTTGTGTCCAACTGTCCCAAAGAACACAGTGGCTTCCACCAAATGGAAAAAAAGTTCAGAACCACAGAGACACTTCCTAGAGCAATCTATCTTATGAAACTGACTAACAGAGTAGAGGTGCTGCAATTAGGAAGGTGACCATCAACCCAACTCCAGACAGATATAACTCCAGAGGTCCTGTTAGGAGATGGGAGAATGTACCAGAAGGACAACCAGTTCTGTTGCATTTCATAGTCCTTTATGCTAGAGTGGCCAGATAGTTGTCACACCTCAGTAAAAGGCACATGACAGTTAGCATTTAACAAACCCCTGCTAAAGGATTTTCATGTCATAAGAAAGAAGATTCTATGGCCTGGTGAAACCAGGACTGACCTCTCTAGCTTGAATGCCAAGCATTACTTGAGGAAACCTGGAACCAGTAATTTCATTCCTACAGTGAAGCATGCTGGTGGCAGCATGTGGCTGTGGGGAAGTTTTTCAGCAGCAGGGCCTAAGATGTTTGTCATGGTCAAGGGAAAGCTTAACAGATCATGACTGTTTAAGCCTGCTCATAACCTCAGAGAGAAGCTTCAACTTTTAACATGACAATGACCTGAAATACACAGCTAAGACAATGCAGTAGTTGCTCAGGGACAAATCTTGGAATGTCATTGAGTGGCTTTGCCAGAGCTCAGGATTGAACAGAACTGAAAATATCCTGAGAGAAGCAATACACAGATCCCCAAATCAAGGTGTGGCAAGCTTACAGCATCATGGCCATGAAGACTTAAGTCTGTAATTGCTGCCAAGGGTACTTCACCAAAGGACTGACTAAAGGGTCTGTGAAGGGTTTGTATATCTGATAAGTCTGTAATTGCTGCCAAGGGTACTTCACCAAAGGACTGACTAAAGGGTCTGTGAAGGGTTTGTATATCTGATATTTGTTGTTGTTGTTTTTTTTGTTTGTTTGTTTGTTTTTTCAAAAATATACACTTTGTGAAAACTTTTGTTTGCATTAGTTTTTTATGAACGTAATAGATTTTAGAGTAATGAAAAGGGATGTAATGTACAGTAACAAAATAATGCTAGAAAATTTTTAGCACTGATCTTAGTCTCTGTGATACGGTGAGGAGCTTGGCAATCCAGGAGAGCCTCCGAGTAGAGCCACTGGTCTTCCAAATTGAGAGAAATCAGTTGAGGTGGTTCAGGCACCTTACAAGGATGCTCTCTGGTCAGCTCTCGCTAGAGCTGTATCAGACACATCACACTGGATGGAGACACTGAAGGAGATACAGCTAACCCTAACCCTGTTGGAAAGATTATATCTCCCAGTTCACTTGGGATTGCCTGGGGAACCCCAGGAGGAGATTTCAACCATGCAAATCTCCCAGGAGGAGATTTCAACCATGCAAATCTCAAGTCAGTGCTCCCTAAATTCCATCAGCATGTGGACTTTGCAACGAGAGGGAAAAACGTGCTGGACCTTGTTTACACAAACATCCCCGGCGCGTACTGGGTGGAGCCCCGCCCCCACCTCGGCTACTCAGACCACATCTCTGTTATGCTAATGCCAGCATACAGACCGCTAGTAAGACGCTCCAAACCGGTTCTGAAGCAGGTGAAAACCTGGCCAGCAGGAGCCATCTCTGCTCTTCAGGACTGTTTTGAACACACTGACTGGCACATGTTCAGGGAAGCGGCAACTGACGGCGACTTCACTGACTTGGAGGAATACGCGACATCAGTGACCAGCTATATTAGCAAGTGCATTGATGACGTCACCGCCCCCAAGACCATCACCTCACGCTCCAACCAGAAGCCGTGGATGACTGCAGAGGTGCGTGCGCTACTGAGGACCCACGACTCCGCCTTCAGAGCAGGCGATAAGGTGGCCCTAAGACAGGAAGGGCCAAACTGTCCCGGGCCATCAGAGAGGCGAAGTGCACACACGCTCAGAGAATCCACGACCACTTCAAGACCAGCAGAGACACCCAGCGCATGTGGCAGGGCATCCAAAACATCACCAACTACAGGACAACACCACCTTCCTGTGACAGTGATGCCTCCCTCCCAGATGCGCTGAACGACTTCTACGCTCGGTTCGAGGCACAGAACGGCGTGACGGCGAGGAAGATCACCCCTTCTCCCAATGACCAGGTGCTGTGTCTAACCACGGCTGACATGAGGAAGACTCTACACAGAGTCAACCCACAGAAGGCTGCTGGACCAGACAACATTCCTGGCAGGGTGCTCAGGAGATGTGCAGACCAGTTGACAGATGTTTTCACGGACATCTTCAACACCTCCCTGTGCAGCACCGTTGTCCCGACCTGCTTCAAGGCCACCACCATCGTCCCCGTGCCAAAGAAGTCTTCAGTGTCCTGCCTCAATGACTACCGTCCCGTTGCACTTACACCCATCATCATGAATTGCTTCGAGAGGCTCGTCATGAGGCACGTCAAGACCCTGCTGCCTCCCTCACTGGACCCCCTGCAATTTGCTTACCGCCCCAACCGCTCAACAGATGATGCCATCACCACCACCCTCCATCTGGCCCTCACCCACCTGGACAATAAAGACACTTATGTTAGAATGCTGTTCATAGACTTCAGTTCAGCATTCAAAACAATCATTCTTCAGCACTTGATCAGAAAGCTGAACCTGCTGGGCCTGAACACCTCCCTCTGCAACTGGATCCTGGACTTCCTGACTGGGAGACTTCAGTCAGTCCGGATCGGGAACAGCATCTCCAACACCACCACACTGAACACTGGGGCCCCACAGGGCTGTGTGCTCAGTCCATTGCTGTTCACTCTGCTGACTCACGACTGTGTAGCAATGCACAGCTCGAATCATATCATCAAGTTCGCCGATGACACGACCGTGGTGGGTCTCATCAGCAAGAACGACGAGTCAGCATACAGAGAGGAGGTGCAGCGGCTAACAGACTGGTGCAAAGCCAACAACTTGTCCCTGAACGTGGACAAAACTAAAGAGATGGTTGTTGACTTCAGAAGAGCACAGAATGACCACTCTCCACTGAACATCGACGGTTCCTCCGTGGAGATCGTCAAGAGCACCAAGTTTCTTGGTGTTCACCTGGCGGAGAACCTCACCTGGTCGCTCCATAACAACGAAAGCCCAGCAGCGCCTGTACTTTCTGCGAAGGCTGAGGAAAGAACATTTTCCACCCTCCATCCTCACCATGTTCTACAGAGGGACTATCGAGAGCATCCTGAGCAGCTGCATCACTGCCTGGTTTGGGAATTGCACTGTTTCAGATCGCAAGACCCTGCAGCGGATAGTGAGGACAGCTGAGAAGATCATCGGGGTCTCTCTTCCCTCCATCACAGACAGTTACACCTCTCGCTGCATCCGCAAAGCCACCAGCATTGTGGATGATCCCACACACCCCTCACACACACTCTTCACACTCCTGCCGTCTGGTAAACGGTACCGAAGCATTCGGGCCCTCACAACCAGACTGTGCAACAGTTTCTTCCCTCATGCCATCAGACTCCTAAATACCTAGAACTGGACTGAAGGAACACACACACACACACACATATATATACACACACAACTGAACTGGTCCAAGGAACTCACACATACATACATACATTTATATACACACAACGGAACATCCTCTATGCACATGCACTGCACATGTTTTGCACGTGTTTTATTATTGCTGCTACTACTATGTTTACACTGTTTACACTACCTCAGCTGTAATATTTGCACTACTGTCACTTTATCACTTTCAACAGGACTGTGTACTGGTCGGCGTCATAGTTATGTACTGTCTGTTCTGTCTTGTGCTGTCTGCACGTTTGCACTTGTGCACTTTACGTTTAATTTATGTAATTTATGTAGTCCCCGTAGTTCTGTGTTGTTCTGTGTTGTCTTATGTGGCACCTTGGTCCTGGTGGAACGTTGTTTCGTTTCACTGTGTACTTGTATATGGCTGAAATGACAATAAACTCCACTTGACTTGACTTGAGGAGAATTCTGAGCTGACTTTCTCAACCTGTCGGCACTGTGAACCCATCAGGAAAAGCAGAAGGAAAATGAAAAAATAAATGAATTATATCCCTAATGTTAAAGCTTATTAGACTGGTACCAATTGTTGTACAGCCCAACATGGCTTGCCAAATAGAATAAGCTTCAACAATACCTGACACATACCACATGCCACTTTTACTGGATATTTGTCTACATTTTCCACAATCTGGCTCAACTGCCTAATCAATGTACTGCTTGTATGTTATAACCCAAATAGCATGTGTGCATATTTCTTGCACTCTGAATTCTGGAAAACAGAAACAATTACAGAAAAAAAAAGTTTTGAACAAAACAGGTTTCTGCCTTGAATACACTTTGGCAAAATATATATATATATATTTTATCCAAAATGACATGGACGTGTTTTAGTTACGCTACTTTCTAAACGTGCCATGGCTGTTTGCCTGCAAAGATCACGTAAATGAGGTCAGACCTAAAGATATCTAAAAACTCGCTAGCGGCAACAGTTTGGGCAAGAACCACATGTGGGTGTGATGGTCAGGTGTCCACATACTTTTGGCCATGTTGTGTATAATCTATAACTGTTTTTAAATAAAATAAGGGATATTATTATTAAACATAAAAACATAAAATGACAGCTGGGTGGGCGGGATTTCTGAATTGTCCGTCAGGCAGTATTCATAAAGTAAAGGCTGCCATAAAGACTGATAGTTTTCATGGTCATGTTTCATTACATATTTAATTAAATACATTAAATTAATAAACAGAATTTGTTTTTAACAACTTTGTTTTTAAGTGTGGGGTCATAATGGATTCTTTAATTTTCTTTTTTCAAAAGAAAGGGGGTAAACAGATTTTAAAATGATATGGCTTCTTTTGTGAGATTTGCCCAAATAAGATGCCAATTTCAGGTCAGATCAAAATTTGACCATGTGAAGGTCATAAGACCTTTTATGACTATTATGTTGATAAATTTCTCATGTTACAAAGCTTAGGGTTGTTACTCTCAGTGGCTAGATTCCCATAATGCACTGCTGCATATAGAGGGCATACCATAAACAAACTATGTAAAACACATACATTTAATAACAAATAAAATTGTGAGCATGGTCAGCTACAAAGCATTGCTAACAATTTTCAGTTTTTGTAAGAAATCCTGTAAACATCTAGTTTAGAGCTAATTTTCGAGGTCTTTTTTTTTTTACATACAATCTGATTTAATTAAATGCAAAATGACTATATGAAAGTCTAATTATACACACATTAATAAAAAGGCTGCGTATTACACTAGTCAACTGTACACGATTCTCTTTAAAAGTGAACTGAGTGAAATCTAGCTAAATAAAAGTCTGCAATATGGTTGAAGAAAGCATTTTATTAAAGAAAAAATATCAAATACAAGTGCTCACATTAAACAGCTTCTAATTGTTAAGAGTACAGATTAATGTATAAATCAAACATCAAAGAAGTTACTATAGTAGAAAACAAGCCTATGCACTTGCTGGAAGCTAATACATCTATTCTAAGCAAAATGGTTAGGATCAGTCATTTTAGGGGGGAAAAAAGTTGCTTTATATACACTTTCTACCAGGGATGTACACATCTACTGTCAAATATCAAGGCATTATACCCATCTACTGAAACTAAATTAAACAACAGCAAATTCCACAAGCGCAAGCTGCAGACTGGAAAACACCACATGTAGTCTATCCCACACTTGCAGTTCAATGAAGTTTATGTATAACACTTAGATTTCAGCTCAAATGTTGCCCTCTGACAGGTGGTTTTTATTTTATTCTAGCCTAGGGTACCAACTTTTGAATGTTTTAGACCTCTCCTAAATCATAGAAAGGTATCACATTTCTTGAAAGGGCTAAAGGGCTTCACTCTCCTTTTCGGATGTTATTAAGCATTTGAACCACTAAAGGGAGAAAGAAGGACTCTGCTTCAGCAATGAGAATGTAATGACATTGTTGCTTTAGTAAATTCAAAACCACAATCAGCGCTTTCTGAACAGTGATGGTAAAAAAAAAAAAAAAGGGGAGGGGGGGGGGAACCATTTTTAAGTTTCCATCCAGAGTTTTTAGACAAAGTCTGAACACATTTCAGAACAGGAACAGAAGTGCCACAAATATAATCACAGGAAGATCTTTTTCTGAACTTCAACGTTTATACATCAATCAAGAGAAATTGCAATAAAAAGTCATGGAAACTGATTTTTTTTAGAAAACTGATGTAGCAAGTATGGAACTTTTTTAATTATACAAACTTGTAATGCAGTACATAATCACATAACCATAGCTAATTGAAACAATTATTTTCATGGCTGCCAATTAGTTGTGAACATTTTGGACAGAAATGTCAACAAATACAATCTGACAAACAGAACCAGAACATTAGCAACATAAACAACTAGATTTACATATAAATATTTCTGTTCACATGGTTAGTAATTTAACAAAAAAACAAAAACAAAAAAAAAAAAACTTCACTGTGGTCTCATGTTTCAAACTGCCATAAAATTAAATTCTAAGAGGTTCTAATAACTATAGCTTCTGTTGTGTAAATGTCCTTTTAGTTTATGCCCTGAAAAATAATTAAGCAGAAATTTTTTTTTAAAAAAACGTCTTCACAATCATGAAAGAAAACATCACATGGACATTCAACTCCTGCTTTATAACAGGTATAATTACAATGTTACTTTCTAAACGAATGGAAATTCATTTAAAAAAAAAAATAATACGTTTTACACACACAAATGAATAAAAGTAAGCTGTCATAACACCAACTTTGAATGCAACTGTACATGTCACATGATAAGGGGAGTATGGGAAAACATTATTAGACACTTAATTGAGCAAAACTGCTTTTTAATATTGTCAGGCCGATTTTTTATAGCAGTAGGTAATAATCTTAAAACAAAGCATAACTATGCTTTGCCAATCTTGGACAGTAATAGTACATACAACAGCATACACATTTTTATGGAAATGTGTATGCTATGATACATATTCCACATTTTATGGAAACAATGTCAAGACTCTTGATTAAAAAAAAATATATAGTGACGCTGGAGCTGTGCTACATAGCCGATGTTCCTAATACATTATTAAAAGATCTAAAATTCAGTAATTCCTCAGTCACCACATCATGCACCTGAAAATTTTAAAACTGCTTACTGGTCACAGGGAACACACAACCCCCGAAAGGATAAAATCAGCCACCCGCTTCAGTGTTCTTCAGTCAACAGCTGGTGTGAAGACGCATACTGTGTCTAAAATGGCTCTCGAGTTAGAGCTACAAACTCCGGGGTCTGTTTTATAAACCGGTATACTGCCAATCACTTTTTTTTTTTTTTTTTACAAATACAAAGAGATTTTATGCATTTCACGACGTGTTTCATGCATATCAAACAACTTTCATCTTTCAACAAATTTCAGTTGAACATTTTTAATTCCTGTTTTTTTAATATATCTATATAAATTCAAGCACCCATGGGTACACATGACACTTTTAAGACCTGTTGAGTGGATTGCACGGATGGCAGCACAGGCTCAGGATGCAGTGATGTCTAGCTAGAATAGTCTGATGTTTTGCCGTCCAGTGATGGGACCATTAAACTGCATGCCATTTTTTCTTGACAAATGCTTCTATTAAAATTCAGATTAAAAAAAAAAAACACAAACAAACAAAAACCCACCATAGATCCTGCACCAATACTTCTCTAACAAGCATTCTTCAACATCCAGCATCAAGCCTAGAGGAAATTTCAGGCTTCTTCCAAACACAGGTGTAATTTCAAGACACACCAATACAGACTAGCATAAAATGTAGTTCATGTTCCATTTGATCTTGCCGTTGATATAAAAATTTTTTTAGCAGAATTGCCGAATAGTCCTGAAATAGCTTATTTCCGCACCTAATAAATTTGTATAAATAATAAAAATGCTCAGTGTACTAAGACTTGCTTAGACAGCTAGTCATGCAGACAGACTGTAGGCAGATGATTACTTGCCTAAAAATTTGAATTCCATTTCGTCTCTGAATGCAATTCAAAATCTGCATTTGTAAATGTCTGTTTCAATGGGGATTTATATGAAGGTGGTGTACCATAGAGTATCAAAATAAACATTTCTTTAAAAGACATGCAAAAGCACAAGAGCTGAGCAACAGGAAAAAAAAAAAAAAAAAAAAAAAAAAAAAAGATATCTGCATTACTAACCTTCGGGACAAGTCAAACAATTTGTATGAAATCTGGTAAAAACCCATTCAAAAATATTTGTGCTCTATACTACCCAATGATTTACTTCTTTTTTTGGGATTTACCTGCTACCCTTGAGGATGAAATCTTTCTGCTGTTACTCTCATGAACCTCCTCTACCGAGGCATCATTTAGCTCATCCTCACCAACCTGTTCTATATTGTCTGGTTTTGCAGCACCTCCAGCAGACAGAACAGGATTTTCTACTGTTGTAGCCACGTGGCAACCATCATTCTCACTGGCCTTTTGGTCTTCAGCGTCTGGCTTACTTGAATTCTTGGTAGAGGCAAATGAGTTACGGGGTCGCTTGGGCGAGGGTTCATCATTCTCCTTGCTCTTTCCTTCTTCAGCTTGAACGGCTGGAAAGGCTTCAGCCTTTTTAGGACGGCCCCTCTTACGAGGCTGGGCATCAACAGAGAAGGTACTGTTAGTGAGAACATGTTCAGCCTCCTCTGTAATTGTCTTGACTTTTCCTGATCCTGGTGGTCGTCCTCTCTTCCGAGGGCTTCCATTCGTCTCCTGGAGTAGACCTTTGACCTTGGTCCCAGAACCTGGAGGACGTCCCCTCTTTCTGGGAATTCCATCCGTCAGCTGCTTTGCAACCTTTACCTTCGTCCCAGATCCTGGAGGCCGCCCTCTCTTTTTAGGAGTTCCATTTGTTTCACCTGAAATAACCTTTAGCTTTCGTCCAGAGCCTGGGGGTCTGCCCCTCTTTCGAGGAGTTCCATTCGCATCCTGCTTGACCTGTAGCTTGGTTCCAGAGCCTGGAGGTCGCCCCCTTTTTCCTGGAGTCCCTTCTATTGGCCTTTTCGCTGGAGATGGACCTGCTGGCCGTCCCCGTTTCTTCTTAAACGAGCCTCTTGGCCTTCCCCTCCTTCGAGGAGTGTCTCCACCAACTTCAGTGATCTTTACACTTTTCAGGTTCCCGTCAATTCTGCCATTTTGTGAAGCCATGGATTCATATTTGCGTGGTCTACCTCTTCCCCTTTTCTCCTTTGGCATGTCTACAAGGGGATGAATGCGGGGTCTCCCAAGAGGCTTTGAAAGTTTCCGTTTCTTGCTCAATCTTAAAATTCTCTCTGCTTCTTCCTCTGGTGTAAGGGGAATCTTTCTCGGTCTTCCTGGAATTTTTATCTTTTTCGGACGACCACGCTTCTTGACTTTTGGCCTTATCACCGTCTCAGGTGAAAAGAAATCCACTCTTTTGGATGCCCTAGCATTGTGAGATACCTCTTTCACAGAGATAATTTTTTTCTTAACTGAGCCTCGTGGTCTGCCCCTGCCACGTTTGCCTGAATTGGCACTTCCATTGGCCAGAGTGTTGCTAGAGTCATCCTTCTGTTCAACCTCCATCACAATGTTATTTAAGCCTTACTGAGGGTCTGGGACCTTCACCCAGGCTTGTCTTCTCCGACTGCTAAATTCTAGAAAGGGGGAAAAAAAAGAATTCAGCACAAGAGTTTTTCAAAATAGCAATGCTACTTGTTAATACAACATTTCTCTCCTCAAAACTAGAATTAACACAGAAATGTGGGGAAAAAATAAATAAATAAAAGACTAAACACTGGAGCTAATTTTATGTTATTTAAAGCTTCACATAATCTAAGAATAATAATAAATGGATTTAAAAAACATGTTTAACAAAGTAAAATGCATAATCAATGTGGTCAAATTTTTTGTTAGGAGACATTTATTTAACATTTATGGAAAGAATCTCAGCTGTAAGCTCCTTGTAACAGTCAAAGTTTCGCAGCTCAGGAAAGTCTACAGGACTTGTAAAGTGAGTTTACGCTTTCCAGTTTCTCCCTAAAAAGACACGCTGTCTTTTTTGTTTGTCAAAGAGAGAAAGAGAGAGAGAGAGAGACTGATGAGGGAATGACTGTTTATCATAGCTATAACGTAGGTGAGAACAGGAACTAATTTGACTCTCGCACGGTCCACAACATTAAATCTAACTATAAACCGTTAAAATGCACGACGTGTCTTTCATTAATAAAGTAAATTTTGTAACTGTTGGCAAATCGCTGTGCTTTAAGCGGAAAAACACACTCCAGACCTCGCTGATTGTCCATTCATTTTTTAACTGAAAATATTGCTCAGTAATTTTCATCGTCACGTTCACAGTTAATTGGCTGACTATCATCCCTAATGCAGCTCTACTATAAATTAGGGTCATACTCATAAAAATTGTCTCAGATACTGATGTAAGATGTAAGAGTTGTACTAAAAGACCAACTTCTGCACATCAGGACGCTCGTACAGAGTGAAGTGTAACGTGAGCGTGTCCTCTAGGAGGCGCTGTCACCTGAACCACACCAGAATTTATTGAATTACAGCATAGAAGAGAGAAAAACAATGTTTCACTGTAGGAATAATAAACAGATAACACAGACATAATGTTGTTGTGCAAAGTGCTGGGGAAAAGAGACCTCGTGTGATTAATTATAAAGTAAGTGACTTCTCACTGAAAGCAAGTGTTTTAACTCGTCTGTATTCAGCAGTATGAGCAGCTCTCGTTTCAAAGCTCTTCAGTGTAACTAGTGTACAAATCCACATTTCCACACGATGCTTTAGTTTTTATTTTTAGAGCTGCTGTGGTTTACATTATCTACACTGTGTGTTTATTGGGAGTCTGTTAGAAGAAAGAAAGTAAAGTGTGCGATCCTGCAGGATTAAACTGGACGTTGTAATGAACTACAGCTCTTATAAACTCACACTTTATATTATAAATTTATATTAACACAAGATCCTGATTGTAGCTTTCCATAAATAAATTGGTTATACAGTAATGTGATCATATCGATGTGTGTGATGCAAACCTGCAACACAGGGGAAAAACCTCACTTGTGTTCATTTTATACTTGCGGTTCAGAGTGAGAGTTTAATCAGAGGTGAGAAATTTTTATTAAAAGCCACCAGTCTGAGAAACTCAGAGTGAATCTGTTTAAACAGAGATTTTCACACAGCGGGGTTTTTTTTTTTAAGGTTTTTTTTAACAGACTACATTTCATAAAGCGGTTTCGGAGCACGAGCTCATCTACAGAAGATGGAAAGCTCTGGATGCAATGAGGGAAACTTTTATTGTTTACACTTCAGATGTATTTTGAACACTATTACTCCGATTTAAACAATATTAATCTGAGCCCAAATGAAATGTCACAACATTTAATCAAACCGTTTCAGCGCATGCAATCAGACACGCCTCCCTGCCAACCAATCAGCTTTCACCTGACACACGGCACCGCAGCTACACACAACACGTGGTTAGAGTGTGGGAGGACTGCGTGCTAGCACATCTCTGCGTGTCACGTCTACCCATGATCCTCCTCTCTGCCTCATGACGCAAATAAGTATAAATCAACCTAAACTATAACATGGCCAATATGATTCGTAATGTCCACATGGACAAACACTGCGTCTGCTTTCACATCTATTTCGTTTGTAAAGAGTTCACTTTTTGCGACATTGCGTCCTTAATTCTGTTGAGTTGGATTTTCATTGCAACGATTTTCAACCATATCAAGTTGTTTGTATGAGAGAGTGTTCTTTGGACAGGAATTTGGTGGAGTGTGCTTTGATGGACACTTTTTAATAGTTCCCCTTAAAGATTGCTTTTCTTGTGCATGCAATCAAAGTGTGTTTTTATTAGAGAAAAGACAGAATACTACAGTTGTTAACTAATATATAGATAGATAGATAGATAGATACCCATAGTTTTCTGTTGTTTTTACATGAAATTAATGTCAATACCCATATTTCAAGCTCAATAACAATTTAACATGCAAAAGCATGCTGGATGCACTTATAGAGCAATCTTAGACCCATTCGTGTTGCTCCTTAAAATGATAAAAGACAAAGGCATGTGCACTAACCTACATGCGCTCTAGAAACAAACAGATTTTGTCCTGCATGGAGATGTGGAGAGGTTTTTTTTTGGTATTAACAAAAAGCACCATGAATTTCACAGAAACTGCAGAACAGCGTCTGTGCATCATTCTCTGTGCTCATACTGCTGCAAGTGGCATAGTTTGGTGGATTGGGTAGCCACAACTTCCACAGAAACTTACTATACAGAAGCGATACAGACACTTAGACGCTTTCACATCGTTTCGGTGCGAACCATCCTAAAACCGAGCTGTCATCAGTAACAAAAACATCTGTTCACTTTCAGATGGTGCAGTATGCGAAAAAGCGTTAGGAGCGCCACAAAAACTTGTATTCTTGTACATGTCGTTACTCAAAGTACACCAAAAGAGCAGTCTTTTTCCTCCCCCAATAAATGAGAGATGACCCTAATAACATGTTAATCTGGAATGATCTGCACACAATTCTCCAATATTAAGAGAGACGTCCTGGAAGCCCCGCCCCCTTCTCCGAGCTAATGCTCTCTCTCAAGGTAAATGGAGAATATTTTGAGTTCATTCATGTAAAGGAAAATCTATCAGGGTATTTCTGACTTAGCTGACATGAGACAAGTATATATTTAAGATCGGTTTATTATATTTATTAGGGATGGCACCTGAAAATGATCAAAACAGCTCTTTTGGTTTTCGGCTGAAAGAGAAAAAACTGCCAAAGCTTTTGACCCAGTAAGATTACAATGAACTGTCAGATCTAACACCTTACAAATAATGTTGACGGTGATAATAATGAGAAAACAATTAAATACACATATTTCTAACAGGATTGCATGAAAATGTGATGTGTTAGGGGTTTAACAGTTTACTGAGTATTACTGCAAAAGCACTTAAATATCCACCATCCAGCTGAATTTTTACAATTGTCAGATTGGCAGAAATGGTGGAAATGCTCCACTTATTTAGGCTAACAGTGCTGGACAAATAAATCGTTTATCGTGATATTTTAAAATAGAAAATCACAATCGGGGAAAAATCACTATCATGTCTAGCGTGGGAACGTGATCTTTTGTTTTCTACTGGCCACGCTTTCATTCTGATCGCTCCTTCTTGTTACGGTTTGAGCAAGTTAAACTGCACGTTTCTATTAAAAAGGAAAGATATACACAGACAGTGGGGTCCAAAAGTCTGAGACCACATTGAAAAATCTGGGATTTTTTTTTTTCATTTAAAACTGGAAATAAATAATGTTATAATTTTGAAATATACAAAATAAAGACAGTACACTCACCATCCACTTTATTAGGAACACCTGTACATTCATGCAGTTATCTAATCAACCAATCGTGGGACAGAAGTGTAATGCATAAAATCATGAAAAAGTGTTTCAGAAACTGCTGATCTCTTGGCAGTTTCACACACAACAGTCTTTGGATTTTTACAAAGAATGGCGCGAAAAACAAAAAGCACTGAGTGAGCGACAGTTCTGTGGGTGGAAACGCCTTGTTGATAAGAGAGATCAGAGGAAAATGGACAGATTGGTTCAAAATGCAAGGAAGGATATAGTAACTCAAATAATCACTCTTTACAGTCGTGGTGAGCAGAAAAGCATCTCAGCAAAACTGGCCAGTTTGGGTGAGTCTGTGCCCATGATAGCCTCAGATCCCTGTTCTTGGCTGACAGGAGTGGAACCTGATGTGATCTTCTGCTGTTGTAGCTCATCCACCTCAAGGTTTGATGTGTGTGTTCATTCTGAGATGCTTTTCTGCTCACCACGGTTGTAAAGAGTGATTATATGAGTTAATACAGACTTCCTGGCAGCTCAAACCAATGTGGTCATTCTCCTCTGATCTCTCTCATCAGCAAGGTGTTTCAGCCTGCAGAACCTCCACACACGAGATGTTTTGTTTTTCACACCATTCCATGTAAACTCTAGAGACTGCTGTGTGTGAAAATCCCATATGACTGTGTGTGAAAATCCCATGAGATCAGCAGTTTCTGAAATACTCAGAAAAAAAGTTCTGGTACCAACAACCATGCCACGATTAAAGTCACAGAGATCGCGCTTTTCCCCCATTCTCATGTTTGATGTGAACATTAACTGAAGCTCTTGACCTGTAGCTGAGTGACTTTTTGCTTTGTGCTGCTGCCACGATTGGCTGATTAGATAACTGCATAAATATGCAGGTGTACAGGTGTTCCAATTAAAGTGACCGGTGAGTGCAAATGTTTAATATCTTGAATATTTAATATTCAACATGTTGCACTATTTCTAGGTCCCTATTTAAATGTAAGCAAACGTGTGATATTGAGCATGTTAAGTGTTTTGTACAAAAGGTCAGATTGTCCTCGTGTCTAATCTCTTCTACTGAAGCGTGTGATCAGACGACACGCCGGTGGATTTGATCTAAAATGGTTCATAAAGTTTTGCACAAGCTTGTGGAGTCCATGCCAGCTCAAGTGCACACTGTCATTAAAGCAAAAAGGGGACAATGCAAGTATTAATAAACTCTCAAATTCATGTAAATATTTCAAAGTTTCTACTGTTCACTCAAGTTGTTGTCAGTAATATCATTTGAAATGAAAATTGTTGTAGTAAATTAGAAAAGAATGCAGAATAGAAGCATTTTCACTAGTGATCTCAGACTTTTGGACCTCACTGTACTTCTTAACAGTTAATATATTTATGATATCATGGTGTGAAGAAGCAACAGAAGCAGCGCTGAGTTGTCCTTAACAGCTTCAGCAATGTACTGCGAACTCTCGACGACCTAAGTCAAGCGTCGACCCCAATACCAGGCGTATTATCATAATACCAAAATAATCTCAATACCAAAACGATACTTAAGAAATAGTGTGCTAAATTATAATTTCCTGCTTTTTCCAAAAATATAAAACTTTTATTAAAACTAAAAACTAAAAGTTTTACTAAACACATCATAACTATTTAAATTATTTTGTTAAAATAAACTAAAAAAAAAATATAACAAATACAGCCAACTCATTATACATATATAAGTAACTAAATAATTGAAACATAGTTTCTGAAATCATGTCGGAGACACGTACTTGCCTGAGCGTTAATGTTATAAGCATTCCCCAAAAACATGCACATAAAATGTTAATTACAACAGCTATAGTTAAAGCCCAAGACCACAAACTACCCCGTTATGAAGCTAAAAACAGTGTCACAGAAGCAGCAAGTAAAGGTTTGGGTAGCAACAGGAGACATTTGTCCACCTTGTGCATTACATAAGATTAGTAAGATTAGGTACAATCACCATTTGAATGATTCCCGCCCATGTTCACAAAGCTCCGCCCCCAGGATCTACAGTGAGTATAGCGTCGAGTATAGCATCTATAAAACTACTGAGAGGAGAGGCGTCCAAACACAAACAAGCTTCCGGACTGGAAGTAAGTCAGGTTTCGAAACAGATTTTCTCAACAACTTCATACACATGTGCTAAGTCTACAGCTTAACAATTTTTAAAAAATTTTTTAAATCATGTTGTACGCATCTTCCAGGTTATCCGTACAAGTATGGAATAAGAAAAAAATGGACTATTGCACCTTTAAACAGCATCGATTCATA
The DNA here is from genome assembly GCF_027358585.1 of Pangasianodon hypophthalmus. Classification (NCBI taxonomy): domain Eukaryota; kingdom Metazoa; phylum Chordata; class Actinopteri; order Siluriformes; family Pangasiidae; genus Pangasianodon; species Pangasianodon hypophthalmus. The sequence goes on from NC_069738.1 coordinate 13,185,172, forward strand.
CAATCTCAGAGCTTACAGTGTTTAATCTCGATTGATACTCGATCACGTTACTTCAAAACTGGACTGCGCAAAAATTCATATGTAGCATCATCTGAATTAAAACCTTCAGCGTGACCTGCTGAATCCAAGTTGCGATTTCAACCACACTTCTCACCAAGCTGTGGTGGGTTTTTTAGAACATTTTGTGTGTTCGCTGCCTGTCTTGCCCAAATCTCACATCTTGAGCTCATCTTTTCCACAAGTTGTAGGTGTGAGCTCTTTGTTTGAAGGGTTTTCCTTCTCTGTGACCCTTCAGAGTCGAATCAGCACGCACAACATCATTCACCGGACATCACACAATCAAACTGTTTATCATCACCACTGAGAAAAATGAGCAAACTTTTGATCCATTGTGCAACTCTAACTGCATTCTACACACATAAATAAAATAAAGGTATGTGTGGTTATAAGACGTTATAGCTGTTAATGAAATTAAACAACCTGTCATCTATAAAAATACAAAAATCCACAGCGATGCGTATTCCTAACCAACGCGCTGGATTTCGTCTGCTAATCATCGCACGCTTATTATACATATATATTAGTGACAAAGTCAACAGAAAAGATGAATCATAAGGTCTATCTGCCATTTCCTGCCATGCAGGAGAGAATAACTGCAGCTTACAGATGAACTATATTCACACACCTACACAATATAACTTCCTGAAAGTTATTAGCACCATGCAGTTGGTCTTCGGTGGCAACTACAAAACATCATGCAACTTCATGAACATGGTTTTCCTATAAACTTCCTATAAACATCTTATAGCTCTTTTTTTCTTTCTTTGTATGAATTACAATCACTGGATTCGGACTCAGTGAAAATAAATCTGTGCAAACAAATTTCATGGATTCATCATGGATTACACAAATATTTCAAATTATATCATCATCATTAATAATAATAAATAATAATAATAATAATAATATTATTAGCAGCCTTGGAAATAGATCTGTTTTAAGGCTTTCAAAACAAATGACCAAAATGCATTAGAAAAATATACAATATTATATTCACATCTTCCTGAAAGACAAAAAAATAAAAAATAAAAAAATTAACCCTATGTAAAATTATATTGCATATAAAGACATGCGTAAAATAGTGTTATTAAGGAATATTTACCAGGTCAGAATTTTAATGCACAAAGTTTTAATTAAATTGCATTAATTAAAATGATTTAATTGCAGTTAATTTAAAAAAAAATAAGTTTGAATAAAATTGCATTAATTAAAATGATTTACAGTTAATTTAAAATAATAATATTATTATTATTATTATTATTATTATTATTAACAACAACAACAACAACAATAATAATAATAATAATTTTATATTTTGCATTCCTATTAGGCTATAATATATTTTTAAAAAATTAAATAATATTTCAATATTTAAAATAAATATTCGGACAGTTTATAATTGTAATTATTATAAACTGTTAATTGTAATTATAAACTGTGTAAAGGATGAAAAAGCAGAAAGCGAGCAGCAATAAACTGAGCAATAAAGCAGCTTCGGGGGAAAATAAAAGCGCGTGCACACGCGGGCAATTTATCAACAAACTTCTACATTTATTTTATTGTCTTTTTTTTTTTTTTTTTTTTTTTTTTTGAGAATTATTACAGAAAGCCAGGCCAGGAAGCGCAGGAGGGCATGCATCTCTCCAAGACGATGCTAAAGGCCAGGTATGAGGCTGGTGCACACAATAACAAGGTGAAGCTTTCACCTCCTGCTGATGAAAGGAGCAGGGCTAGCTTTCTGATTAGCTTGCTAAATCGTGGCTAGCGCATTCAAACAACTTTTCTTTGCACAAAACAGCCTCCTAGCAACTGAGTAATGCTGCGGAAAGTATTTTAAAAATATCCAAACTTACTTATTCACCCTTTAAGTCAGGGCAGAAGAGTTCTCTCGCATGCACTCAACAATAATTTCGATGCAAACAGCACCAGACACAAGAAGGCTGGCGGATGCGATTATTTGAAATCTAACGTCTTTCCGTGTCCTTTTTGTTTTGCGTGGCTGTGCAGCTTGTAGGTGAATGGCGCCCTCTGCTGGTCTGGAGGGTGGATTGGATCCAGCACCTGGTCAAGTGTTGCCTCATGAATCACTCCTCCAGGCCCTGTTCACACCTGGCTGGTCTGACTGTTAGTGGACTAGAAATAAGTGCAGGTGTGAACAGGATCCAGTCTAATCCTAATCCGATCACTCAGACCATATTCAGAGGTAGTTTAGGACAGTCTGTACTGCTTATCCTTCACAGGGTCACCTGGAGCCTATCCAAGAGGACTCGGGGCACAAGGCAGGAGATGCAACACTTCACACACACACACACACACACACATTACAGACAATTTGGAAATGCCAATCTGCCTACAATGCATGTCTTTGGACTGGGGGAGGAAACCGGAGTACCCAAAGGAAACCCCCAAAGCATGGGGAGAACATGCATCCACACACACACACACACACACACATATATATATATATATATATATATATATATATATATATATATATATATATATATATATATATATATATATATATACATCCTGCTTAAAAACAAATGCCAAATCAAAATATGTGGACAAATGAACTGCTGTGGTAGTTGACATGTTTATAAGTGCAAGCAAGATCAATTAAATAAGTCATATTTTTAAAAACAGTGACATATGACAAGTAAAAGTAGCAACAATTAAGACCCTTAATAAGGCCATGGAATTAATTCAGTTAAACTTTATTTCTATAGCTCTTTTAACAATGGACATTGTCACAAAGAAGCTTTACAGAAACAAATACATCAGGATCTAAATTTTAAATGTATGAATTTATCCCTAATGAGCGAGCCAGAGGTGACGGTGGTGAGGAAAAACTCCCTGAGATGATATGAGGAAGAAACCTTGAGAGGAACCAGACTCGAAAGGGAACCCATCCTCATCTGGGTGATAACGGATAGTGCAAATGTAAATAAATCCCTTCTATAACTGTATACTATATGGTCAGATAGTGCAATTGCGCAACCAGGAAATTCATTCTAGTTTTCACATGAAGTCTGTTTTGTTGAACTTATGAACTGTTCACTGATGGAGACTTGAGTGCATAACTGTTCGTGGGAATAGCAGTCCTAAAGCTATCATAGCAAAAGTCCAAAGCCATCTTCATGGTTTCTAAGTGGGACCATCCACAGAAATCTCATATAACTTCAGGCTGTCCGTGTGGGTCATCCTCAGCAGCTGTGAGTGATTTTCACGTGATGAGAACTCCAACCAGAAGTAGGGCATCAGGATGGATCAGGCAGGACCGGAGAGCAGAAGCGGTCAGGATCACTGGTATCGCAGGAGTAGCATGTGTAGCGAGAGAGAGAGAGACAGAGAGAGACAGAGGGTTATTTATTTATTATTTAGTTAGTTAGTTAGTTAGTTATTTTTACAGTTAAAGGGGTCATATGGATGTTTATTTATTTATTTATTTACTTTTTTACTTAGCTATTTTTACAGTTAAAGGGGTCATATGGATATTTATTTATTTATTTATTTATTTATTTATTTATGTTTACAGTTAAAAGGGTCATATGGGTATTTATTTATTTATTTATTTATTTAATTTATGTTTGCAGTTAAAAGGGTCATATGGTTATTTATTTATTTATTTAGTTATTTATGTTTACAGTTAAAGGGGTCTTATTTATTTATTTATTTATTTATTTATTTATTTATGTTTACAGTTAAAAGGGTCATATGGATATTTATTTATTTATTTATTTATTTATTTATGTTTACAGTTAAAGGGGTCATATGGTTATTTATTTATTTAGTTAGTTATTTATGTTTACAGTTAAAGGGGTTATATGGATATTAATTAATTTATTTATTTATTTGTTTATGTTTACAGTTAAAGGGGTTATTTATTTATTCATTTATTTATGTTTAAAGTTAAAGGGGTCGTATGGAAATTTATTTATGTATTTAATTTATGTTTGCAGTTAAAAGGGTTATTTATTTATTTATTCATTCATTCATTCATTTATGTTTACAGTTAAAGGGGTCACATGGATATTTATTTATTTGTTTGTTTATGTTTACAGTTAAAGGGGTCATATGGTTGGTTATTTAGGTATGTATTTATTAATTTATGTTTACAGTTAAATGGGTCATATAGATATGTATGTATTTATTTATGTATTTATTTATTAATTTATGTTTACAGTTAAAGGGGTCATATGGTTGGTTATTTATGTATTTATTTATTTATGTATTTATTTATTAATTTATGTTTACAGTTAAAGGGGTCATATGGATATGTATGTATTTATTTATGTTTACAGTTAAAGGGGTCATATAGATATGTATGTATTTATTTATTTATGTATTTATTTATTAATTTATGTTTACAGTTAAAGGGGTCATATGGATATGTATTTATTAATTTATGTTTACAGTTAAAGGGGTCCCTGGCTGGTAAAAGCCTGTGCTCAGTGTCCTGGCTCTGGAGAACACAGTGTGTTTGCTCCTCTACAGCAGCAGCTCGGTTGCAGAAACAAGCAGCTGGTGCGGTTCTGGTTGTTCAGCAGCCTCCTGCACATTCACTTCTCTTCCAAACCCTCCCTGTGCGGTGAAAACATGGCTGCAGTGTGTTTATGGAGGACTGCAGTGACTACAGCAGCATGGAGGATGTAGTGCCTGACTCCAACACACCACAAGCTGCACTCTAACTCCTCACGGGGAAACGGTTCAGGAGAAACCGCACACATTGGAAAAACAAGCTGCTTTATTTAGCCGCTTTGCTAATCCACTTCTGAGTGGGCGGGAAGTGTGGCGCATCTCGCACGCTTATTGGCTGTTGTGGAAATCAGTCAAGCTCCTCAACACGATCCCGCCCTCACTTCCTGTTTCAACAGGAAATACATCAACAGCGCGGCTCTGAAGGCAGTTCATGGACACTTTATGCACAATCTAACCAAAGATGCTTTAAAATCGTAAAGAACATATTATAAAGAGATGGAAACATTAGTGATAGCGAGAGAAGAAGGAGTGTTTCATGAAGCATTGAAGCTTTAAAGCCAAAATGTGATGAAAATAGTGAACTTCTCGAGGCTTTAAGTGTCCATTGGCGACCTCTAGTGGTCAGAAGAATAAAGTCCTGTGTGCTCTGTGAAACTGGTTTAGATAAAACCAGCAAATAAGAAATAAACACCTGATGTAAGCAATGTAAAAAATAAAATAAAGGAATTCTTGAAAGTGTATTTATAAAAACATCAAGCAAACTGTGACAGTAAAACTTAACAATATTTCAGCACATTTTCTGGCCTGATTAAAAAAAAGGTCCAAACTTATGTTGTTAACCCTTTCATCCATAGTGTCCACTCTTATACGCAGTCTCTTTTTAAGGATCTTTTTATATTTTAGGAAAATATAAGAGGTAAATCACCTCCAAGTCACTTGACAGCACTACTGTGAGGAGTGGTTGGAGCTTGAGGAAAAAAAAAAACACAGGTGTGTCTCAGTTATATGCAACTCTGACCATGAACTTAATCCCGTTTTTCTTGAGTGATATTAAGTCCAGTGCCACTGTCTGTCTGGTCATTTGTGATTTATGCTGCCATTCTTTCTTATAAAAAAATTCTTTAGTAATATTACTAGATTACTATTGTGAGTTTCTTTTCTGCCCTTATGATGTGATATAACTTTTATGTAGTTATTTTACATAACTATTATATTTAAAGCAATAAACACTGATTACAGATGAATGCTCCATTACATCTATATAAATATGAACTAATGCCAGAAGGCAGCATTATTTGAATGAAAGAATACTGTCACAAAGACTAGTGAAATACTGTAGTGGATAGCTTCAGTATGAAATACAGATAATGTTTGATAAGTGTTGACAAGTCGAGTATAGCTGTACATAATTATATTTCTCAGAACTACATGTATATAAATACAAGATAGAGCGTTCAGGTCTGGGAGAATTCCTGGCATTTTGTAATCCTTATTATAAAAACCAGGATGGCCTACAGTAATCATTTTTTATACCAAATCCTCTCTAACAAATAACAAAAAAAATGTGAAATGGTAATAAACAACTGAGTCCATTTTATCCCCTCATCTTTTAGGGCCTCTGAAGAGTTCAAGCTTTGTCTCACTACCAGCTGCCTTCCTGTCGAGTTTGCCCTGAAGTGCCTCTGCAGTTATTGACTTACACTTACAGACTTTCAGACTATCAACAGTCATTTGTTGGAAGCAGCTAAAAGGTCCCATAAGGTCCAAGCACATCATTGATAGCTGCAGCGTGTCCTCTCTTTTTTTAAATACATCTTATGGTTATATAACATACAATTTAGTAAGATTACATTGCACATTGTTATACATTGTTTTGGAATTAGAATGATATGAAATTATAATAAACAATGAATATTTCCAGGGTGGGACTAAGCTGGGATAAATGTAGCCCAGGGCCCCGGGTGAAAAGGGGACCACCAAATTAATCAAAATCTTTTTAGGTTTTCAGTCCAATATTTTCAAACATATATTGCTACTGGCACTTTCAGGTTCAATACTTCATTAAAATACGTGCTTTGATTTGGTTAGTTGTATGTTTAGTTTAGTTTAATTGGTTTAATTGGGTTAGTATGTCAGTTATATTCAGATTGTGTTTACTTTTTGACAGTGGGAGCAAACGTAATCGACTACAACATTATCTTTTCCTTTTAGATGAAAAAGATGTTGGTTAAGTGAGCTAGGTTTGTTCTCTAGTTTGTTTCGATGTTTTCAACTTGTTTGAAAACAACTTGCTGGTTTGTCAATGTCCTGATTGATTCCTCCCTACAAGATTGTGTCTCTGATCCGGCTCCTGCCCATTTCAATGCCACGATGACCTTCATCAAATCTCTGCAGCAAGTCCTGTCTCAAGCTCTGTAGTATCAGTACTCGGGTTTATTTCAGCAACAATCTATTCATAATGTTCAAATCACCTCTGATGTGGTAATACCGAAAAGGAAAAAGAACCTGTAGGCTAGCCGCTGTGTACATTCAGAGGGACACCTTGTAATTCTGTGTTTCTTCTGCTTTGATTTTTCTAATCTGTTTTGATTTAATGTCTGAGAGGCAAAATGTAGCATAAATTATGTTCACATGCATTTCATTATCCTCTTCAGTTGAACCAACAACATGCTTCTCTGCTGGTGCACATGAAAAAGCATCTGTCAGCACTAGGATGGTGGTCTGTTTCTACAGTAAAGTTGGAAAGGCCATAAACATGAGCATGAAATTTCCCAAAGCCCAAACAACAGTCTAAGGCTACGTCCACGTTAATCTGGATAGATCTGAAAACTGCATTTTCATTTTAAAATGCTTGCTGTCTATAATGGCGTTTTCAAACTTTTTCCAAAGGTTGCTTCAGGTCTGATTTGCTGAAACATCTGAAAATGCTTACATCCCTATACTGCGCATGCATAAAAACGTAAGAAGCTTTGGCCTGCGTCATTTCCCTCAGGTGTTTATTTACTTTCCATCTCTGTGAATTGATGCAGCATTGTCGAGGAAAAGCACCGACTATTTTTATTTTGAAGAGGTGGAGTTGTTGCTGAGGGAAACCCAAGATTATAAAAAAATGCAGTCTGAAGGTTGTAGAAAGTGACATTAATCTTTGACAATGCTACCAAACTGGTTAGCAGGCACAACAAGTGCACTACAACATCATCCACCATACTGTTTGTTTTGAGCTGACTAAAAATACGTCATTCTTTTTGAATATCTCCATTTTCTCAGTCCACACTACAATCCGCAAAAAAGCATTTTCAAACTGATCTACTTGGGAGAGTGTTTTCGAAAAGCTCCATCTTTGCTGGACAAAAGGGTCGTCTCAGTGTGGATGGAAGGCCAAAACATACAGAAAAATATGCCTTTTGAAATTTATCTTGATTAATGTGGACGTAGCCTAAGTTATTCTTTCACTACCTGAGAATATCTACATTTAAATTCAGTCACAGATCTGGATGCTCTTGCCACAGGTTTCCAATGGACATCTGTAGATAATATCGTTTTTGGTTGATTCCAAGTGCAGGTGCTGCTGTCTGTGTTTCTGAGCTTTTGAGCTTTTCCCATTCACATTCACGATTTGCTGTCTACATAAACTTACTTGTCTTGACTTTTGTTGAGTTTGACTTTAATACTGTGTAGACATTTAATTGGTCTTTTTTTCATGTTTTGGGGATCTGGTAGTGTTTACGTTTTCATTTAGATGATTGGATCCATATACACTTATAAATCTCCATGGAGTTGACCCAGTCCATTGGTTCTTTAGGTTTACTCCAAGTGTAGTCTTCTTGAATTTTCTTCTTGAAACTCTTCTTGCATTTGTATCACTGCTTATTCAGTGCTAGCCGTTGTTTCATGAGGTGTCCTGGACAACAGCGTTTGTAGCTGAACATTCCAATTTGCTGTTTTGCAGCTTTGGCCTTTGGACCCCGTGGACTTGAGTGTTGTTTCTTTAGGGAAGATACTGCACAGTAGAGATAACTGCTGCTGTTACGCTGAATGTTTTACATGCTGTTGTGTTAGCTCACTTGCTTGGCAAAGCTTAATTGGTCCTTTCAAAGTCAACTCCATTCTTGCATTTCAATATTAATGCAGAAAACCTTCTGGTCCCAAATCACAGAATTCCTCAACAGATTAAAATGATTTTTGACGTGCCTTTAGCGTGAGGTCAGTCAAAATTTACTGCACTCAAGAACATAAAACATACTTTATATGGCCAAACTTTTGTGGACGCCTAACCATCACACCCATATGTGCTTGTTGAACATCCCATTCCAGATTTAGTCCCTATTATAATAAGCTCCACTCTTCTGGGAAGCTTTCTACTAGATGTTGGAGCGTGGCTGTGGAGATTTGTGTTCATTCAGCTACAAGAGCATTAGTGAGGTCAGGCGCTGATGTTGGTGAGGAGGTCTGGGGTTCAGTCGGTGTTCCAGTTCATCCCAAAGGTGTTCAGTGGGGTTGAGGTCAGGGCTCTGTGCAGGACACTCGAGTTCTTCCACTCCAACCTTCACACACCATGTCTTCATGGAGCTCGCTTTGTGCACAGGGGCATTGTCATGCTGGAACAGGTTTGAGCCTCTTAGTTCCAGTGAAAGGAAATTGTAATGCTACAGCATACAAACACATTCTATACAATTGTGTGCTTCAAATTTTGTGGCAACAGTTTGGGGAAGGCATTTATATTATATCTGTGAGTTTTAAATTCTCTTCTGCACCATGCACAGAATGTCACTAAGCAGAGGAAGCTAGATGTAAACAATGTAACCTTTTATTGAGTATGCAAATCAGCAGTCAAAATTGTAGTCAGAAATCAGGCAGGAAATTAGAGCAATGAAGGGAAATCAAAATCAGAAACAAAGGGCAGAAGCTAAAGCTAAACAAGGAATAGCAAACAGAGAAAACAGCACTCAGAAATGCACATGGGAAATGGTAAAACCTGGCAAAGATTATAGACAGTGAGCTGGTATATATAGACAAAACTAAATTAGAATTTAACAGGTGCAGTCAATGATCAGCTGAGTGGAAGTGCTAAAATGCCTGTACTGGGTGGGGTGTGGAGTTGTTCTGGTTCTTGGATCATCAGTGGATTAAAATTTGTCAGTCAAATGTCTGTTATAGAGTACAGCAGGGGATCAGGGTTAGACACAAGTTTATGACATGCAGAGGAAAATATGTTTACTGCATAAAAAAAAATAGTGCCACAATACATACCCAAGCTCTGATGTTAACAGTAATTTTTTTTTATTGACCTATGTGGATTCCTACTATTTTGTGTATTGACCTATTGTATGTTTGTAATTACGTGCATGTAATTAGCATTATTTCTATATTTCAAGGCAAGTCAAGTGGCTTTATTGTCATTCCAACCATTTACAGCTAGTTAGTACACAGTGAAACGAAACAACGTTCCTCCAGGACCAAGGTGCTACATAAAACAAAACACAGAACTACAGTAGACGTTACATATATTCACATAAAGTGCACAGTGCAAACATGTGCAGACAGCACAAAGTACAAAAACTATCAAAACAAGACAATGGGCACAGTGAGTTACAGTGCAGCACCAACTAGCACACAGTACTAATAAAAAAGTGAATCTTATAACAGTAGTGCAAAAGATTGACAAAATCAATGGCTGAATGTAAACATAGCAGCCAGGTGGAGAGTGTAAATATACACTATATAATAAATATTTATAGCAGCAGAAATTGAATACAGGTGTGTGCAAAAAATTGCAAAGAGGAGATGATATACACGAACACCGGTCTCTCCGATGTCCATGTGCCTTTGAAGAGTTGGGCTAAAAACAAAAATAGCAAAAATTTTGGATCCGGAGCGGCCGCTGCGTGCTACTGTCGTGCCGCCATCTTGGATCATGTATAAATTAATCCATTGTAGCTATATGTATGTCATGCATTGTTATATCATATTTATAATGGGTCAGGAATCGGTGGTGGAGGCGAATGCAAATGCCGGTAATTTATTGTGGAAAGTACAAACAAAACAAACAAAAGGGTGAACAAATGAATATGAAGCAAGAAACATCTAGACTATAAGCGATAATGTGTTGGCACGCATGACAACAAACGACAACAACGAATGCTTGACAATGAGACGGTGCAAAACTGGAACTTAAATACAAACAAGACATAAGAAGACACAGGTGAGAGTAATTAGTGAAGCATGTGACTTGGTCATGTGATGTGTGGGGCTGATGGGTAGTGTAGTTCCATGACAGACTGGTTCTTACACTGGAAGCTGCCCATGCAGACAGTTATAATTCATTAATGCATTTATATGACACTAATAAGCACAAAATGATCTGTTCTTCAGGCCTGATACACCTTGCTGGTCCAGGAGGCATGTGCAGGGGTCATGTACCTGGGCTGACTTCTGATTGGACACTCTGACTGATGAGATCACAGAAGCCAACCAACAGGAACTGTCCCCACCATCAGCAAGGTCCACCATGACACTACTACAAGCCTCAGTTTGTTACAGTGTTTAACACAGGTAACCACTTGCTGTATAGTAATGACATCAAAGGCACCACTCAGGTTATTTATTTATCAAATTAAATAAATGTAAATGGCTCTAAATTATTTATTCTATAAAATGATTAATTCAAGCTCATTTAAAATACCTAAACATAATTAAATGGGAATCCATCAAAAGACCTAATACTATACTAATTGTACTAATTGTATAATCAGCACAGATTTTCCTATTTTTTTATTAAAGAGCATCATCCAAACATGCTATACAAAATGTTTCAGTATTTCCTTTAAGGTTCTCTTGGCAATATAAACCTTAAGTAAAGCATGTAAAGAGAAAAGAAAGTGAGTAATTTACAGGACTGAATGTATACTCTATATTCCCAAGGACCTCACCTGTGACCTTGAAGGGACACCACAGGTTAAGGGTCTCAGGGACACAGAGTCATACTCGAAGGTGCAGTACTAGACTTTTCAAGCTGCTGAGATATTTCTGTCTGTATTCCCTTGAAACAAAGTACAGAATCCTGGATCTTAAGTGAACATTAAAAAGGAAAATGGACAGTACATTATTATATAAAATGATCCGAATAAATCAGAGGTTACATTCAGATTATAAAATTTGTAACATGTATATCATGTTTTATCCCACTAAGCAACACTATAGCAGAGAAAAGTTACATGATGTGGCTTTAGGTTTAGCACTTTTATTCAGACAGGCTGCAAGTCCCAAGGCTGAAGAACGTCAAGATGATATATTGGGACAAAAACACACCCTGACTTTTATCCATTAATTAACAGTTGTACCAGCTTATTAACATAAATTCTCCACACTCTACATGGCATTTCAGAATTTCTGTACAGCTGCAATAAAATTCCAGATTTGCAAAGATTTAAGCTGAAAGGTTGCTGACAAAACAACAAAATGCACTAAATGCAAAGATGACACAAAATAGCTATGTGGACGGATTGATTAAGGTATTTCCCCAACTCCAGCCTTCTACTGTAAGTCATTCAAGATCTAAACAATTAAAATATGGTACATAAATTCGAGCCCACATTTTACTGACTGCAGTTACTCTTAGTTTAATCTGGTAGCCTCTAGCAGTAGACACTGAGCACTCAGATCTGAGAACTGAGTGAAAAACTCCAGACAAAGGAAAAATGTGCACCTCCAGCAAACGCTGCTCTCTTACTCTGGCAGCTCCAAGCTTTTTACTGAACCTGCAAATTGAATCAATTTTAACAATATGATATTACATGATGGAATGATCCTTTTGTCTTCAAAGGGCAAAAAAAAAATTCCTATTTTTTTTTTGTTTTATTCAAAGGAAACAAGACAAATAATTATGAAAAGCTCACAGCAAATATTACAAATCTATACACATTACCCACAGATCAATAGCTCATTATCACACATACACAGGCAAACACACACACACACATTTGTCTTACTATCCTTGTGGGAATCTTCCACTGACATAATTACTAATGCTGCTAATTAACCTCAGTAACAAAAAGTAAAACCTTTGGCTCTTTTATTTTATATTATTTTTTAAGCTGTGTTTTTAAGGAGGTTTGGGACCAGGCAAACTTCACAGAACCCCAGTGAAATCACACAACCTCACTTTCTATACGCTGCACATTATTTAATATCATAGATGTCATGATTGTGGAACTTGTAGCTGCATAACAAAGTGTTTTTGTACACATCAATATTCCTCTTGCACTAACATTGGGAAGCAAAATAACCCCAAATATACCATTTGTTCACTGTCTCACTGTCTCACGCCATGTGTTTAGGTGAACAGTTTTGTAATTATAGCCAGCAGATCACTATGGACAAAATAGGTCAGTCATGAAGGAGTGAAAGTATGCAGGTTTTTGAGTGCTATACATCCAGTCCGTTCTATTTGTGCCCTTTTTGTAACAGTTTGACAAAGCCGTTTAAGTAATTAGTGAATGGGAGAGTACACATGGCTTGGCTGAGAGGAGGGCGTGGCTGTCGGTCGGAGGTTCTGGTAGCTCTTGAACAAGCTCGCTTCTAAGTAGGTTATGCATGAATGAGCAGGTATACAGGTGTTCTTATTAAACTGGCCGGTGAGTGTATATAATATGTGCTGTGATACTAGTGTTTACTTAGAGTGATTAAAAATGTTTGCCTTTTCTGATGAGATTACATCTTTATAAGCATTTTAATAATAAACAAATCTCAATTCACTTATACTGTACATATTCTATCATTAGACCTTTACACTGGCCAATTTCACTTTCACATACATAAATACAGTGCAATAAATTATCTAGCCATTGTGTTTAATAAAATGATAAATTCCTAAGTATAAAAAATAAATAAATAAAATAAATGTCAAGCAAAATAATTTTTTTTAAATTGCTCTGCTAAGCAGCCACTTTCTCACTGACTTTCCCTGGAAAGCTTGTGAAGACATGTGAATTTAACTTGAATTTAACTTGAATTTATCTTGAATTTATCTTGAATTTAACTTGAATTTAACTTGAATTTAACTTGAATTTAGCTTGAATTTAGCTTGCTGCAGCTTCTGCTCCATTGCCCTGTCTGCCTTGAATGGCTATATGGATTGTGAAAAGGCACTAGTTTAAAAAAAAATTGACAAACACCCCTGCCCCAAGAAATCCAGGAAAAGCATGGCATAGAGTGGGCCTCAACTAAAAATACAGAGACATGAGATTTCCCCTCTAAGCTTCACAAAGCTTGGGAGAATGGTCTCTAATGTCACTCATGCTGCGTTCGAGGTGAAGTTGCAACTTGTAATTCCCCACCTGCAACCAGTAAAAACCACCAAACACGCTCCTTCAGCTTGAAATTTCAGCACGTTAAATTAGGGTTGTCTTCTCAACTAGCAGTGTGATGTCAAATCAACATGGCCGCTCACACTGTGAACAGCATAAAGTCCCTGTTCTCTACTTTTAAATTAGTTTATAGCACTTTATTGGCTTTAGACCAGTTAATATACAAACACAGTACTTGATTAAATCTATAACATTGACCATAGTAATCACTGCTTTGAGAAGGTAATCATCAACATTATCACTAACATTAGCTAGCTAGCTTGTTGCTTGTCGTTATTGTCTGCTGTTGTTGCTGTGCTGCAATTTCAGTAAAATGTCGCACGAATGTTTGAAGTTCACTATAGTAGAATAGCACCGGTAGCCACTCTCTTGGAAATTACCACTTACAAGGCACCATGAACGCAGCATCAGTCCACGTGAGGTTAGGATCAGTCGGGGTGGTGACACCGCGGGGAAAGATAGAAGGTTGTACAGTTAACTCCAGGCTGATTATGATGCAAAACCATACAACCAACTACCTCAACCCGTAGTGCACAAGAACTAGTCCCACAAACCTGGAATAATCCAGCAGGAATTACAGACACACGTGTCTTTATACAGTACGCCTAGATCATCATCATCATAATCTCTCTAACATCATTTTCAAGGTTGTTCTCTGAGGCAGCAATGATCTGGGCAACAAAGCCAAAAACAGATCGATTAGAAACCAGCCATATGGTAGATATATAGATTCTTTTTTGTTTGTTTGTTTTAATGTTTGCTGCTTTCAGTTGTGAAGGTGAGCATTTTGTCCTAACGCAAACACATCCTTCCACATCCAGGGTATTTAAATGAGGTGAAATACAGTATGTTTCATAAGAAATGCTTGCCATATGTGAATAAAGAACAGACCATTTGAAAGGGAAGGTCCAGTAGTTAAAGTTCAGTAGGTGTTTTTATCATTTACTGTAATTAAAATCTTATTTATTGTATATACAATGAAGAGTAATGTACTGGAATTTTAGCAATATAAATAGGGCAGGAGGATAATAAGGGTTTAAAGGAACTGTAAGTGGGCTTCACTTTAGGCTGTGTCCTGTCATGCAATAATACATGCTAATAATACACAGATATTTCTGTGGCATGGCTTTCTGACCATTTCAGACCTACTGTAAAGACTACAGGTGGAATGCAGTCTCTGGCGCTAGAGAGCACATGGATCTGAGATCTTAGGTCAGCATATCAGGTATTGTCATAGACATTTGTCTTGACATTTCAACATATTGCAGTGAATATTTGTTCAATTCAGTTCAATTTTATTTGTATAGTGCTTTTAACAATGGACACTGTCACAAAGCAGCTTCACACAAATATACAAATTCAGGATATATATATTCAATTTTAAATGTATACATTTTTACATTTATCTCCTATTTGTTGTTCTGTGTTGTATACTATAGGAATTTGCCCTGTGCACATTGATACACAGATGTTTGTCCATTGCTTTAACAAGAAATCATTTCCAAAAAGAAGGAATTAAACATTCCCAACAAACCTCCTATGGCTTGCATACGCATACCCATTCTTTTGGCATAGCACAATTATCAGATTAATGACAAACAAAGGTTCAGGCAAGCAACTTTTATTAGAAAAATTAAATCACGACATACCAGTCCTAACTAGCCTGTCTTGTTATCTAGATTTAATGGAGTAGTGATAAATATTATAAAGATTGCTGTAACCATGGTGATGAGGAGGTTGTTTGCCTTTGCTGCAGTTTTGGAGGCAGAAAATCAAGAGAGGAGCTGCTTGTGCAATTTGACTGTACACAGCCACAGATCCTGTACTGATAAATGCCCCAAAATCACAAGTTGTTATTTTTGTAGTTACATTACCGTGTTGTAATAATGATGATGAAATATTTTATAAATCATATTATCCTGTCTCATTAACAAGACTTTTTTTTTCACCGGCATGTTTGTTTGTTTTCATGCCTTCCCTCAACTTGCGACCTGATTGGATGGAGGGCAAAAAAACCCACTTGCCATCACTTGATGCTTTCCTGAAATGTTTTTTTTTTTTTCCAACTTCAGAAGCACTCCACTGCTGCCACTTCCCCAAGGGTTATACATAAAGCAAGGGCTGGCAGTTGAGAAAAAAATGGCAAGTGTGAAAGCACCCTAAGAGAGCAAGAGCAATGCTAAAATCAACAGTAGCAATTATCTTAAACAGTTTCTGTTTAAGATAAGACAAGCTGTTCACACTCTTCAAAATAGCAACTCCTATAGTAGAAATAACCATGACAACATATGAAATTTCACACTCCAACATGACAGTAGGATACTTTTTTACACATTCAACACACTGTAAAATGATACTCACTTACATTGCAGTTCACACCCTTTGAATCACCCACACTCACACCTATCCCTTACTAGCACAACACACACTAATTGGGACGTGGCTTGACACTTGTCACAAAAAAATAAATAAAACAAAATTAAATAAAAGCCAGGAAAGAAGGAAAGAACAGTGGCTGACATTGCTCTGTACTAAAATAAGACAAAAAGCTTAAGATTATTCAACAAAACATGCGTCATTGGTCATTCATAAACACTCAGGGTTATTTTATCTCATTTGCCACATTATCAAATACCTTTGCATGTGGCAGAGATGCACGCACACACACACACACACAGGTCTAGATAAGACAAAATATTGTAAGATTTATTGTATAATTTTGCCCACTATTCTGTCCTTTCTGTGTTGGTCAAGGTGCACTGTGTCAACGTCATCATAAAGCTGCAGCTCCATCTCAGGAGCCATCTAATTTCTGATGGTGACAATGTTGTGTATTATCAATTCAATTCAATTTGTATAGCGCTTTTAACAAGACAGGCAATAATGATTTTGCATGCTGTCTCAGCTTCAACCTCCAAATTTGTTAGACATCGAAATCATCCTTTTATTAAACCAATGGTCATTTCAGTTTGTTCCCTGGCAATAGCTGCATTATAGCTGGTTGTGGGTCTGGGTTAGGTTCAGGGAAGAGTGTCATAAAAATACTGCTTTTTAGATTCTGTGAAGGATAAGCGAGAAGCCACTTGAAAAGCTGCATTTTTGTTTGTTTAAGTTACTGCCCACTGACCATGCCAAGGGGCCATGGGATAAATAAAAGCCCATGCGCATCCTTACCCCAGGCCTTCTGTGTTCACTGAGCAGAATGCTACCACTGTGTAAAGACAGATTAGCCCATTGGGTACAAGACGTGATTACACAGACATACCTCAGACTTCACACAGGTGAAGACACCTCGTTTTCTTAAGGACACATGCTATGTCTGCCCTGAGCATCCCTGTGACAAGAGACACTTTTGGACATTTGCAAAGCACAATCATAACTGTCCTACCTTCCTCACGGTTTGCTCTGTAGTGAGTTTGAGCAATTCTCATCCTCAATAGATACCAACATCAGCATGTTGAGTGATTCTCGTCCCCAGTAAAGAACAGTATCAACACTGTTCGACCTATATTCCACCTGTATTATTTCCATGAGTGCTGTCTATTATTATTTAGCAGAGTGCACTATCAGGATATGTTGTGAACCCTCATGACATACACATCCTCAATTAGTTTTGAACCTTTTGCTTTTTCTGAGACTAATCCAAACCTGGTGGAACAGGAATCACCTATATATCAATCACCTGAACATAAAAGAAAACCCCTGTAACAAGTGTGCAGTTGGATGGTGTCTGGGTAATGGGTAGATGCATTACCAAACTGATGAGACTGCAGCCTGTCCTAAGACCAAAATGGAGGCAGTTCTTGGGGCTGGCTGTAGGTTTGTACCTAATTATTCAGATCCCTGACTGATCTAACTGAAAAAAGAGTACCAGATCTGGCCCAGTGAACCGTTTTTACCCAGTTAAAGTGTTTTTTTTTTTGTTTTTTAGGTCTCTGCAGGCCTACGTGGGCAGTTGCACAGGAGAAACAAATGCCCAATTTACTTGCATGATATTAGCTCCAGTGATGAGAAGCAATATTAAATATACGTTATTATTAATTAAGTAATCATATGAAACAGTTCTGTAGAGGCCACATTTTTTTATTTGGTGCACAGGAAGGAGATCAGAGGTGACAGCACCATCTCAGACCCCATATTTATCTTGAGATCAAACCTCATTTTATATGCCATATTGATTATTAGATAAACTTAGGAACTCCACCTAGGCATAAAGTGAGCCATAACCATAGCACATAAGCTTCAAATCTGCCACTGTCAGTACAGATTATTAGGCTACTTCCATGCATTCGTGTAAAAAAAAGCAGGTGCTGTAACGAGTGCTATTTTATAGACTGGGAGCCAAA
Organism: Pangasianodon hypophthalmus; assembly: GCF_027358585.1. Classification (NCBI taxonomy): domain Eukaryota; kingdom Metazoa; phylum Chordata; class Actinopteri; order Siluriformes; family Pangasiidae; genus Pangasianodon; species Pangasianodon hypophthalmus. The sequence goes on from NC_069738.1 coordinate 13,203,425, forward strand.
AATATAGGTGGAAACTATATTGTTAAATTAAGAAATTTGCAGCGATCATGTGATTAACATGATTTTCATGAATAGGATCCTTTTCTGATCATGATGTTACCTCTTAATATATTTGCAATATATTAGACTACTATTAAATCACTCCCTTACTTTCAGTGGTTTCCAGGGATCCGGAGCCTATCCTGTGCACCATGCACATGCACACACACACACACACACACACACACACACACAGACACATTCACAGCGAGGTGCAATTTATCAGAGCCACTCCACCTTCTGCCATGTTTTTGGCAAGTGGGAGGGAAACCACATGGATACAGAGAGAACATGCACAGAAACTCTGTGCCTACTTCTCATTCAAACATTATTATGTTATTCTAAACTGTAAACTCATGGTCTCTTGCTTTTATGCTACATCATATTGCAATTGACAGCTAAGGGAAACTGAGGGGAAAATGCAATGCAGTCTGTTCTGTCAGTCTTTGTTTTCTATCCTCCACTGTTTTTCAGACAGAAAGTGCAATGGTCTAGGCACAACTAAACAACTCCTGTCCCCAAGAAAAATCTGGTAACTTCAGAGATTTTACACTTGAGGTTATAGTATTCACTCCTTTACTGATTTTTTTTTCATTATGCTAAAAAAAGAGTAGACGATTAATTTGTGAAGGCAATCACGAAGACACAAATACAGAGTCTTGACATCTTGACTAGACTTTGCTCTAGTTCTCTTGACCGTAAAGTGCATTGGCAAGTCTACCTGTGAAACAGTAAAAGTAGCCAAATAGTGATGATACACCATATGACCAAAAGCATGTGGACACCTGACCAACCACACCCATATGTGATTTTGTCCTTTCCTGATTTAGTGCCCCATTTGCTGTTATAATATCCTTCAGTATTCTGGGAAGGCTTTGGGGTCAAAATGAAGGACATCAATAGAAATCCCTTAGATCTGCAATTCCAAGAGAAAACATGCCAGTTATGATGTGTCCTGTGTTTGACAGGCAGATGACATATAAATGACCAACAATGCAAGGCGCATTGTGCACCCTACAGCAGTCATAATAAGATACAAAAGAAACACATGTATAGGTCATAATGTACATTTGCACATTCATCAATGCCTAAAAAGTCTTGGGGCCAGCAGCGGAACTGTTGTTTGCATCCTTATGACATTGCCATCAGGACACAATGATCTAATGTAGTCACTGTCCATTGAGCAAAGTTTTGGTTATGAAGTGTCCCATCACTTCTTGTGAGATTCTTCAGTGGCGAGACACTGTCTACATAGTAAAAGAGGTGCACACAGATGCCCACCAGAAGGCTGAGGGTGTTCTCCCCTGACCATAGATAGCACAAGGCAGGTGAGCCCCTTGTAGGTGTTGGAACATGGAAATGGTTTGTTTGGCCATGCTGGCTTTACGATTCCTAAAGCTTCCCCTCCTACCTATGACCAATTTGGTGGCAGGTCTGTAATGTGTATACAGATTCTGCAGAGCTGAATAGCTCTCAGGCCAAGTGGATTGTTCCAACCACACCTGGTGATGCATATAAACCAAAGTCACAGTGAGTTGCCCCATATTCTGGCCCACATGTCCAAGCCCAGGAGTGAGGTGTCAGTGAGCGTCCTTACAGATGGACCAATATCAGGAGATTCCTCACCAAGCAGTCGTCACTTGAGTAGTGTCCATCTGGACATTGGATACGGATTAAACTGAGTCATCATTTAGAGTGACAAGTCTATGTTTCTTTATGTTCACCTCTGTAGAATTTTGTTTTTATGTCACGAGTTTGGGGTTGATGTGACATTTTGGCTAGTTGGTTGTAATAAGAAATATGGTTCATATGGTTCCTTGAGATACTGACCCTGTTAGAAAACTGGAACTAAGGAAGCAGCCATAATTTAAAAATACGTTTTTGATTTTAAGGAAAAATCTGCAATTCAGCCATCATTACAGTCCAACCTGATTTGCCTGATTGCTGGTCATTGCCTTGTGAACCTGTGAGAAGGAGAGAAAGCGAACTGAGCCACACAACTTGTCCCAATAGAGCACTGTGCTCTGGTTATCTAGTGTGCTATATGTTTTTTCCCCAAGGAATTCTACACGTGCCAGAGGAATAGAGAGTGAAGAATACAATTCAAGGCCGGAGTGAAAGTTTCTTTCTAATTAAACGTATTAGCACTTTTTGTTTTTGTTTTTTTGTATTTTTAGCATGTTCTTTTTGTGCATTGTTGGTTGGTTTTATGAAATGGAATGTGAGTTCTTTCAACCATAACTTTTGTTTAGCATAGTCTTCAGAGTCCTGGCTGCATTGAGCACCCAGGATTAATATTATTATGAATAGGCAAGCTAAGAATGCAGATCATACATCTCCTACCTCCACTCCCATAAAAAACTGATGATATTGCCTTCTTCAAAAGGCTTATTCCATTTGATGGAACAGAGATCCAAAATATTGCTGAGGAGCTCTTAATAGACCAGCTGGCAAAGTTTGCCTGTTGGTCATTGTCTTGTGAACCTGTGAGAGGAAAGAAAGGGGGGATTTGGGGAAAAGAAGGGCAAGAAGGGCCGCTGAAGAAATTGAAGGAAATGCTGGTTCAGTACACAGAGAAGCACAGCATTTGAAATAAAAAAAAATTATGGCCTACAAGTTAAATGTTTACTCTTGTGGACTGGTGCACATTTGCCAGAAAAAAAGACATGAAGTAGAGGATTCCTGCCTGGGCCCTGAATATGTCATCTTGGTCATGAATGTGCTTGTGGATTGCTGGAGAGAGGTCAATAATCAAGTGTTATTCCATGGGAAAGCTGTTTTCAGGTTTGTATCATGGATATACTGTATGCTTATTCCCATTCCTCTTAATGCCAGGCATTCACTGGAATAGGATTAAGCATGCAGTATATCCATGACTTTGCAGAATAGCTAGGTGCCTGTGAAAGTCTTGAACCCAAATCTCCACACAGATATGAATCTATAGACATAAGGGTTTGGAGTGATTGAAGTTGAAAAAAATAGCTGCAACATTAGCAACAACCACTCTCTTGAGAAAGTGGTGTATGGTCTTTGGTGCATGTGAGGAATTTGGTCATACCGGAGTAGAACAACACCAGATTACCAAATGTATTTTGCCCAAAGCATAGAAACATCTTGAAGAAGCTTAAGAGCCTCTTAATGGTGATGTTAGAGAGTGGGATGATCTGTGAGAGTGCATAGCCCCTGGGTTGCACCAAAGTATTAGTGAAGAAAAGTGATGGGTCATTGCGCTTTTGCAGAGATTACAGAAGGTTAAATGAGTGGATGAGTGTGATGGAGAAAACCATGTTTACCACCACTGAACCTGTATGAGTTTGAAAGGAGGCCACTGAGCCTCTGCAGTGCGTGTTCACTTTCCAGCAATATATGCAGCACTGTTTGTCAGGAATGGTGAACCAATCTGTATTCATCTTTTACTCGTCTGATTATGAGAGCCGTCTGCAAGACTTTTAACAAGTGTTTGAATGTCTGCCACCTCAAGGCAGCCGCAGCAATATAAATAGTTCTGTAGACAGAGTATAGAGCAAATAGTAAGTAAAAACAGGGTAGCTACAAATCCAGAGAACATTGTTGTGGTAAGGGGTCTATGGCCAGTTAAATAATACCTGTAAATAATAAATAACTTCTTTAAATTGGTGTTATATATGGGTCATGTGGTATTTATGCATCATGGATGGACTTGTGATTTTTTGTCTCAATGGTAAATTGCCATGCTGGTTTGTATTGAGGAGCATTTTTAATTATTGGACACAGAGACTATAACACTAAGTATTCTATCAGACAGCCATCAGGTAAAAGAATTAATTTTAATGAAAACCCCACCCTGGGTCTAGCTTAAAAAGGAGGTCATCAAGTACTATGAGACTTCTATTTCACCCGCTGTTGCAGTCCAGGTTATTAGATGGAGTGCCCCCAGTAGATGACTGTGCATTTGTGTGTGTGTGTGTGTGTGTGGATTGTTGATGAATTTTATGAAATAGAATGCAAGCTCTTTCCTTTGAACAGAAAAATACTTTTTGCTGTGCTATAGCAGTAGCCAGCAGAATGATGCTTAACTGTCTTTTGATTAATGGTAAAAAAAAGTGTTTTATACTTATAGATTTTATACTTATCTTTGTCTGATGCTCAGTCCCGGTGATCTCATCCTGTGTAGCTGTCTGGGAAGCAAATAGAAAAAGTAGTTAGTAGTACACTGGGCAAACTTTTAAAGCTGTATAAACTTGTGACACTTGCTTTCTACTTTACTTGCATTCTTATAGATCCTATCGATTTCTTACACTTTTCTTACACTTCTTCAGCAGCTGCTCATACTTTTTTTTTTACTTTTAGAGTAACTCTTTAATAAGGTCTTCTTGAAATTGTTGCCACAAAGTTGTAAGCACACAATTGTATAGAATTTCTTTGTGTGCTGTAGCATTACAAATTCCCTTCACTGGAACTAAGAGGCCCAAACCCGTTCCAGCATGACAATGCCCCTGAATCCAAAGCGAGCTCCATGAAGACATGGTGTGTTAAGGTTGGAGTGGAAGAACTCGAGTGTTCTGCACAGAGCCCTGACCTCAACCCCACTGAACACCTTTGGGATGAACTGGAATGATAGCTATACGCCAGGCCTCCTCATCCAACATCAGTGCCTGACTTATTGCGCTCTTGTGGCACAATGGGCAAATCCCCACAGCCATGATCCAAAATCTAGTGGAAAGCCTTCCCAGAAGAGTGGAGGCTGTTATACAACAAAGACGGAACAATTCAATATTAATGCCCATGGTTTTGGAATGTAGTGTTCAGTTCTTATAAGTGAGTGAAGTGACTTCTCAGGTTTCCACATAATTTTGGCCATTTTGGTCAACTGTATTTAATACAGCAGGTGTGTTTCCAGTGATGAACTGAACATAGGAGAGCTAATATCATATCAACCAGGGTTGCCAGGTTTCAGCAAAATGTCCAGCCCAAATGCACCTCAGAGTCAACACAAAAGACCTGAACCTAGCCCAAAATTAGGCAGTAGCAAAGGGAAACACATTTTTTCTTTTTTCCCAGTCTTTGCCTGGCAAAAAAGGTCACCATGGTGCACACACATACACTGTTTGCACTTAATTAGATTTAATTCTGTTCGTTTGCTATAAAACTAGATCTTGGATCAATGGATTTATGAAATGAAATCAGAGTCAGCAGAACCTGAACAGGAATTTGTAATGCTTGAAAAAAAAAAAAAAAAGTGTAAATGTGAAAATTTTCAATGAGAAGCTTCAGATATTTGAATACATCTTCTCTGAATTCAACTATTTGAAATTCAGGTCTTTAAGGTTAAATTTTAAACTGTGCTAACAATTCATATTCAAGCTGTTGAATATTCAGGTTTACAAAATCAGGTAGTAAAAAAATAAAAAATTAAGCAGTTTGAGCAATTCAGAGAAAACATCTGAGATACTCAGAAAGAGCAAACAAGCCGGGCTCTAATCAAACTCAGTCCCAGTCAATCACAGCACACCTCAGAGCTCATGGAAGGAGCTTCATTCAATCACCATGTTCAGCACCACTGTCTGATAGCTTGATGTAACCACAATATGTCGCACTGAAGTTTATGGTTTGGACAGTATCTTAATCAGAGATATGACAGCAAATGAGTGCTTGGTCAACATGTTCTTCAAACCATTGGCATGTTTCTTTACAGGAGAGCTCATCAGCCTTAAAGGCAAGTTCTTGTGTTCAGAGGTGTTGGTCTAGATGTTACTGGAATCTGGCAATTTCGGAGATGTAAACTACACACAAGTGATTTGTGTAATCTGAATGGAGCACCCAGAAAATCAACTTCAGCACACGTGTTACCACACACTGTATATGCGTAATTTTCTCTGCTTAAATATTGACATAAGTTTTGGACTTAAGTTGCTTAAACTCTGAATAAGCCCAATAAGAATTGGGATTCCCCTGCACCCCACCCCATCCCCCCCTTCTATGTCAATTTTGGTGACTGATTGAGAAACACGTTGTAGCTCAATTTGAGCAAGAATTTTGTCAAATTTTGTTGTGAGTGTGGTTAGAAAGGCCACATCAGTAAGAATTTGCAGTATAAAAAGTTTGTCTGGGGCTGCCTTTGAAGACAATATTGATAACACTAGATAACACAAGATAACACTGACTCCCTCCATCCCATTACTATGAAAACAGAACTGCCATAGCAACAACCTTGAAGGCACCAGCTGTGTGTCCAAGAAGCATGAGACAAAAACACACTATCACAACCACTGACTAGTCACAGCAAGCACACACACAGCTGTTGAAGGGCAATTAGGTCAGGATACCAGCCAATGGTTAGTTGATTAGATTTCTGTAACAAATAACTTGATCCCAAAACAAAAACAGGTCTATGCTGCTGCAAAAGATTACATAATGCGACATCTCATGAAACAGCAGTGAGTCTAATACTCTTCCCTGCCCCTAATTGCCCCTAATCAAGGCCCTCAGCTGCATGGTTTTGGTACACACAATACCAAACTCCATCTCTTTCTGTGTAAGAAACTATAGGCAAGGATGTTTTTCAAGATTCTTTTGGGGCTGATTTGATGGACACAAGGCGGTACCTAGTGGTATCGCATTTTATGGCAGGGGGATTTTTCCTACAGTTCAGTTGATGTGATTTCAGATGTACTTTCCGTCTTCAAAATTAGGGGCAGGGAAGAGTATTAGACTCACTGCTGTTTGTCGCATTATGTAATCTTTTGCAGCAGCATAGACCTGTTTTTGCAACGCATAAATATGATTGACCCTGTTCTCCAAAATCAGTATAGATATCAAGCTGAGACACATCCCAATCTTAAGCCACAACTGAGTCATTGTTAGCCCAGGATGTAATAAACGAATGCCAGTCCCACTGTAAAAAACATATTTGGCAAGTTAAAAAGCATACTGTCCCAGATCAGGGTCAGGGCCTAACTGTGTGTGACTTACAAATCCAAAAAGTTATAAAATTAAAAAACTGGATTGTTTTTATACAACCTGGTTGTCAGTACAAAATTTTTTTTGCTTTCAAGGACATTCAATACACATGAACACAAAGATGGGTCTCCTCCCTGACACTAAGTCTCAGGAGTCTATGTACAATCCAGAAAGCATTTCCCTGATCCTTAGTGTTAAACATTCACGTAGAAAGTGTGATGATCCAATCTAGAGATGAGAGAACAACACCTTGACCTGCTGCATGAACTATTTTATTACTGAGGTCCAAATCGTGCAGCCTGAGGTTAAGTTTAAGGGAAATGTTATCTCTGAAGGAGGCAGATTTCCTGTAACATCAGTAAGATAATTTTTGGGAATGAAAATAATTTTGGGGTTTTGCAGAGATTTTCTTGAGAACTTCAGTGAACTGCCAAGCTTCTCTAGGCAATGCTGAAGGGCAATCAGCCAAACGAAGACAAGGTGGAATTCTCTCAGGAGGCGTTAACAGCATTTGGATTTGACTGGAATGACTCAAAAGGTTTCAGACTTCCCTGGGAGTAATGTTCCAACAACATTTGAGGAAAGAGCAATGGTATAATTTGAATTGGTTGGGGGTAGAACAGGTTACGATTAAAACAGACAGGAAGCGGACAGGACCATTTCTCATCACAGACAAACATAGCCCAAGTTAGTATACTTTCGAGTTGCAGAGAAAGAGGAGGAAAAAGAATATGAAGAAGGACAAATGGTCTAAATTTCACCAGCTACTAGGACATGTGGAAGGTCAAGCTTCTGTCTCTGGCTCTACAGCCTCAGATGCTCAGTAATATTTTGGAATGCAACTGTTTGTTTTACAGGCTCTGGGAACTGAGCCAATCCGCTCTGTTGTCAAGGACACTCCTCCGAGATACTCCGCAGTGACACACCTCTGTATTATGTCATGGCACGAGCTGCTCAGCAACACATTACAGATATCCAAGCTCTCTCTATTCCTATCGATTTCTCTAAAACCAGCACTATCTGGAGCACTTGCCAATATGTAGATACCATAGCAGGTTTGAAGCTGGTAATTCAGCCATACATATACATACATACATATATATATATATATATATATATATATATATATATATATATACATAGATTGAGATGATCACGTTAGCCTCTAAGACTCAAGAGGCTGTTATTAGACTGACTGCTGTGGTATATTTATACGTACTGAACGTTAAGGGATGATCTTGGATTGGTGTCATTATTAGAGGTAGAAATCGAAGCTGTGGTGTATAATCAATTAATTAAATCTCAGATAAATGAGTCATCCTGCTAAGTTTAGTAAATGAAAAAGAACCTCCTGTTAATGCTGTAAAATGTGTCCAAAAGAAAACCAGTAATTATCAATTTTACCAACCAATGTAACTATTTTAAGAGGTATTACTGACAGTTCTTTTTAAGTCTGTTCATGGTCTAGATATAGGTTTTTTTATATTGGTATGAAACATAAGAAGTGTTTAAGAAGGTTTTATTATTTTCAGACCTGTCCTTTGAATACTTTTGATTATTTTTGTGAAATATATCACTGATTTATTGAAAATTTATTCTACAGGGTGTCCAAAAAGTCAGGATCCAAAGGGAATATGTTGAACAAATATGTGAATCCGAATACGTCAAGCAAAATCCATAAAAATATGATACAGTGAGAGAGAAAATGCATAGAGCTTAATGTTGAAACATGTAGAGCATATGTTGTAAATAATAAATACAAAATTAAGTATATGTAGTTTTACTTTCTTGGTTCCTGACTTTTTGGACACCCTGTGTAGCAAGATAACTGATTTGACTCCGAACCCATGAGAGGTTGGTAGAGTAATGACTCAGAGCTAAGGGCAGATATATGTATGTCAGAACACACAATGCAAAATGCAGCATTGTGCAAATTAGATCTGGGACTGCCTACTAACTGCCTTCTGCATGAGCCACAAATTAAAAGAAGTCACTTTAATCGAAATTAAATATCATGATACACAAATGATCGACTCTAGAGCAACTTGGGACAAAAGCAAAAATGCAAGGTTCAGTAAAAAGATGATCATCCTTTCACTCTATAACCACTTTATTCTTGTGAAGGTCACAGTGGATCTGGAGTCTGTCCTGAGAGCGCTGTGTGTGAGACGGGAAAACACCATAGATGGGACACCAGTCCATCACAGGACACCACACACACACACATTCACTCACTCATTCACACCTTCAGGCAAATGAGAGTACTCAATCCACCTGTCTTTGGGAGGTGAGAGGAAACCCACACGGACACAGGGAGAACATGCAAAACACATTAACCCAAGCTCAGGATCGAACTGTAGACCCTGGAGGTGTGAGGAGACGGTGCTGTCCAATGCGCCACTGTGCCACCCAGTAACAAAGATAATGTGTTAATAAATAAAGTTCTTATTACATAGACTCTCATGCCAAAACAACTAAATAGTGTGTAGGGCATAAATACTTGCCTTTTTTTTTACTGAGTTTTGTACAGAACAGGCAAATTCATATGAAAGTATGTAATTAAACAGTATTCCATTTTGTTTGGAAAACTGGCAGTATCACAAAAGTCCTGTTTAGTCCTGTTGTTTGTTAAATTTCTTAGATGTGGGAAATTGCTGTACATGTTCCAGACACAAGCTCAACTGACACGCAGTATTAAAGGACATAGTTTACCTAATAGTTCTTCCACCAAGGTGAAATATTATTACGCATTATTACACACCGTAAAAATACAAAACTTGGTATTCAATAATAATCCATTATAATCAAATATTACATTTTAATCATGTTAGATAGTATGTTAATCAGAGTAGTCAATAGTAATCAGTAGTATACTGTATGTGTGAGTGACATATTAGTTAATGTCTGTTGATGTCATATGCGTACGATATGATGTACTACTCTGATGTACTTACCAAGATCAAAACTCTGCCCAGAGTCCTGATTAGGTAACGTTTTACATTGATGCAGTACTTATCTATAGTTTGTACATGATGTCCTGCATCAGTTTCTTCTGACAAATGTGTAAATTAGGACCTGAGAAGGGGAAGTCAGACAAGCAGACCAACTTCTCTGAGATTTTGAAGAAGATGGGTTTTTTGTTGTTGTTGCCTTTTGAGCCTCCAGCGATAGTTTTCTTTGTTTTTCTTTTCTTTATGTAATTACTTCCTTTTTAAGAATCAAAAACACATTTTTTAGGCGTATCTGTGTCAGTCAACAATCAAGAGAAGACTTCACCAAAGTAAATACAGAGGTTGTACCACAAGATGTAATTCATTGGTAAGTCTTAAAAACAGGAAGATTACCAGAATAGAATTTTTCAAAAACCATTTTAAAAAAGCCTGTAGCGTTCTGGAACAACGTCCTATGGACAGATGAGACAAAGATAAACTTGTACCAGAAAGATGGAAAAAGAAGAGTATGGAGAAGGAAAAGAACTGCTCGTGATCGTATGGCGTGGGCTTGTATGGCTGCCAGTGGAACTGGTTCCTTTGTATTTATTAATGATGTCACTGCTGACAAAAGCAGCAGAATGAATTCTGACGTGTACAGGGCTGTATTATCTGCTCACATTCAGCCAAAAGCTTCAAAATTCATTGGACTGTGGTTCACAGTACAGATGGACAATGACCTGAAGCATACTTCGAAAGCAACCCAAGACAAGGCAAAGAAGTGGAATGTGCTGCAGTCCTGAGCTGACCTGAAACCAACTGAGCATACATTTCACTTGCTGAAGGCAAAATACCTCAATAACAAGCAGGAAGTGAAGACAGCTGCAGTAAAGACCTGGCAGAGCATCACCAGGGAAGAAACCCAGTGACTGGTCATGTCTATGGGGTCCAGACTTCAGGCAGTTATTGACTGCAAAGGATGCAGTCTATAAGAAGGCAGAACTAATTATGTTAATTTTGCCTGGATTGGACATAAATACCCTCAAATTAAAATGAAAGTCTGCACATTATTTAATTTCAACTCCAATATACTGTGGTAAACAGCTAAAATAACTTTGTCCCAATATTTATGGACCTGACTGTATGTACTATATGTTTTTGGTCAAATGTTCAGGCATATTATTTACATGAGAAAAACCTCAATGCCTGTGCAAAGAGAGTTCAGTCACAGAGTCCATTTACCTTTGGTTCGTATTCTTAAACATACATTTACTTACTATCTTTGTACAATGTATTATTATTATAGGGACACCTCCTATAATAGTCGAATAGACACATCCACACACACACACATATGTATATATATGATTTGCTAGCAGAGGGAGTTGGCAGATGTTGAGATGAAATGTATTCACAGCGTTACACATGAGGAATTAAGAGGAGCGAAGGAATGAACAATCAATAATGCATATCCACACACATACCAAGCGAACATGGCCTGGCTCCCCTACCTCCAGGCTGTATGTTCTGCACATTCTCAATCTGGACCCCAGAGTTCAGGGTAAACCTAGGAGAGAGAAAAAAACAAGGAGATGCTATGGATATAAGTAAAAAGAGAATCAGAGAATCGCACAAACAAATGGCACAAATTGTACAAATTTAAAACTGTTTTTTTTTTCACACCAAATTTACAAAAAAAATGTGTTTAGAAAGTAAAAAAGAGGTATTTAGAGACAATAAATGCTGAACAGAATAATGCAATGGATACTACAATCATTCAGTACAGAAATAAGACAGGGGTGAAATGGTGAATGAGACATGAAAAGAAAATGGCATAGTACCAGCCTAGTTCAGGAGGGAGGCAAATCCGATCTGCTGTCATTCCTTCTCTGTCATTCTTTATTTCTTCACTTTTTCCCCCCACGATTTTGCTAATCCTTGCATCCACCCATATGTAATCTCAGTTGAGTCCTAAGATGCCCCTCTCTCTCTCTCTCTCTCTCTCTCTCTCTGTACTTTATCCTCACCTTCTCCCTTTCACACTTCCTGCCACATTTTTCCTCATGTCTGTTTCATCTGTCCATTCAGAAGTTCGTCCTTCTTCGCTTCATACGTAGATGCCGTAAAGATTTCTGTACATCCTCAATTCTTGCAAGAGGTGAAAATCCCAAATGAGGTGAAGGAAAAGCTTGAGCAGATAGTCAGCAAGCAGAGGAGTCAGTCAGGTTTCTCAGTCTAGGACGAAGGAACACAAGCAATGCTGCCAGGCAGGACGAGAAGCGCCACAATAATCCCTGTGGATGACTCTGTGGCCGTGAGAAGGAGAGGAGAGAGAGAGCATGAGACAGCTGTGCGTGTAAGAGGGGAGACAATAAGGGTGTATGCATGTGTGTAATCGAGTGCAAGTGCGTAAAGAGGTGGGAGGGGAGAGCATGAGGGAGAGACTGATGGAGAGAAAAAGAGGCATGGGCTTACACGATGGAAGGGAAGAAAGAGAAATGGGAGTGGAGTAGAGGGGAGAGTTCAGGACAGGAGGGTGGAATATATGTCATTGCTACCACCCACCCCCTTCTCCATTGCTGGGCAGATACTTCCGCCTTTGGAGTGAGAGGCAGAAAGACAGATAGGAAAAGAGAGAGAAAAGGCGTGTGTTCACCCACTTTGGCTTGCTTTGTATCCCTTAGTCTGTGCACACACTTAAATTAATTCTGTCTGCCAGCCCATCCCATTTGTTTTCCTATCTATTTCTCAGACAGAGGCAGTCTGTAAGTGAAAGGGGCAAAGAAGGAGGGGATATGAAAGGAAGAGCGGTTATTAAAAAGGGGGAGTGAGAGATGTTAGAGGGGTAAGAGCCTGCAGGAGCTGAATCTGTCAGGAAAATAAAGAGAAATCTCTGTATGTGAAGATTATAGTTACATGATGAGAAAATATATGATTGTCTAAATGTAAAGCACAGGTTTTTTTTTTTTTTTCAAATCAAATTCATCCTCTTAAACTGAATCTCATGAACTACATTTGTATTAAAACGATAAATGACTTTAATTTAAATCTACAGTGCATAGGATTTACTAATATGCTCTATAATATGATGTGCCCAGGGTGCTGTGGGTTGCCCTGACAATCCTGTAATTGTAATTACAGTCACTGCTGGGTCAGTGGTGTTGGTTTGGAAACAAAGGGAACATGCGTACACATAAGCCAGGTCAGCTACATCAAACTTCATCATGCCCCGACTTTAGGCACAAAAGAAGTCTGAATACAGAGTGGCAGATGGGAGCCAGCAGCCAATCAGTAGTCACGTTTACATGGACACTTTTTGTTTCAATCGGAATGAAATCAATCAGATTGATTAATCCGATCGCAATGTTTACAAGAACGCTGAATAAAGTAATCTGGTTGATATGCACGTTTACATGACAGAATCGGATTTGATCTTCTGACATGCGCACAGTGCACGAATACACGTTTCCCGCTGTTTCAACACGCAGATACTAGCAGCCACTCTCTTGCCATTGCTTCTTTTTTCGTTTTAAAAAGCAGACTTAACATTTGCTTATTTCAGCTGCTAATTAGAAGACGACGAGTGCGTGATGTTTTGTGCGGTACTGCGTGTATTTATCAAGCAATTAAAATGCCCCTTCCCGAGTCCAGAACAAGGCGTCTGTGGATGAGGGTCCGAAGCAAGGACCGGTGGGACAACGTCGTCTTGCACCACTTCACAGACGAGGAGTGGAAGGAGAATTTTAGGCTGACAGCCGTGCGTCATACGTCATTACGTGATTTGTACGTTATTGCACATGCGCAGAACTATCTGGTTTCAATCCGATGAAGTGTTTACATGTCCTCTCCATCGGATTAGAAAAGGTTTAAACCACCCCTTACGATCCGAATGAAATTTTAATCGGTTTTGGCCAATTCATTCCGATTGACATGTTTACATGTGACTTTTTAAATCTGATTGTGCTTCTAGTCCAATTACAATCGGATTATTAGTGTCCATGTAAATGCAGCTAGTGAAGAGAAAGGGTGAGAGAGACTTTTGCCTTGCTATATATATTTTTTTACATACATCTGGGGAAAGAAAAAACATTATTCCTCTATTATCTCCAAAATCACATCCATGAGAAACAACATACTCTTGATGTGTGTAAATTGATGGTGTCACATGATCTGGTAATCTACATGCTTCCAAATATTTCTGGCTGGATGTGCTAGATGTGCGTGGGGGAAACTGAAGTGGGTAAACTGTATGAAAAATGGTAGAATATGCTTTTGTTTTGCATTTCTATCTCAACAGGTTGTTCAGTAACATTTTAATATTTTTAAAATATTTTCTTTAAGTATGTAGGATATCAATTTTTCAAAAAAAAAAAAATGGAGGGAGAGAGAGAGAGAGAGAATTTTGTGGTTTATAATATCCTCCCACAAGAACCCTAAATATGAGGTATGTAATAAGCTACACACAACTAAAGCAAAGCAAGGAAACACATATGAAACGGGACTTAAATAGGGTTACAAATTGAAGAGAACACAAACAGGTGCTAGTGATTACAGGTCATGTGATTTGCAGGGCTGATGGGAAATGGAGTGCTTGATGGCCATTTTGTGGCCAAACCCAGCACTGATGTGACAGTAGTCAAATGTGTATCTGGATTGTCAGAATGAAATCTGATTTATATATTAACATGTGAAGTAGCAATGAGCTTGGCACATTCGGCCATTAAATTCCCATGTTGTTCCTCTTTTTCCAGTTGTTTTATGCAAAAGATGGCTGCTGCATCAAAAATGAGCAATTTCCAGCTCCTTAAAGAAGTTACGCTCCATAAACGTCAGCAGCGATTGACTTTGTGTGTTTTCATATATGTACTGAGAGGGGTTATAGTTGTGTGGCCTCAAGAGACAGATACTATAAAATAATATGAGGACTTGTTGCATAATAGGCTGATAAAACTCTAATATATCATATATTCAGGAATGCTTTGAATAAATGTTTCCCATTCGATGGCACAATTCTATATTACTCAGATGAGGTCAGGTCAAGCGTGCCACCAACAGACAACAAAATATGTGCATTCGCCTATTACTAATTTTTTTTATTATCTGTTTGAAATTGCATACTATGCATACTACTTATACTGCACCCAAGCGCAGTCTGAGATTTTTTTTTGGTATATTGCATAATATTCTACATTGCAATGTGGTAATTTCACTTTCAAATAAAAGCTGGAAAACTCTGGTATAGGAAGCAACAGCAACATTAAAAGAACACTGTTACATAGTGTAATGTGTCTGTGTTTTTTTAACCTAAATGTTGCAGGTATCCACAAAATCTACGGTAGTTAATTTATTCCGTTTGTGAACAAAATGACGAACGAAAGCAATTAGCAACTGATGCAATGGTTTTTAATTCAGTGCTGTATCTAGATCGTCTATTTGAATTAATAGAGAATATCAAAATGTGTTACCTTTAGGTCTTTAAAATACAAAATGACAGTTTACACAGAAAGGATCTCTTAAACCCTGGCCAATTTCTACTAGCATGAAGATATATTTTTTACTGGAAAAGACAAATCACTTCTATAAGTCATTCTCAATAATAGCAACAGCCAAATGCTGTAAATGTAAATTAAAGCTCACCAAACTAGAGAGAAACTTTGACAGCCAGTGGCTCTTGGCCATGGAGACAGCATTCAAATACAGGCAACATTGGCTAGAAACCTTCTTCATTCCTCTTGTAGCAGAATGACTGGCTTCAATATCTCAGTCTTCTTGTTTTAACAGGTTCCCAGGTCAATAAATGATCATCCTACACCACTTGTGTGGTGGTATTTTATGAGGATATTCCTGGATTTACACTGGGTGTTCTATCTGGTTGGTATGGTCCTGACAAAACATTATGGGTCCGTGCCAAAGATCGCCACCTCTTCGCTGATCACCACCTTCCAACCGTGAGCATTCCACTGAGAGACCCAGGGTATCGTCAACCCAGAACTCACCTGACACATCGGATGACAAGGGCATCAGGAACTGTGCATCAGGGGAGAAGGTTCAGTCACATCTGCATTCACGGAACACCCTCCCTAAGCAGCTGCTTGCCATTACCTAATTACTGACTGTCTACTACACACATGTTCTTTATCCAACCTTGATTGTCTTGGCTATTTAAAGTCATGATGCACTTACTAAAATTACAGTCTTCCCTAGCTTTAGCTGTCAGGTCTAAAGGTTTTAATTGTTCTTGTGATTCTGGTTACCTTGAGATGTGTTTTTTTATTTGACAGATTGTGTTTTTGGGTATTTTGGATTTTACTCCATACCTTGACCTACTTTAACCTTCATTTGGAATTGCTTTTGATACACACACATATATAATTTGTCACCTATATAAACTATTTGGTCTATAATCTATATGTTTGGGTGACTATCTCATCAGTCCAAAATCTCCCACAGGTGTTCAACTGGGTTGAGTGACTGAGAAGGCCATAGCATTTGATTTACAGTGAGGTCCAAAAGTCTGAGACCACACTGAAATATCTGGGATGTGGAGTCCACGCATAGCAAAAGGGGGAATATAATATTTAATTTAATATAATTAAAATAAATGATCACATTATTACATTTTCTAAATTACATTTAAAAAATGCAAAAATGTATTGTACATCATACTTTTTATAAACTATTCAGTCAGCCCTAGTTCCCTGTGGATGGGGGCATTGTGATCCTGGAACAGACGATTCCCATTAGGATAGAAATGTTTTGTCATAGGATAAAGATGATCAGTAGGTCTAAGTTTTTTGGACGGATATGCAGTGTCCCTTCCCTCTAAGGCAGGGGTCTTCAATCTTATCTGCAAAGGGGCCAGTGATGCTGCAGGCTTTCACTGCAACCAAGTAGAAGCCACACCTGATTCCACTTGTCTGGTCCAACTTGGTCCCCAATCAACTATCGAGTGTGCCTCCTATTTGGCTGGAATGAAAGCCTGCAGTCACACTGGCCGATAAGATTGAAGACCCATGCTCTAAGAGAATAAATGGACCTAAACCATGCCACACTTGTGCTTGTGACTTAGGCCATGGCATCATCTGTGACTGAGTAAATGCACAGCTGTGTCTATCTTGAGAAAGTCATAGATGATGCCATGGCCAGTGCCTCCACTATTGTAACAATACATGCAGATTTCTTTGGTGCTTTACTTATCATCCTACTATTTAAGCAGCAGCTGAAATCTTACTTGAAAACTTCAAAATCCTCCCTTTTTCCCTTTTTAAGGACCCTACACTCATCTCCTACAGATGGGACAAAAACATTAAAGAAATGCTTCACTAGGAATAAATGAAATGATCAGCCTAATGATAATTACATAACTTCTGCATACAACCATTCAGGATGTTCCACCTGCAAATTTATTTACATATAGACTAAAATCACAGGCCCTTAAGGATAAGGTTTTGTTATTGATCACTCCCTGTGCAGCCTGAAGGAGTTATTTATAATCATTTCTCTTGTAAAAGGTGCAATCAGAGAAAACAAGGACTGGCTGATTGTTTTGTGGAGTACCTTTGTACCATAAGAATGAAGGATTTCTCCTTTCCAGTTGCCAGAATTTTCAACAGTAACAGGCAACACCAGTTTGTTTTCATTGCTGTGGCAGGAATGAATTAAGGAAACAGATGACTGACTGAGTGACCATGTTATTGAGTAGAGAGTGAGCGAGAGCATGCGAGAGAGAAGAGATATCAAAGAGAGGAGGGAGATTAATGGGCAGTGTGTAGAAATCTATTTTTTTAACAGACTGTAACAAAGGCAGTTCATAGCTAAACTCAAAACAGTTAAAACTAAGCACTCATAACAAATCATGTATGACTGTGCACATCTGCACAGGAAGAGATAGTATTGTCTATTCAGATTTTGGTGCGTGGGAGAGGAATGCAGCTCTTGCTGTCTGGTTCCTGTCCTTTCGTGCACTTTCAATGAACCGCAATGCTGCATGTTTTGGAGAGTTTGTCCTCATCTGTGTGTGCAGTGTGTGGATTGTAGCAATTCAGTCAACACTATACTTCACGGAAGTTCAAACTTGTATGAATTAACAAGAGCTAGCTATCTATTGAACCTAACAAGCTACTGAAACCCCAGCAGCCAGTTAACGTTACTTTTCTTAATATACTGTTGATAAGGTGGTGTTCATAGCTCACTTGGTTATCACTTGGTTAGGAAATAGCACATTTTCAGATTAGTTGTGTCCATTATCTACATATAAAAAGTAATTACTCAAATAGTTTTTTTACGTATTATCTTGATCACTACTTTTATTATTGCTCATGTGAATTGTTACTACACTATCCTTACTTTTACTCAAGTGAGTATGGTGTTTACTCTTTCCACCACTGGAGGATGCACAGCTTATGGTATACTATTTTATCCATAAAGAGAGGTTTTGATACAGATTTGGTAAACAAAATCCTAACACTTTTGCCAACAGTTCTGGAAATGGTTGGCCAATTACTGTGCAGCATACTGCTAATGCCTGGTTATGGCTATGCAGAGAGCAGAAGAAGAAGAGAAACCATGGAATGAAGAGTGTTGATGAGATGTGGAAGGTAACACAAGGTGTGAACCCTTGAAAAGATGGAGTTATTGTGCTGTGAAGATATAGGAGTGGAGTCGGAGTATATAACGCCAGGAACTTTTTACATGCTACATGCTTGTGGGCTGTTACACGGAGCTAAAATGTACAAATGAAGAAGAGGCATGTTAACGGCACAACCCCAACCTTGTCCAAAGCTACTGCACCTTCAGCATCTCTGGCTGAATCTCATCAATCAATCTCATCTCCTGCAGCCACTATGAAGGTTTTTTTTTTCATGATAGTAACCATAGCCACAGAGATGGACTCCAAAACACCGAAAAATGCTGGCACTGCCTCCTGAAGCAAGGTCATGTCCACCTGGTTAAGGAGTTCCTTCTTCAACTTGATGGCCACATTTTCACCACATCTCCCTCCTTTAGTAGGGCTGGAGAATTTCTAGGTGTTCCTCAAAGTGGTGTATGACGATATTTGCAATAAATACCATTACGTTATGTGTTGAACCATGGTCCTGGAGAAACGACATTTCATTCCAATGTATACAAGATGAATGACAGTAACGACCCTCTTGATTTGACATGATCTGATGAAACTGTTGCCCAATGAGCAATGAGACTAGCCCTGCTAGTCATGGCTACACTCTAAAGTGCACTTTAGTACACTCTTAAAGACCTGCCTAGGATGTGACTCCCACTGCATAGGGCTCACTCTAATCCAATGCTAGGTGTTGTGGAACCAGGTTTCAGTGACCTGGTTGACTATGATGGTTTCATGTTCCTGAAACCTGCAATCATCTTTCCAGGGCAGCATGTCCAAAGGGTGGCCTTGGCACACAGAACAGATTTTACAGCGCTGATTTACACACATCCCCTGAAGCTGATGGTGCTAACCATGCTTACACTTGTGTGCAAACCAAGTTGTTGTACGCCATGTCCTGGCCTAGGTTTCCCACTGACAGGAGCAAAAGGTGTCAGTCAATCAACTGACAGAAGAATCAGCTTTTGCAGACTGGAATATTTGTTCCAGTGTTAGCAGTAGAACAGCTAACATACTGCCAGTGTATTCCATGCACAATGTAATATTGTAAATTTTCACTTGAATGTCATCGGCGGATCTGTACTTGGGCAGGGCGCATCTGGGCGTAGAGCGTTGTCTGATGACGTGATGCCAGGCCAATCTGCTCATGATCCACCATACTAGCTAAAGCATGTGTAATGGAGCGTGGGTGCTGCTGGGTTGTCAGTCAAAAACCTCCTTTAAAGCTCTTCCTTGCACTGTGCAAAAGAAGACATTCGGTGCTGTGGGTTGCATGTAGGTTGCACATCACTATCCAGTTCCACTCAGGTGATCGTCATCTTAAGTTTGGCTGTCAAGGCCAGTTTTGAGCCTGTCAGTGGTGCATGCATTTCAGAATGACCGAGCTCTATATCCCAAAAGCACATGTCTAGCAAAAATAACTTAAATGTCTTTTCTTCTCAAGCCCTTCTCTGCACTATATTTTATACCTTTATGTTTTTAATTATTTGGTGGTCATAAAAGGAAAAATATATATATATATATGTGTGTGTGTGTGTGTGTGTATGTATAGTTATGCCTGTAGCTTTTACTCCATGTTTGATAATACTACACATCCTTACTACTGTTCCCATAATGCACTGCATCATGTCGATGAGGTCACTGACTCGCATTTGCTCCATTTTTACATTCTTGTCATGTATTTTTGCCAGCCTTATCCTGGAATATTATCATCTCCCAGTATTCCTGTCTGATTTAGGTTATTATGCTCCACATTCAACAAAACATCCTACAGCAGAGGATGACTATACACAAGATTGCCATGGCTACAGCAACACCTCTGATTGGTGTGTTTCACTTTGGGATCCTGGGTAACGTGGTACAGAAAAAAGACTTCTGTAAATAAAAGCAGTTTTAAAAAAAAAAAAAGTTCAAAATAAAAATCAGACTGACTTTTTTTTTTACATTTGTGCTATCTTATCAGTTTTTAATTATTATTATTATTATTATTTTAATTATCTCTAAAAATCAAATTCTCTCTCAGAAATGTAAGGTCTCCTCACACACTCGCTCACAGTAACCACTTTATCTTGGTCAGACTGGCAGTAAATCTAGACCCTTGAAGGGACGTTGGTGCATCGCAGGGCACCGTGCATACACAATCACACCTAGGAGCAATTTATGTTTTTGAGAGGTAGGAGGAAACCCAGAAGAAACCCATGAGGAGAACATGCATGCAATCTCCACACAGACAGTAAACTGAGCTCAGGATCAAACCAAGGCCACAGCGCCTCCCAAAATTCTCCCGAAATTCTCTACTGCAAAAATTAATGCCATATTTATCCCGAGTAAAAACAGCCCAAGCAGTATCCCAGAGTTAACCACACATATGCTTCATCTTAATCCGTCAAAGGATCATTAATGGAAATACTAAACGCCACCTTCACAGCCTTCTCTGTTCACATCCTGATCTTGACAGCCTTCACTGTTCATTGTGGCTTGTGGAAAGTTGTCCCACTTAAGTGGCTGCCTGAGGAACACACTGATTCACAGGACACAAATAGAGAACACTAATGCATAACAGAATAGCTAGAGTTTTGATTTTGCTATACTGATTAATTAGCATTTCATACTGTACTTCAAACACTGCTAGTAAACATAATTTTAGCAAAGATGAATCACAGCCTAACAAAAACTGGGCTCACATGGAAAATACGTGAGATGTTTCTACGCTGAAATCTTCAAGTAACAGCAATGAAATCATGGATATTATATTTATACAGAAGTCATGTTCAATTAGGAGAAAAACAAATTGTATTCCACTGCATGACTGCTTTATGATTTCAAATCCTTAAATATATATAAGTCATGTAAGGTGAACCCAACATTTAATCATTTTACTGGCTAATTACTCTGCTATGATTCGGGGGAAATGTGTTTTCCAGATGACAGATCTCCATGGCATTGGCACGCTAGCTAGCCAACTAAGCTTTACATTTACAGTTGAATTAATACAAACTGTTTTCATAATATGAATGTTTCTTAATAGGTCTAGACAGCAAGCAGATGATGTTGGCATGAACTGCTATTTCCAGCAAGTGTTCATTTCTACTAGATTCTTAAAAAGAAACAACTTGTCCAAGTATTTGCATTCAAATCTACACCTCTGGGTGGCAAATTTTATTTTACAAGCTGCACAAATATAAAACATTCATGTAATAAGTTCATTTAAAAAAAAAAAAGGTAAATAGTTTTTGTTTAAAGCAGGACTTTATTACATTTAGAACATTATAAATAAAAAAGTGCATAAAAAAAAAAACATTTCAAATTTTTGTACAACTATATACAAAGATTGCCATTGTGCCAAATAACGTGGAAGCAGTTCCTCAAGCTAAATTAAGGACTCAATCCTTAGTCTTCATATTGAGAAAACAAAACATTCTGTACACAAATACAAGTAGGGACCTGAAGCCTGTTGAAAGCAAAAAAAAAAAAAAAAAAACCTGCAGTCACATTGCATACATTTAATGCTAGTGTAGAACATGGTAGCAAAGGTTTATGCTCCTGTTCACGGTGTTTCACTAGCCATCACTGGTCATTAGCCACTGAGGTAGAAGACTTTCAAAGTCCCTGGTATTACTTACAGAAGAGAGAATTTATTAAAGGAATCATTCATAGCTATAAGAAGGATGGTTCTCTCTTCAGGTTACGTGTTTGACCTGTTAAGGAACAGCTGTATGCTCTCACTTGTCTTCTAAGTCTGCTGTGATTGTGCTGGTTACAGCTGGAAGATTTCACAGCTTATGCTATAAATGTTTCGACGTCCTGGGGGTAAACTCTCCAAAAAGCACAATGAAAAATGTATAAAAACTAGGTATTCATTTAAAAATTTAAAATAACGTTTCCAGTGTAGACCACTGAACACCTTCCATTTCTATACACCCCGTTTTCTTACAGTTCAAAATAGGGGTAAAAAATAATCTGTACAAGCATGTGACAGTAGGAAGCTGCAGTAAGTCGTACGACTCGAGCTGGCTAGATCTCACACAACTCAGGCGCAGTAAATGACAACGGAGTCAAAGATATGTGAAAAAAAAAAAATGCAGTGAAAATTACCTTCATTAAAAACGTTAACTCAACCATGTGTTCAGTGGAAATGAGTTCTAATAATCCAGCTACTCTCTGATAAAATACAGAGCCACAATGATAAGGTGCCAGTGGTGGATTCTCCAGGTATTATGGAGAGCTTCAAACTCAGTAGCAAGAACACATTTAAAAGCTAAAATACTGTTTGTTTTATTCTACAGCCCTGGTGTAATGAGGTCCAGCGCTATGGATGTGAGCACTCATTAACGGGACATACACAAGGTATCGATGTTCAACGTGTTTAAAAAGGAAAGTCATTTGCTCTGGATTTTCCAGCAAAAATAAAATATGGCCATAGAGATACAAAGGGAACTTTTCTGGACGAAAAAATGGAAACTGAAAACTCAACCGCCTCCATGTTAAGCAAATGCCGCACACATTAGACGCACACTAGCTAGCTCTCCTTTATCACTTCAGAATCACCAGCTGAAGAGGGTGAAAGCTGGCATGTGTTTCCTCCAAGGCAAGTGAGGCCAGCTACCATCTCTCTTCTCACGCTACATCACAGCACAGCTGAACACACACATTTAGGAAAGCACTAGACGCCCACTTCGATATACACGAGGTCACATACACCCAAGGTTGGTCAGTGATGCTCTGACTGACAGGGATGCTCCTTTTCCCATCCAGACAGCACGGCCATTTTTGATCTCTTGGCTTCCCCCATAACAGATGGCTGTGGCATTGTCATATTCGAGCTTTCCTGTTGCGTCACTCAGGAGCCCAGATCGAAGAAAATGTCTTACCTGGACTAAAACTGTCCTAAAGTTGGAACAGATTTCTAACATGAATAATCTAATACATTTTTCTGTTTCCTCCATCTATTCATTTCTTCCCATCTGGCCCATGCGCAGTTGTTACAGATCCCTCTCATTCAGAGTAGTAATTCTCCTAGTTGAGAAAGCGTCTACATCGCCTAGCACCACAGTTACAGTGCAGCTTGTTGCTGGCATCTTCGATCGGGAATTTGTAGTCATAAGTGAGCTCCTCCCCACGGTAGATCTTCCTCAGTGCAAATATGACAATGTGCTTCTGGCCTTCCACATTAATAACCCTCGAGTAACAGTTCGGCTCACACGAGTGGTTAATAAAACGTGCTGCGTTGCCGTGCATGGTGGCATCCACTACATCGAAGTCATCGATGCGAAACATGTAGCAGCCGATGCCCTAGACAGAGCGACAGAGAGCGAGACAGAAACATAAAGGGATGACGTTGAAGTGTGAGGAGCAGAAAAAGACAAGAGCATAAACTTTTCAGATTGACTCTGAAATGCCTCGATATCGTCCATCTTACATACCTTACTGCTGTAATAGTTCTCCCGCTTGTCAGTCAGGACTGAACGAATGACATTACCAGCGTACTCGATCACCATCTCTCCAGCTTCTATGTTGCGTTTGCAGAAAAGGCCACGCCCATGAATAGCAGATCTACCAAAAAAAAAAATCATTTTAACCCATATGAGCGCACATAATCTTCAGGTACTCACAGCAATATCAGAGGCATGATTGTGCAGCTTAACATCAATTTAAATTTCATCACACACATGCGTTCTACAACCTCTTTCACAGGGAACTGAGAAAAACCTGCATTACAGATGCAATCTGGCTGCTTTACCTATAAACCCCAACAGCTTCTTTAGAGGTTTTCTCTAGATGTCTGAACCTCATTGCCATTGGTAACTCCATGCTGGTGGCACGTCTAAAATATTTTGGAATTGAAAGAGAGGGAAAAAAAAAAAAAAAAGTTATCTTCACAAACATCAGAGGCATATTCCATTCACACATTCACACAAAGGGAGGCCGTTTATTCCATCCGTAAGATATATACAGATAATGTTCCAGAAAGAAAAAAATAAAATAAAAAATGTACAGTTACAAACTGACCTGCTGCATTTGAGCTTGACATCATCCTCATCTTCATCACACGGCCTGCTCTCAGGAAGCTGCCGGTGTTGGGAGGCCAAGAAGTTAAACATGTCAAAAGTGTTTTTCCTGCAGGATGGGAAACAAGTATTCTTCGTTATGGACATATGAGACACTGAGCTCAATGTAGTGCAAGAGAGAAGAAGGAGCAGGGAAAAATCTGTAGTCCCGACATGTACACCAATACACGGTGTACCAGCAAATACCACCCAATGCACTGTGTAACAACAAAGTACTTATATTTAAATGTTATCAAAATTAAACGTGTTTTATATTTTTAAATAAACATAACGTCAGAACATCTACTCTTAAAATATTAACTAGGTCACTAGTAGTCAGTAGGCCTATGATTTTGGTCGCAGTAAATTACTGGGATGTAGCAGTTGACATTTTGTCATTACTACACCACCATTAGGGAAATACAATACGCAAGCCGGTCAGTGGCATTACATTCCTTGGATATTTTTTTCATAAGTTAAATTCTCATTCCCAATTTATACATCCCAGCCTGCTTCCATCATTTCATTCTCAAAATATAGAGCTTTTCACATGACAGGTGACAAATACTCTACCTTCCTGTGTGAAAGATCCAAATTTGCCCACTTAGCATAGCTTTTCATACAGTAGTATTTAATAAAAAAAATAAATAAAACATCTCCAGTATAGTAACTATAGGTGCCAAACTACCCACGCTAAGCACAGCTAGAGCTGGTCCAAAAACAGCATGCCTAAATGAAAAATGTTTGACATTTAAACTGTTCACCACCTTTTGTATTCAGCAAAATATGAACATATCTATGCTGACGAAGTTATTTACTGAAGTAACTAGTAGCCTAATCAAAATTCATAGCCTTGCTAGTAGGTGCTGAAATTAGAGCAAACTCAAATGCTGACTAGTCGTATTAGACTCTTGACAGATTTTAAAAAACAAGTCCAACTCGGCGTCCACGGGGATGCCTCCTCCTCCACCACCACCAAGTCTAGCCCATTTGACCTTGCTGTGATCTTGACCCTGTTTGGATCA
Organism: Pangasianodon hypophthalmus; assembly: GCF_027358585.1. Lineage (NCBI taxonomy): Eukaryota > Metazoa > Chordata > Actinopteri > Siluriformes > Pangasiidae > Pangasianodon > Pangasianodon hypophthalmus. Next base: position 13,229,025 of record NC_069738.1, read on the forward strand.
ATTCCAAAATCTAATCAGTTCATCTGCTGGTTTCGATGATAATTCTGTATAAATCCTGCAAACGTTCAACCACTCATTCTTGAGATATACCGCTGACAAGAATCTCGGACAGACGCACGGATGGACGCACTGATGGCAAAAATCTTAAGATAGCCGGAAAATAAACCTTGATTCCATGAACATGATCATGCAAGTAACATATCTTTATGCCAAACATGAAGGAAGCTATTGAAGAAAAACTGTTTCAGAAGAGTTGACCTTGCTGTGACCTTGACCCTGTTTGGATCAATTCCAAAACCTAATCAGTTCCTCTTCTGGTTACGATGATAATTCCATGCAAATTCTACAAACATTCAATGTTTGTTCTTGAGATTTCGTGCTTAAGAGTATCTCGGATAGACGCACAAACGGGTGCACTGACAGCCCGAAAATGTAATGCCTCCAAAATGAGTGTTTGGTTAAAAATTTGCTATCCGAAGTTAGAGAACTATCTTGCAAAAGTTCAACCTGCAGGCAGGCGGCCGTGTGCTTGTCTCGATTTTTTGCGCTTGCCACAGCGAGAGTGAAAATTTCTCATCACTATAGCAGATGTGCTAGTGCTGCCCTAGTTATAAAATTAATTTTTATTTGCCAGTGTATATACACACACACACACACACACACACACCAGTCATATCAGTACATCCACAGCCACACCCCTAACACCCCTAACATCCACAGCCACACCCCGAACATCACTGCACAGACCACACTCACTTGGCTTGGTGGTCATTGATCTTTGTTAGAAACCTTTTGTGATAACATGAACATCGCTATTGTTCAACTGCCTAATTGTATGGTTCATTATTTTTGCAGTTTGCTTGAAAAAAATATAAATAAAAGTCACCCTTTAGCCTACTGACAAGTTTAGTGGCCTTGCAACACTGTTCAAATATCTTATATAAAATATATTAATATAATGATAAAAAATGAATTCTTTTACTGGTTTATACCTTGTATAGACTTCGGCACGAGCACAGCCACTAGGGTTTATCGGTAGCTCTTCCTCAGCTTTTTCTTGTTGGTGGAACCGGAATCGGTGGTTGTAGCACTGCGAGGCCCCCTGCAGCTGCTCCAGCAAGAACAGCACAGCATCGTGAAGGACACCCAGGACCCTGGCACCACTCATTCTGCCCAGTGGCAGCTGCTCAAGTCTGTAGCCTGTCCGTGCCTCTTGGACGCCATCCACTACTGCCTTCCAAGCCACTAAAGCAGTCGAGAAAGGAGAAAATGGAGGTATAAATACTCTTCTGATGCCAAATACGAATGAAATTCTTTACAGTAGAATATTTGTTTTTTATTTATGGCATCACGGCACTGCAGAATAAGTTTTTTACCCTCTATGCTATCTGCCTCCACACTGAAGCCATCATCACTAGTAATTTTGAACAACAGGTGAGGCTTATCCTGACTGGAACACCCATCTTGCTCGTTCTTAAATGGTGATGAAGAATCCTCATCTGAACTCCATCCTTAGATGAAAGGGGGAAAAAAAAAGGTTTCACCATTCAGGAATACTCAAATAAAAAATCATTACAATACAAAGTTGTTTCAGCAATACCTGAACAGGGGCCCCAGTCGGACAAGTCACTGTTTCTGGAGCTGACCCATACATGATTTTTGTCATGGTTGCTTTCGCTTTCCTGCAGTTCACAGGGTTCACATTCCTTTGGAATACTTCTATAAAAAGCAAACGGATTGAAGTGAGTCTAAAGACTTTAACTGTAGTACTTGTAAAAGTGCATATAATTTAATAGCGAACCTTTCGATTTCAAGTTCTTTGGCTTCGTTACTCTTTGGTTCACAAAGATTTTCAACTTCTGGCTGGTTAAAATGCAGCACCTCCTTAATGGATGGGGCTTTAATGCGGACTCCAAGTGATCTACAGTTGAGGAAGGACATTATGATTTGTATGTTTTCAACACAAAAGCACATGTTTAATTCCTGGTAACAGTCTGACTAACCTGTTTAGCTCATCCTGAGAGCTAAGAACTGTTGGCTCTGTGGAGGTGGTCTTGCATTGTTTTACAACAGTTCGTTCTGATACTGACGACACCCTCTTGACCCTGACCTGAGGCCTCGAATGGGACAGAATGTTGGGCTTAGTTTGCCGATGCAATCCTGTGAATTGTTTAACCACATCAGTAGACTCAGGAGACTGTAGCTTATTAAGGTATGGGTGGACCTGGAAGTGGGATGGGCTCAGCGCATGGGGGTTTGTCATGTCCCTGTGGCTTGCCATGGCTCTCTCAATTATTGCCTGTGCATCCTCCCCTTGGATCCTTTCTAACACTGGTGTACTTGGCACTGACACATTCTTTAGCTTTACACCACTGGTTCCTCTCATAGGTATACTGCCGCTGCTCATCTGCACTGCTGAAGATTTCTGAGGTAGTCTCCTGATCAAAACTTTAGTTGAGGGTGCTGCACCATTGGTATATGATACTACATGTGTGGTTGGACCTTGGCTGGGGCTTGTTTGTGGTACTGGGGTCACCAGGACTCTGGGAACGGCTCTGTGAACGAGGTTATGACTGTGGATGATCTTAGCAATCTGGCTAATCTGGCTGTAAGAAGGTGAACTAGCACTAGGTATCTGGTAACTATTGGTCTGTGGGTCTTTTATTAAAATTTGACCAGAGCGGTTGACAAGCAAAACTTGAGGGCTAGACAATGCACCAGTCACACTTGTTTTTGTAGAGGTAGGAAGGCGGATGGCAAGAGGTCGGCCCTTTGTTGCATCCTTGAGCTGAGAGTCCGGACCATTAATTACAACTGGAGAGGAAGTGACCACGTGGTTTCTTTGTGGAAAAACTGAGAGAGCAGGTAACGTGGAAACATTGTTAACAGATAAAGACATAGGCAAGGACGTGACAGTAGGTACAGCCATATTGACTACTCTGTGATGTGTAACAGGCTGTGGGATAATAAAACTTCTATGTGGGGCTGGACCAGAAGTGATAATTCTCACTTTTCCAACACTGCTCATAGGAGGTGGTTCTGACAAGGCAATCTGCTCTGGATCTTTCTCAAGGCTGCCCAACGCTGAGGAGTCACATATATTCACCAAGCTTCCATCTTGAGCAGAGACAAAATCATCACTAGCCGGATCCAGCACCACCTCGTTCAAGTGATCCAGTGGCGCACTGTCCATTAGAATGTCCTCATGTCCGGCAAGTAGATCACTGCTTGTGTCAAACATGGGAGGCGATAACACCACATCTTGTACATCTGCCTCAGGTGTCAGCTGCATCTCTTGCACCATTAAATCCTTCACAGACGTACCTTCTTGTGGTGCGAATACCTCAGCAACAGAGTCAACAATCATGTCACCACTCTTCTGTAAGAATGCCGATCCCTGAAATTTCTCCAAGATATTTGGCTCATCGTCCATATGTACAGATTCTGTCACAAAGGACTCAGCTTTGCCAGTGCACACTAGCCTGCTTCCAGAGTGTCCTCCCACAGAAGCAGTGCCCTTTGATGTGTCCTGACTATGATAACTATTCCCTACATCCTGAGTATTGTCCTCTCCACTGGCTTCACCTGCATCACTTTCTGAATTGTTGTCCGCTCCATCCAGCTGAGAGATCGATTGCGAGGTAGGAAGGAGCGTTAACCCTGTCTGTGCAGAATCGCAGACTACTACTGTGCGAGAGAAATTAAAGTAATGGTCAGAGCCTTCATTAGTTGACTCTTGCTCCAGTTGCTCTTCAGCTGCTGAAAGGCCAGAAAAATCTTTTATTCTGGAGCTGTATCTACTGGCACCTGCGCCTGAAACTAGATTTTCATCGACCAAGCCGTTTCCTTCAGTCAGTAACCCCTGTCCCTGCTCTGCCACTTCTGCTCCACTGCCATGCTGACCAAAGTGCAAGGCCACGTTCTCATTTAGCAAGGCCTCATCGAATTCAAGTTTTTCATTCAACACAGAGGCAACGGCTACATCTGTGTCAGTATCAAACTGTGTAGAGAGCAATTCTTGGTCTGACGACAGTGGCATTGTGTCACCATCGTTCATAACTGCAATCATGGAGATGCGTTCCTCTGGCATTCCAGCAGCATCTTCAGGCTCTAAAGAGGCAGAGAAATCCTGAGGTACTTCTGCGGACTCTTGTGGTGTTACCTTTAAGTGCTGCTGAATCTTTGGAGAGTGACATGGTGACAAGACGAAAGTTGAAGGGGGACTCGCAACTGCACCTTGCCGGGGGGAGTATGCCGAAGTAGCACCAGAAGGGGAGGAAGGAGGGCGGCCCCTGCGGCGAGGTGACAGAGAGCTCAAGGGGTTTTCATGAGAGCCAAGTGGAGAGACAGGCGAGCTAAATGGGAGCGATCTGGGGTGAAGACCAGCTCCTGTGCACAATTTCACTGGCCCGGAGGGGGATGTATGGGGAGGTGAGGCATTCCGGCTGCGTAAGGAAAGCCTTCTTGACCGACGTGTCTCATCAAGATCACTGATGGTCAGGATGTGATGGGAAGAGGAAACTGCAGTCCCTATGGATGGGGAAACATGCACATATATATAAAAAATGTATACATATAACAAAAAGCATTTTATTTTACTGTTAGCTTGGGAGGAAAACACACCTGGTGAGGGCAATGGTCTGAATGTCCCACCAGCTGGTCTCCTGTTGTGAGGGTGCCCAGTAGTTTTAGATCCTGTTCCTGAGTCCAGTTTGGAGTTGGGAGACGGGGTGCTGGGAGTGAGCTTCATGGCAAGATCTGCCTCTGTGGTGTCCATATCTAAGAAACAAATAATTAAATAAGTCTTTGAAGGTTTTCAGTTATCTAGGTCATAGTCGGTGTCGCAGTAGCATCAAGTCTTGTTGAATAGACTTGCATTCAGCTCATGATGACATTTCACCACTCATCCAAGAAATGTTCCTGAAGAGTAGTAAAATAGGGCGTCTATATCAAACTGCAAACCGAGTCCTGAACTTCTTTATTAATTCTTTACAGTGCAGTATCATCGAAGTCGTTTTAACTGTTTTCGCAGTAATCACTAGCACCATTCGGTCAAACTGAACAAACACTTTCACCAAGACTTTCTACTGGGTGACAATGCTGACCAATTTTCGTAAAGAAAGAACAAGACAGAGAAGGGTTTTCTACATATATTTTGCCTACATCTCAATATACTCTACTCTCATAATCTAACATAACCAACTCTAGAATACAGCAGAACAGACTAGAACAAAAACATAGAATACATTTCCTTTTTATGAGTACCAATACGACAGACCATTTTTCAGTGTCCCATTTATACCAGGCAGTTTATCATTTGAGAGTGTGAAGAATTAATATAACAAGCACCAGTAATACAAGCACCAGTGGAAAGGAATAAGCTGGTGTTTCATCCAGAGGACCTGCTTATTTGATTCACAAGTTGGAAAAGCTTTACCAAATATAGAGAGGCAATGCTACTGTAGTTACGTCCCTATAAATCAACACTAATCATCATGCATGGCAGATGAACATAAACTAAAATACAACTATTTGCCCCAATTAGTTTTTTAATTTACATTTATCCCTTAAATTAGTTCAGTTTCATAACAAAAACTTATAGATAGGATGTGAAGCTTAGAATAATCTCACCTTCATGTTGTTTTGGGCTGTGTGCAATAGTGCAGTTCTCTTCCTGGTTTCGCGCTAGATGTGGCGTTTTCCGTGGTGATGATGGCTGTATATCAGTCACTCTGCAGGTGTACTTGCATGGCTTTCGTGGGTCGACTGTGCTCCAGTACCACCGAGTGCACCTAAAAACGACACCAATGACCTTCTGAAAAATACTGCTAGTTGTCAAGACATTTCTAGCACCAAGTTAAAAGAATGGTGCAACAGTCTTTCTTAGATAATCACTTTAAAATGAAAAATGGGTTAAACTTTATAAATGTATGGAAATGGGTAATGTATAAACCATAGGTATTGTATCTTATTAACCTACATGTTAGCTCTTGTAAAAATGTTAAAGCAATATAATAAATGTTATAATATATTACTTACTGGTAACCCACAGGATACAATTTTCCTGCATTTGCAGATAACTCTGTCAGCACACCCAATCTGTGTATCTTCAAAGAGCCTATTATGGAAATAAAAAAAAGCTAAATAAAGTTATGATATGTGCGGGTAGCTCGGAAAAATCTATTCGATGCACTTAAGCTGCTACTAAAACTGGTTTATTGGCCCAGTGACTACTGTATTCACATCAGGGGAACTGGTATATGATTTTTCAGTTTCCTATTGATTTACATACCAATCATTACATTAATGGACTCTGGTTCCAAGCCTGTTAGAAACTTCCTTCGAAGGTTAATGCCTTCAAAATCTACATAGACTCGTCTGAGAACCTCAAATCCATTCATCACCTATAAAAGAGGAAATCATTATTTTAATTCACAGAACGTAAGAGTGTGGGTTATGAAGAAACGTAAAGAAACGTAATTTTGCTCAACACGAAACCTTGTTGCTGACGAGGTCACGGTGTTTGTAACAGTAGACCTTCTTATCGCTCTGAAAGACACAATGGCTGGCACGAGCACACATGAAGTGGTAATTACTCTGACAGGAAGAGAGACAGCAGCCCACTGTCGCCCCAGCCTGGCTACACCGCTCACAACGCTACAGAGAAACGAGAGAAAGTGTTTCTAGTCTCAACCACCGATGACAATGCACTGATCCACCTACAGTTGCCTTTGGTCCTGAATGCAAACCAGTTAACAGGAAAGGCAACTTCGAAATGAATTTGTACTTACCATGAAACGTCCTCTGGCCACAGCGCTGTGCACATGCAACAACGCACCCCTGACCTCTTGCACCTCCGCTGACCAGATGCAACAGTTTACATGAGCCCACTCATTTTGGCCCAGGTACAGCAGCCTGCCTGCGTCCTGTAAACACAGTTATCAGACAGCTGCATACAGAAGGTATGTAATAATATATATAAAAATGCCTTCGCTGTTTTAGGCCCTAAACTCTGGAATAGCTTACCAGTTCATGTTAGATCTGCTCCTACTTTACAGGTTTTTAAATCTCTACTCAAAACACATTACTTCTCCATCGCTTTCAATGTCCCTTGATGTTTCATCTCTGTTTTTGACTTGATGGCAATCCTGGTTTTATTTCTTAAATTTTGTTATATTTTAAAATAGAGTTGTTGATGTAATTTGGTTTTTAGCTGTGATTTTATTTATTAACTTTATGTTTTATTTACTACTTATTTTATTTGATGCTGTAAAGCACATTGGTCAGCTGCTGCTGCTGTTGTAAATGGTGCTATATAAATAAATTAAACTTGAAACCTGAACTTAAAAATAATAATAATATGAATAACTTACAGTGGGTTTGGCATCACCCTGCTGCTGACAGAGAGAACAGTGTCTTTCATCTACACCACATCGGCTTATGCTCTGAGGCTCTGTAATTCAGTGGGACACAAATACAAGGCATTATGGACATAATTCAGACATCGAACGCTCTATAACAATCTTATGAACGAAGAGGCCTTTATTCTAGCCAAGCAGGAGCCACACCTGATTTCCCCTGTTTAATAAATTGACCTTGACCTTCAAATTATTGTTTTCTGTGTCTCCACTGCAGCTGGGAAGAAAACCTGCAGTCACAAAGGCCCTTTGTGCATAGCACTGGGCCTGAAGCTAATTTTGTGTAATTTAGTCATTAAAACAAACCAACGAAGCTTAAAGCAGTCTACCACAACAGACCACCGACTTTCACCTTTTCCTTGTGCTTTTAAATGAAGGTTCTCTTCGTTCTCGTTTGCTGTAGCATGGTCGTGCTCCTCCAACCACTGAGCGTAACTGTGCTCTTCAGATGGTGGGATTATTGCCTCTGGGAGCATACCACTGTGAAACAAAAGGGAACATTTTCAGCAAAAATTAAATAAATGAAAGAACTTGACTAGTACTTCCTATTCCTGTTGGACTCGAGTCCATTTAATGCTTAGACCCTAAGCGTATTATGAGTTTTTTAATACTTTTAATTACATTTACTTATCGCTACAGAACTATCTAACGTCTAACTTAAACATGGCTTCATTTTGTAATATTCTCTCTAATTGCTTGAGGGGAAATTTGAATTGTATGTAATAGTTACTTTATGTAATCATTTAGCCCAGTTTCATGAAGGGTGCCAATACTTCTGTAGCTGACTGTATGCATTCATCCTTTTTTTTATAAATAAACATTATATTGCAATCTCTTAATCTGGGCCCTTGGGTTAAGTTGTTTCAGGAGAATCCACTCAAAATCTTTATCCAGTGTACTTGTATGTACTATAAAAGAATTTTTGATTAATCAGACATTAATTTGTCTCTTTTCAGTTGTAAATGTTCTGTAACAGCAATAACTCCTGTTTATAACAAGTGGCATATCAGTTTATTTTTAATACACAGGAAGAAATAAATACCTTGGGAATTCTTTCATTACAGGCTTCCATGCTTTAGGGTCCTGACTGTTGAACCAAGTAAAAGTTTGCTCCAGTAACTGAAAAACAATAAATATACATGTTTATTAGAAAGCAATTTACTGACCAAAGTATTTCATGATAATTAGTCATGACTGACTATCACACAAGGCTTTACGGAAAAGAGCTTTAAGTTATAATAACAGCATGCAATCTGATTTAAAGAAATATTTGTATAATTTGGTTTACTTTTATATATAAAGCTCTGGCTTGGGCAGTGGGCCTCTGTTCCTCTGGAAGTGATTCTTCTTGCTCTAGCTGCTTTACCAGTACAGTCACCACATCCTCATGAAACGCTTTCTGTTCAGACAAAATACAAGCATTTAAACACATTAAATAAAACCATCAAAATTGCATGCGGCTCATTAACTTGCAGAAGCAGTGTTCTGGTGTCAGTCAATGGCTAGTGACTAAGATTAAGATTAATGTTAAGATTAGTGAAGTTTAATGGACTCACCAATGAAGTATACAAGCCTTCTTCAAGCTTCCTCTCCACAGCATGAAGATCACAAACCACCTTCCTACTCTTTATACTGTCAGCATCAGAACAGGCTTCACACTGGTTCAGATATCACAAACGCACATGGAAACAATTCAGCTTCACAATTCAACATGCCTTAAGGCAGGCTTTCCAAAACTTTTTGGGCAAACGACCACAAAGCGGCAACGCGAGCACTGTTGCTCACACACTCGCCTGATTCATCTGCAGGATTAAATGTGGCATCCACTAGATGGCACATCAGAGCCAAATCATTCCTGTCCATCAGGTTTCCAAACCAAACTGTCAAATGTTTTGTGATTTCATGCATAGAGACATTAAACACACTAACAAGTGCTTTCTCTCTTCAAACCGCTTAAAAACTTCCGCCGTCATCGTGACTGTTGTGATGAGCTGCGTCTCAAATCGAAAACTCCGACCTTACATTCAAAAGTACTTAATAATCTAGAAAAATCCTGAAGACTGTTACACAAAACAGACCTTTAGGTCTATGTGAAGGATGCATGAGGCCACATTAACTGTAATAGGAAAAGCTAGTAAGCGTTATTACTCAATAATGGTGTAAAAGAGTACACAAGTTTGCGATTTGAGAAAGACTAATAGTACGTACGCAACTCCCAGTAACATTTCAAAATATTAGCACACAAAATCCCTCTTTGTTTCTAATATTACATTTGTAAAATAAATGAATAAAACAAAAGAGGAGATTGTGAGTTTCTTTTACAACCCCATTTGTAAATCAAGCCCCTACTTTGGAAACCCCTGCCTTAAGCTCATATGGATAGAGAAAGAGTGAGACGTCAAAAGAAAGAATTTGTATCCTTAAATAAAGACATATAAAGATAAAAAAAAAAAATTTGAGAACCTTACCTCTGAGCACTTCTGGAGGTGATGGGTGGTCAGGGAGCTCATCAACCCATTCATGATCTTTTCCAGACCGTTGCGCAGCACACTCTGCACCACCTCCTGCCAGCCACTAGGGAAGTTTTTACTGCAGGCTGCGCAGGAGAACACCAAACTTTTCCCCCGCAACCTCTTCAGAATCTCATGCAAGTCATCTGATGGAGAAGAGAAGCATGGATGAAAAAGATATATATATTTTTTTTAAAATGTTGAAACGCAGAGAACATAGGTCTTCTCCATAATTTTGATATTTAAATGTCTGTAAGAGTAAATGAACAGATCTTTGGTTAACTGCTTAAAGGGGAAGAAGAAGGGGATCGGGAGATGGGGGATTTTAATGCGGCAATCAAATACAATTTTTCCACTGCAATTTCATCCTGTCTGTAGCAGCGCACGTGTTTGTGTGTTTCACAGACGCTTTATAGAGAAATAATGAACGTAACTGTAATGCCAGCTGAATAGTTCAGCCTGGGAAATCTTAAATGCTCACTCTCACCTCAGTGGGAAACGAGTGAAAGCTCAAGCACAGATGTTCGCATGAATTATTTGCATGTTTAGGGCCGCTTTAATGATTGTGAGCTGCACTTGCTTTCATTGTTCATCCTCTCACCTGACGTTTGGAAACACTACTACTTACGCTTCCTCATTTCAGTAACACGGGAGCGCACAGTTCCTTCACTGGTTCTAAAACATCGCATGCTGAGGGACTTTCTGCCGTAAAGCGCTGCTAGAATGGCTTTCATGTTCTAAGCCGGAAAACGAACACACACCTAATGCACACCTAAATTAAATGCCTAATTTTGTATCCATCAAAATGAAGGACGACCTTCAGAATTTTCCATCAATACATTTAAAATTCATAAATGACAGCAAATTCTCATCTAATGCAACTCCTTATCACGGTGTGTGATCGGACGGTTTCCTTTCCGCTGACACATTAAAATGCATTCCTGCTTTTTTTATTGCCTCAGCACACCGCTTTTCCTCGCAGCCACTCTCTCTTTCAACTTATAATGACACAGCAATAAATTCTGACAATGTAAGAGATTTTATACTATAGTACAATTGTATATAGTATGAATGTATCTCTGGGATTTTAGTCTGATCTGAATCTATCAAGTCAGTCATTTTTATGGACTGCGCACACACGTGTCTGGAAAGATTGCGCCGTATTTTACCTTCTATAAAATAACCAGTTGAAATAATCCGAGGCAATATACCCTGTCTAAAAGGATGTGATGGTAAAGATGGAGTTATAGCCTGTGGGAAAAGAAATTTCACATTTTTTCCTCCCCCAGTATAACGACACTCCAGGAAGACTCATCAGTTTTTGGGGCTTATTATTTAGCAAATTCAAATTATTGAGTTTTTAGTACAGGTATGACCTACAACTTGCACGGCCAAGTGCTTACAATAAAAGATATATTGTATTAAAATGGGGTCTGTGTAGTTCATACAGTAGATATGTAATTAAAAATTTATTTTTTGTTTTGTGAGATTGCTTAACCGGCATACATGATCATAAATTACTACAGACATTCTCCAGCTACATCACGCAACAAACACATGTCTGGAAGTTGCACCACACACAAAGACCAACAAATAGGGGATTTGAAATTTTTGTTTGCTTTTGTTTTATATATATATATATATATATATATACATACAGAAGGATGTGCAAAGAGATTTCTGTACAAAGATTTCGTAATAAATATTTCCACCAGCTTGTGGGGCTTTTTTTTTAACAGCCAATTACCACCGCGATAACCATGTTATTTTTAAACTGGGTATCACATTGTGGAAATTTCAACCCCTAAGTGACTGATTTTTAAATATATTATCTCTCTTTTGTCCCCCAAGCCTCTTTTCTGACCCCCTGCTCCTGTCCATACGAGAGTAAACACCACCTGAGTCTTTGCAGAGAGCAAAAGAGAGTCCATACGAGAGCAAAAGGTCCCAAGACTTTCCAAGTCCTGAATATATATATATAGAGTATATAGAGTTTCTTTTTCATATTTGATTATAGGGCATAATGTTCAGCCATCTACTGATCTCAGATGTGAATACTTGTGGCTCAAATGATGCCTCAGTTAGAAGGCATTCGAATAATTGGCTTAGTGAGGTTACTGAAAGTGCAAGCATTTTTCCAGACACACACACACACACACACACACACTAACCTGTTAGTCCCTCACACTTGGGATGCACCCAGTGGGCACATCGAGCACACTGCATCATCTTCATGTCAAATTCATGCTCAGGATAGCACTTGAGACACACTGTGCAGAAGTTTCCTGCAAAATTGTGAAATAAAACTCGAAAGGATTAACACAGTGTTACCAAAACACGAAAGACTACATTAGAAAGAAAAAAAAAACATGCACTTATTCAAAATAGAAATGTTACATGCTGCCAAATAATCACTTTACATAATGTTTACACATACAGTATGCCTATGCGCATTTTTACCATAAACTCTCATAATACTGCAGATTTTGCTCTATGACTTTCGTAGAACAGAAGCAAAAATGACATGCATGAATTTTATTATTAACATTCCTCCTGCTTTATTGCTCATTTTCTTGACTTAATTTGTTGCTGATCATATTTCCCCTTGACATCAGCAGCAATATCCAGCAACTTGTGGAAGCTGTGGTGGCTTTTGATGCAAAAAACAAAAACCCAATGTCAAGATCAACTAACTAGCAGTTGTAGTATCTTTATTTATACATTGTTAAAGCAGTACCTTGTTTGTGGAGGTTACTGCAGTCAGGGCAGAGATCCAGCTCATGATTCCAAGCCGCTCCCCAGGATTTCCCTGGTGTCACCCCACAGCTTTTGCACCGAATACACAACATACACACCTACACAAACGATTCACATTCACAAGAAATAAATTACATGTGTTATTATACACACTCACCATCCACTTTATTAGGAACACCTGTACGCCTGCTTGTTTATGCAGTTATCCACTCAGCCAATCGTGTGAGAGCAGCGCGATGCATAAAATCATGAAGATACAAGTCAAGAGCTTCAGTTCATTTGTTTTTTTACACCATTCTGTGCAAACTCTGACTGCTGTGTGTGAAAATCCCACGAGATCAACAGTTTCTGAAATACTCAAACCAGCCCATCAGGTTCATGGTTAAAGTCACAGAGATCACACTTCATTCTGATGTTTGATGTGAACATTACCTGAAGCTCTTGACCTGTATCTGCATGATTCTTTGCACTGTGCTGCCACATGACTGACTGATTAGATAACTGCATAAAAGTGCACAGGTGTTCCTAATAAAGTGGACAGTGAGTGTATATCTCACTCTGTCTAACAGCTAAGCAGCAGATGTGAGTAACAAATAATAAATGATAAACGGTGTGGTTGAAATCTCAAATCTGATTGGTTAGAAGGTGTGGACTCATTTTATATAGCAGTTCCTTCCGGGTGTAACATGAACGATTAGGTTTATATTAATGCGCTCGTTCTAATATGTTATTTTTACAGCAACAGCTCATAGACAGGGCTTTGTACAGTAGACACTCCTCACAATCTGAGGCTAATAATAAACAGATTTAAAAAAAAAAAACAAAGAAAAACCTAGAATCGTTGATGTGCTTTGAAGTTTTTTTTTGTTAGGAGACATTTATGTAGAATTTAAGAAAGGAGAGTCAGGTGGCAGCGCTGTGTAACAGTCCCGGTGCTCTATAAAGTCTCCCAACACGGGAAAGTCTTCAGGATGGAAGGATCTGCGCTTTACAGTTTCTCTGTAAAATCACAATGTGTTTTTTTTGTCTTTTTAACTTCAAATATGAGAAAAAAAAATGAGAGGCTGGTCTGTTTGAGCACGTCTGTTTCTCATTGCTACAATGCAAGTGATAACAGCACTCAACATTTAATGTAATTATAAACCCTTAAAGCATGACCTGTCATTCATTAATAAATTAAAAATTTGCAAATCGCTGTGGTGGAAGCAGAATAACACACTTCGGACCATGCTGTTAAACGAAAAGAATACGCTAAGGTGGTAACGCTTTGCATCGAGGAATATCACATCACCTCAGCGTGTATTATTTTTGTATATGAGCATGGTCTGTTATGTTATTTTTATTTATTTATTTATTTATTTATTTTTTACAGGAAGCTGGTGCACACATGCACTGCAGAAGAGCTGCAACTTACCCAAGGTGTGCTGCACTTTCCGGGTTTGGGATATGTGGGCCCGAGGCATGATGGGTGGTAGCAGTAAAAGCACCTTCTGCACTGTAAAACCGGCTACAGGAGAGAAACAAACAAGACTGAAGTACAAAGTGCACCTATTCATATTCAAATACAAAGTAAATACCAAGTAACAGCTAATGGCTTTTCACCCTGGTCACATGCAGAGAGGAATAAAATCAGCATTCAGTAACATCAAGTGGTGTTTGTACCTTTCCCTGTTTGCCCTTACGACCACAGACGTGGCAGAATTTGCAGCGCCTACAACACCAGTTCTGCAGATTTTCATTCTGTGGACGATCATCTACTGGAAGGCAGAAGCGGTGGAAGGGCTCACAGCACATCTGACAAAATATCATCTGAAAGACAAGATAAGTCTCAGAGTTGAGCTTTAACGTCTCACATACATTCACGCTGATCTTCAAGACGATCAAAAGCATTTTTCCAGACGCATTATAAAATAAACACGCAGTTTAAGAGTTTTTAAAGCAATTAAAGCCTTTAAACACATCATCAATGAACCAATTGTGTTTTCAAAAGCTTTTAAGTGAACAGTAAAAAAAATTCAATGAAATTTCCATCACTGCAAACTAAACCTGGAAGAAAACAGGCTCAATAAAAACCATACAAGGAATAAAAAGGATCAACTGACTAGGTATTGTTAAAAAACTTTAAGGTGAACAATATGCGCTACAGTTATACACCCTTACGTTGTGGTGGCCTTTACTAGCACACAGCAGACACACACACTCCGCTGTGATTGGAAGAGACGTGAGGATACTCAGCCCCCCCATCGCCCAGACGTTCTGAATGTTGCAGTCCTCCTGAAGAAAAAAAAAAAAAAAAAAAGTAAACACATAGCAAGTGTGATACTTAAAGTCTTATCAGAACTGTAATGGTTCGCTGCATCCAAGGTAAATCACCACTGACTGCATACATGAGCGGACATTGTAACAGGAATTGGTTGGCTGCAGTACAATTTTTACAACTTCGTGAACATGACCGAACCCACACTCACATTTGTCGTGTTACGGTGTTCTGTCGTTTTTACAAAGTTCAGCTGACCCTGATGTCTCCCCCAATTTTTCCTTATGATAAATGCATTTTATAGGAGTCATTTTGTGATAAATAAAAGGCCGTGGTCGATGAGATGATTGACAGTTTTGGATGACAGATGAGTCTCATGAATGCGAGCTCCTCAGAGAAGAGCTCTGTGCGTTTTTTCCCGGTTATGTTCCTCATTTTGATGTCTAAGCTAGCGCACTGTACTGATAACTAGCAAACCTGTGTGATTGAACAAAGTGATGACATTAACCAAGGCAGCTAACACTTTATTGACTGTATGCCCTTTGCTAACACTCAAAGTAGCTTGATAAGTTTAGCCTTATCTCCTTTTTAAACAAACTCCACAGACAGAACGAGTGAAGCATAAAAGATCACTTCTCCGCTCAGAGGAACAACTTACTGCAGGTGTCAGAGCGAGATGATCATCATGGAGAGGCTGTGCTGAGTGTAAATGCTGACTGATGTTTACCTTAATATTTTCAGTTGGTCCATTACATTAGCTACTTATACTTACTTTGATTAAAATGATGGATTGGATCATGTCAGCTAGCTGGCAAATAGTAGCTCAGTAAAATCATTATTTGACTACAGTTTAGCATTTTATGTATTAATTAATAACGCTTTCAGCTTCTCAAAAGTAGCTTTCCGTATCACCTAACAAAATAATCAAATATCCCGCCCACAAAGATCTCCAAGATGTGTCATTAGGAGGAGGTTTACCTGGTATTTAAACCAGGGAAGAAACTAATAAGTATGTCGACAACAAATGCATCTACTGTTGATCCTTTTTAAACTTAAAATGAAGCAAACTGGACATTGATTAAAAATATGACATCAGACTAACATCACTAAATTAATGGAGAGAATGAGAAATACTTATTTAATTACTACAGGCTAATATTAGAGTCTATAGAATGGTAACAATAATTCTGCAACATACATTATGTTAGAAAAAGAAAAAAAGAAAAAAGAAAAAAAGAAAAACACAGTCCTCATCACTTGCATCACAGACTACTTCATGTCTCACGCTAAGGTTGAAACACTGACCTTAAAGTCTACCCGGATTTTGTGCGCTGGCTCCTGTGCCTGTCGTTCCCGGTGTGCGAAGCCTTTGGCCAGCGTGGCCAGGACGCTGGGTGGCGTGTGCTCCATTGAGCTCTGGGAATGAGGAAGACAGGGGTCAGTAAGGGGTTGCTGCAGAGCTCCCTCCTTCACAACCCGCGTTTCTCTATCCGCCTCCTCTTCTTGTGCTTTTTTGTCATCAGGCTGGGAAGGTACAGCCACCGAAGACACCTCAGCAGCTCGCACCATGCTAAGTGGTAGTCTATGCAGCCGCAGCTGGAACTTCAGCCTGAGCTTTACAGATGGACTTCCTGGTGCTGAGCGCTCCAGCGCCTGTGAGGCAGGGCAACTCTGGAGCTGGGAGAGTGGGAGAGCGAGGGGGGAAAGGAGGTGGGGAGCATTATAGCAGGACTGCATCATGACAACTGCAGCAAAGAAGAGCAGCCAAGGAAGAGGAGGAGGAGGAGGAGGAGCAGCAGGAGGAAGGAGGAGATGACGACTAGTACCCTCTCAAAAGACAAGAAAGAAGCACAGAAGGGTACAGGAGTGGTGCTGTTCACAATACATAACCCAAGGAATGAAAGATTACATTATACACTCAGGGTTATTATACTGTAGCTGTGGAAAAAAGGGGGAAACATTATTGGATGTTTAGTTGAAACACAAAATGTGAAAACCAACAACTCAATTTATCAACTGGGGCAGGACACTTACAATAAAATAATCCATAAATCCACTATATGGCCATAGTTCTGAAGACACCTGACCAATCACACCCACACATGCATGTTATAATAAGCTCCACTCTTCTGGGAAGGCTTTCCACTAGATTTTGGAGCATGGCTGTGGGGATTTGTGTTCATTCAGCCATAAGAGCATTAGTGAGATCAGGCGCTGATGTTGGTGAGGAGGTCTGGGGTTCAGTCGGTGTTCCAGTTCATCCCACAGATGTTCAGTGGGGTTGAGATCAGGGCTCTGTGCAGGACACTCGAGTTCTTCCACTCCAACCTTCACACACCGTGTCTTCATGGAGCTCGCTTTGTGCACAGGGGCATTGTCATGCTGGAACAGGTTTGGTCTCTTGGTTGCAGTGAAGAGAAACTGTAAGACTACAGCACACAAAGACATTCTATACAGTTGTGTACTCCCACCTCTGTAGCAACACTCTGTGGTGGTGCTGGTCAGGTGTCCACATACTTTTGGCCATATAATGTATATTCAGGTTGGCGTTCTCTCATATGTTCACTTTGAGATTGAGCTAATAAACCACAATGGTTTTTCACAACCCTTTTACCAAGTGTGTCAATAACTTGGGAGCTGAGTGTAACAAGCTGAATGTAAAAACTCAAGAGGATAATCGATTATAAAAATAAGAGAGAAACTTCAGACTCAAATCACTGCATAATTCTGGTACTAGAGCAGAGACTAATGCAAAAGAAACATAAAGGCAGACTTTCAAACTGTTTCCAGACCTGTAACTTTCTGACATTACTGAAAAGTGTCCCAATTAAAACCAATTAAAATTTAGACCAAAGGCTTTTTCCAGTCCCAAGGCAGATGAGCTGTTAGTAGAAATGAAAAACTTTACAATATTCATTCTTACGGACCTTCGGATCTGTATTAAAATGTATGATGTAAAGGTGTAATAAAATAAAACATTATTAAAACACATTTCACTATAGAAATACCTTATTAATTCGTCGCCGACCCCACAGTCCTCTCGGCAGGCCAGGCCTTCGTGGTTTCACTGCCTCATCTTCCACATCAGGATGTGTAACAGTATCTATTGGACAAGAAAACAAACAAGCGTTAAACACAGTATTAAGCAAATGACGCATTATATTTTACTCAACAGCTTCAATGTATTAAACATTTATCTTTCTGGAGAGAGCTCCGATAAAAATTTGATAGTATTTGAACTAACCTGCCACAGAAAACATGCTCTGGCATAGACATGTCCAACACACACTAGTACCATTTCACCATGTGATGTATTTGTGCTATAAACTTTACAGCCAAAAGTATGTGGACACCTAACCATCACACCTATATGAGGTTGCTGTACATCCCATTCCAAAACCATGGACATTTACATATATAGAGTAGCCCCCTTTTGCAGCTGTAACAGTTTCCACTCTTCTGGGAAGGCTTTCCACTAGATTTTGGAGTACATATGTGGGAATTTGTGCTCATTCAGTCAAAAGAGCTTTAGTGAGCTCAGGCGCTGATGTTGGGCGAGAAGGCCTGATTTGCAATCAACGTTCCAGTTCATCCCAAGGGAGGTCAGGGCTCCATGCAGGTCACTGGAGTTCCTCCACATCAAACTCGTCAACCATGTCTTTATGGAGCTGGCTTTGTGCACAGGGGCATTGTCATGCTGGAACAGGAAAGGTTTTTCCTCAAACTGTCTCTGTCTAAAATGTCTTGTAGCATCAACATTAACATTACCCTTCACTGGAACTAAGGGACCCAAATCCTGAAAACCAGCCCCAGACCATTATCCCTCCTCCACCACACTGTACTGTTGGCACTATGCAGTCCGGTAGATAGCGTTCTCCTGGCATCCATCAGCCTGCCAGATAGTGAAGCGTGATTCATCACTCCAGAGATCACGTTTCCACGAGTCCAGAGTCCAGTGACGGCGTTCGTTACACCACTCCAGCCCACCCTTGGCGATGCGTGCAGTGATCTTCGGCTTGTGTTCAGCTGCTTGGGCATGAAAACCTGTTTCATGCTGCACAGTTCTTGTGTTGATGTTGATCCAGAGGAGGAGAATAGTTTTTTTACACTCTACGTGCTTCAGCTCTGTGAGTTTGCGTGGTCTATCGCTTCATGGATGAACTGTTGTGTCCTCTAGAAGCTTCCATTTCACAATAAATCACTTACAGTGGACCGGGGCAGATCTAGCAGGGCAGAAATTTCACTAACTGACTTGTGGCAAAGGTGGCATCCCATGACACGTTTAAAGTCACTGAGCTCTTCAGTACGAGACATTCTACTGCCAGTGTGTGTCTATGGAGGCTGCATGGCTATGTGCTTCATTTTATACACCTGTTAGCAATGGGTGTGGCTGAAACACCTGAACACAATCATAAGGAGCGGTTTCCACATACTTTTGGCCATATAGTGTACTTTAAAGTTTAAATTGGTCCCCATTTTTAAGTTTTTACACCTAGCTTCCTGTGCGTCACTCAATGCCACCACTGCAGGCCTACAAACTCGCTGTGCCTTGTGAGCCTTATTATGTAGAAAACCAACAGAACCACACAATGGAGTCACATTTTAGCATAAAATAAGCTACAGAACTGTTTTTATTTTGCCAGAAAAAAAAAAAATCAAATCCATTTAAGGATTCTGAATTGATTTGGTGGTTACATGGCCATTAGCAGATGTGATGGAGGGATCCCAGATCTCTCACAGACAGCCCTGAACTAACACTGAGGTAAAGACCTGTAGAGTTAACTAAAGCAAAGAGTCCACATATTAATCTTAGAAAAGGGAGGCTATGCAAAATAAATTCTGGGATACAAAAAAATAAATATATATATAAATAATTCTAAAAATAATATTTTCCCTGGTAGCAAAAGGTATATAATAAATGTTACATAATTGTGTCACATATCGGAGCACAGAAATATTTTATAAATACAACAATTTTATCTAAAACTCTTGCTCATGTTATAATTGCAAATACTAATAATTTCATAAGGAACTGATTGTGACATTTAGTGGAATTTCACCTCCAATCAATAGAAGCACCAAAATGGCACCAACCCTGGACATGTGTGTCTTACAATCTAGCAGAGATAATATAGTGATGGAAAAATGAACACAGATACATAGAGAAAAAAAAAAAAACAGCAGGATCTGCCCAGGTATGGCTATTCTAGTTTGTAAGTCTGGCTTTCAATAATGAAACAGTACTGAATTCATACCATTAGCCTTAATACTTGGCTCACTACTGCTCTGTTCCTTTGCTACGTCTTCACCAGAAGCCTCTGTGTCGGTCGAGTCGGACTCTAGCAAGTCGCTGAAGCATCGACGTGTAACCTGGCGCCTAGGCTGCCTCCGGATGGAGCTTAGCGCATTAGTGCTTAGCGCATCTCCCGTGCCATCTCCCTCGCCCTCTTCCTCTCCGCCACTGTACGCAGTGGCTTGGGCGTACATAGCCCGTCGCTTCATCTGAACTGCGAAAAAACAGAATAGGTCAAATAAAAGGTCAAATAAAAGGTCAAATAAAAGGTCAAACAGGGGGCAGGGGAGTCAAAGCTTTACCAACATGATTACGTTACAATTCAGTAATGTCAAAAACAAGCCAATAATAAAATGCAAAGAACTTTTCAAACTACGGACATTTTTGTAAATCAGAAACGATTTCAGCAATATTTTCTAATATCTTCTAATACTAAAGACAATATCATTTAGCCTGATAATTCAAAAATCTAATAAAATCTAATATCACCACAACATATGTCCACTAGTATAGTATTCAATATGTTGGGGCACAGAGCTCCAAGAGATAATAAATGTATAGATTATCTCAAGCTAGTTTTGCTGCAGGGAAACTAGTTAAAATGAAAAGTTTTTCAGGTTGTCCCACTTCTCCAACAGTTCTTAGGAGTACCATGTAATTTTAAACAGCCATACCTTTCATTCGTCTCATTTTGTTTTCTTCAATCCTTAAGCACTTCCTGTAGCTGTAGAGAACATAACAGATTAGCTTTAAAGTTTTACTTCTTTTTAAAGAAAGTCAGCTTCAATGTAAACACTGTTTTAGCAACGGAGCAATAACTCAACAACTCCTCTCTCTAAGTGCTGGGACTTTCATATGTAACGCATATGCAATACACGTTCAATTCATGTGCAGTAAGGGACTTTCACGTGCAATACAAATTTAGGTATATATATTTATAAAATAGGTATATATTTATATAAGGGTTTCCAAGCTTTGGGTCTTACAATCCTACTAAAGTTCGTAATTCTAACTCAAACAATAACGACAACCTTCATACAGCACTTTTTAAAATGTCTGAAGCATGAGAAAAAGGTTTGGGAAAGTGCTTTACATAGAATTATTCAATAGAGCTTTAAATAATTTAAATAATACAATTGAAACTGTTCAAGATATCAATATGAAAACAGTAAGCAAGCAAAATTGAGTGTATTTTAAAATATATATATAAGTTGGAAAAAATAAACAAATGTTACAAAATTATTTACAAAATGAAAAGCTAGACAAGTCTGGTTAGTCAGATCATCATGAGCTCTGCCTCGCCACTCGAGTCAATTTTGACCAACATGTTTCCATTTGTTGATCTGATGGATCTTTCTAGAACAATGAATACACTGCGGTAGAGTGCAGCAAGACCACGAAGGCACGTAAAAATCAGTAGACAACGCAGTTGTTTGAGAGCAGGTGTAATATGACACCTCATTCTGGCACGTGTCCAGAAAAACCAGCAATAGATTTGACACAAAGTACATTTAGTTTGCAACTTTCTCACTAGCAGGAGCTGAGAGAGTGTCACACACCTTGTATATATTTCTAAATTGATCAAATGCTGTTTTTGGTTCTTAAAGCTGAGGTCACTATAGAAACTAAATCCCAGGATTTTGACACAACAGACAAACTCTGTGTCATTTCAGGCATCTAAGCTGCTGGGAGCTCGTTTCCACTTACATGCAGCTCTGACGTTTCTTATTGGGTCCTCCATATTTTGGTTTATCCAGACAGAAGACACAGGTCCCACAGTCCTCTTCCCGACAACAGCCCTTGCAGTTAAAGCAGCGTCTCTGTCGCAGCCCGAAAGCTTTCTGTTTGTACACTGGCCTTTGTTCAACAGAGCCGGTGCTTTCTGGTTCTGAGTGAGAACCGAGATCTTGAGGGAGAAAAAAACAAGAGTAGCTTAAATCGACGAAATAAATTTATGCTGCAAGCATACTGTCTCAACATTAACTTTTTCAGCAGCTTGTGCTACAGCTACTGTGAGATCGGACCAGATGAGCTAGCCTTCACTCCCTATGCACATCAGTGAGCCTTGGGTGCCCATGACCCTGTCGCCGGTTCACCGGTTGTCCTTCGTTGGACCACTTTTGGTAGGTACTAACCACTGCATACCGGGAACACCAGACAAGACCTGCTGTTTTGGAGATGCTCTGACAGCGTCATCTAACCATCACAACTAAGTCCTTGTCAAAGTCACTTAGATCCTTTTGCTTGCTCATTTTTCCAGCTTTCAACACATCAACTTCGAGAACTGACTGTTCGCTTGCTGCCTAATATATCCCACCCCTTGACAAGTGCCATTGTAAAGAGATTATCAAATGTTATTCACTTCACCTGTCAGTGGTTTTAATGTTATGGCTGATCGGTGTACATTTAATCTAAACCAGGGCACTACAAAATAAGCTAACATGGCTAGCAAGAGTCTTCTATCTGACGGCCTGAGCATGGACGTCTCCTTACGAGGCATACGCGGTATCTTTTTTGCGTCTCCCTAGCCCACATTTTCAGATCAGTCACATTTTCAGCTTCTCAGAAGTAGCTTTCCATATTACCTAACAAAATAATCAAATATCCCACCCACTAACATCTCCTAGATGTGTCCTTAGGAGCAGGTTTACCTGGTATTTAAACCAGGTAAGAAACTAGTAAGGATGTCGCCAACAAATGCATCTACTGTTGGTCCTTTTTAAACTTAAAATGAAGCAAACTGCACATTGATTAAAAATATGATATCAGACTACTTTAATGGAGAGAATGAGAAATTTGTGTACCCTCTGTGTCCTGTGAAGGTGCAATGCCTTCTCTCTCGTGTAAAGGCAGAGCACTGAGTCTGGGGATGTCTTCCGGTACCATGGCACGAGGCTGCCCAAGTGCCACTGCCGCTGCCCGACACACGTGCTTTATGCGTGGACCTCCAACCGGCAGTCCCTAAAGACAAAGAACACACACAATGCCTCAGTTCTAACAAAACAGAGTGAGTGAGAATGAGTCTACGCTACAGCAACAACATTATTCTTTTACTTTCTCAGACACTAAGAAATGTTAGGAGAAAAACATTTATATTTATGAAACATGGTTAGAAAGCTATTTTCCCTCCATTTTCTCCTCAATTTCTTCATAAAAAAGTCACTTGAAAATCCCACCCACCCAAGATGTGCTTCCCCCGCCCTCTCCCGCCTACCAAACACGCGCTACCCCGCCCTCTCCCGCATACCGTACACGCGCTAGCCCGCCCTCTCCCGCGTACTGCACACGCGCTGCCCGCCCTCTCCCGCATACCGTACACGCGCTAGCCCGCCCTCTCCCGCGTACTGCACACGCGCTACCCCGCCCTCTCCCGCCTACCAAACACGCGCTGCCCGCCCTCTCCCGCATACCGTACAAGCGCTAGCCCGCCCTCTCCCGCGTACTGCACATGCGCTACCCCGCCCTCTCCCGCGTACACACGCTGCCCGCCCTCTCCCGCGTACCGCACAAGCGCTAGCCCGCCCTCTCCCGCGTACCGCACAAGCGCTAGCCCGCCCTCACGCGTACCGAACACGCGCTAGCCCGCCCTCTCCCGCGTACCGCACACGCGCTACCTGCCCTCTCCCGCGTACCGCACACGCGCTACCTGCCCTCTCCCGCGTACACACGCTGCTCGCCCTCTCCCGCGTACACACGCTGCTCGCCCTCTCCCGCGTACCGCACAAGCGCTAGCCCGCCCTCTCCCGTGTACTGTACATGCGCTACCTGCCCTCTCCCGCCTACCGTACACGCGCTACCTGCACTCTCCCGCGTACACACGCTGCTCACCCTCTCCCGCGTACTGTATACGCGCTACCTGCCCTCTCCCGCCTACCGTACACGCGCTACCTGCACTCTCCCGCGTACCGCACACGCGCTAGCCCGCCCTCTCCCGCGTACTGTACATGCGCTGCCCGCCCTCTCCCGCGTACTGTACATGCGCTGCCCGCCCTCTCCCGCGTACCGTACATGCGCTAGCCCGCCCTCTCCCGCGTACTGTACATGCGCTGCCCGCCCTCTCCCGCGTACTGTACATGCGCTGCCCGCCCTCTCCCGCGTACTGTACATGCGCTGCCCGCCCTCTCCCGCGTACTGTACATGCGCTGCCCGCCCTCTCCCGCGTACTGTACATGCGCTGCCCGCCCTCTCCCGCGTACCGCACACGCGCTAGCCCGCCCTCTCCCGCGTACTGTACACACGCTGCTCACCCTCTCCCGCGCACCGCACACGCGCTAGCCCGCCCTCTCCCGCGTACCGCACACGCGCTACCCCGCCCTCTCCCGCGTACCGCACACGCGCTACCTGCCCTCTCCCGCGTACTGTATACGCGCTAGCCCGCCCTCTCCCGCGTACCGCACACGCGCTACCCCGCCCTCTCCCGCGTACTGTATACGCGCTAGCCCGCCCTCTCCCGCGTACCGCACACGCGCTACCCCGCCCTCTCCCGCGTACCGCACACGCGCTACCTGCCCTCTCCCGCGTACCGTATACGCGCTAGCCCGCCCTCTCCCGCGTACCGCACACGCGCTACCCCGCCCTCTCCCGCGTACCGCACACGCGCTACCTGCCCTCTCCCGCGTACTGTATACGCGCTAGCCCGCCCTCTCCCGCGTACCGCACACGCGCTACCCCGCCCTCTCCCGCGTACCGCACACGCGCTACCTGCCCTCTCCCGCGTACCGTATACGCGCTAGCCCGCCCTCTCCCACGTACCGCACACGTGCTACCCCGCCCTCTCCCGCCTACCAAACACGCGCTGCCCGCCCTCTCCCGCATACCGTACACGCGCTAGCCCGCCCTCTCCCGCGTACTGCACATGCGCTACCCCGCCCTCTCCCGCGTACACACGCTAGCCCGCCCTCTCCCGCGTACCGCACACGCGCTACCCCGCCCTCTCCCGCGTACCGCACACGCGCTACCTGCCCTCTCCCGCGTACCGTATACGCGCTAGCCCGCCCTCTCCCACGTACCGCACACGCGCTACCCCGCCCTCTCCCGCCTACCAAACACGCGCTGCCCGCCCTCTCCCGCATACCGTACACGCGCTAGCCCGCCCTCTCCCGCGTACTGTACATGCGCTGCCCGCCCTCTCCCGCGTACCGCACACGCGCTAGCCCGCCCTCTCCCGCGTACCACACACGCGCTAGCCCGCCCTCTCCCGCGTACCGCACACGCGCTACCCCGCCCTCTCCCGCGTACCGCACACGCGCTACCTGCCCTCTCCCGCGTACCGTATACGCGCTAGCCCGCCCTCTCCCGCGTACCGCACACGCGCTACCCCGCCCTCTCCCGCCTACCAAACACGCGCTGCCCGCCCTCTCCCGCATACCGTACACGCGCTAGCCCGCCCTCTCCCGCGTACTGCACATGCGCTACCCCCGCCCTCTCCCGCGTACACACGCTGCCCGCCCTCTCCCGCGTACCGCACAAGCGCTAGCCCGCCCTCACGCGTACCGAACACGCGCTAGCCCGCCCTCTCCCGCGTACCGCACAAGCGCTAGCCCGCCCTCACGCGTACCGAACACGCGCTAGCCCGCCCTCTCCCGCGTACCGCACACGCGCTACCTGCCCTCTCCCGCGTACCGCACACGCGCTACCCCCGCCCTCTCCCGCCTACCAAACACGCTGCTCGCCCTCTCCCGCGTACACACGCTGCTCGCCCTCTCCCGCGTACCGCACAAGCGCTAGCCCGCCCTCTCCCGTGTACTGTACATGCGCTACCCCGCCCTCTCCCACGTACACACGCTGCCCGCCCTCTCCCGCGTACCGCACAAGCGCTAGCCCGCCCTCACGCGTACCGAACACGCGCTAGCCCGCCCTCTCCCGCGTACCGCACAAGCGCTAGCCCGCCCTCTCCCGCGTACCGCACACGCGCTACCTGCCCTCTCCCGCGTACCGCACACGCGCTACCTGCCCTCTCCCGCGTACACACGCTGCTCGCCCTCTCCCGCGTACACACGCTGCTCGCCCTCTCCCGCGTACACACGCTGCTCGCCCTCTCCCGCGTACCGCACAAGCGCTAGCCCGCCCTCTCCCGCGTACTGTACATGCGCTGCCCGCCCTCTCCCGCGTACTGTACATGCGCTGCCCGCCCTCTCCCGCGTACCGCACACGCGCTAGCCCGCCCTCTCCCGCGTACTGTACACACGCTGCTCACCCTCTCCCGCGTACCGTATACGCGCTGCCCGCCGCTCTTCAGACACTAGTGTTGCTGTGATTGACAGGGGAGAGAGAGAGAGAGAGTAATCCGTCCCTCCCACTCAGAGAGCATGGCCAATTTTGCTTCCTTGGCTCCCAAATTTTTTTTCCCATTATTTCTTGGCTTATCAAATAAGAGGCCAATTGAACACACCTGAGGAACCTCTTCCTTGTTTGTCTTGACTATTCCCCTTCTCCCCCTCCTCTTCATGCTCATAATGCCACAATCTCCAACTCGAACTGTGCCAGACATCAGCTGCACAGACACAGAACACAGACAGCACTATAAAAATCAAAGCCATGCATTTATCATGATTATAAACGGGAATCATTTTTTAAAGCCAACATTTCTTTCTTGCGCAATATAGTATAATATAGCTTAATATACCTCACGCTTTGTGGTCGTCTCCATCACTTCCCTAAAAACTGACTTGCAAACATTCAATGCAAAAAAACAAAAAATTGATTGCATAAAGTTATAGAAACTGATAAAAGCTTCCCATGCAAATCCTTACCTGAGCTGTCTTCATCTGTTTCTGCTGGTCAATTTTAATCAGCTGCACCTTGGCCCTCTTCAGCAGGTGAAGCATCCTTTTGTTGGCACCCGAGATGTTGACTTTGTGAAAGGAACTGCCCTGCGCCAACACGACCTCCGACTTCCCAGCATCCGTGCTTTGTAGGTCAGTAGCATCCTCCAGGCTGGTTCTCTCTACTAGAAAAAAATAAGTGTTGTAAAATCTGCAAACATACTTAAAAGTGACAGTATGTTATCATATTCCTTACCCTCTGCTTTGGTTTCAAGTTCTTCCACAGATGAAAGTGCTGACTGACTGATCACCTGATCATCAGCATGTATGGCTACTTTATGCACAACTCCTGGACAGTTCAGATCACCTATCTTTATATCAGAGCTCCCCCATTTTCTCAGCTCTCTAGAAGCTGGAGATTCGACTTCACCATGGCTCTCACACTCCACTTTTTCACCAAGGGCTTTGAAACGTGCGCTGGCCATTCGCTGCTCTTTCCTCTGAGCCAAGCTTGCTGTAAGCATCTTTAAACTCTCATAGATTTTGAGAGGAGTAGCATCATAAGCCGGTCTCCCCACTTTCTTTCGAGGACCACCAGTCAGGCTGCCTGGTTTCCATTCCTCAGACTTTGCAACAAAATCCTCCTCGTTGTCACATATAGTCCTTTTGTTTGCGCTCTTTTGCTTGCTTCCTAACCTCGGGGTTTGGGAAAGATTTGCTTCCTCTGTGTCACTGCAAGACTCATCCTCTTGATTCTCAGTTTGAACAGCTTTCTTTCCCAGCAGCCCAGACATTCCTTCATCATCCATGAACCTTTTCGGGACCCTGATCACCCGGGACGGCCGACTGCTAATCACGCTGTCCGTGAGTCCCTGCTGACTCGCCACCTGCGCCGGTGGTTCCTGTGACTGCTCTTGATTCGCCGGCGATTCCACTGCTTCGTAAGTGTAGCAGACAAGCCGCCGCCTTTTTCTGGGGATTCTACTCGCAGCCTGTGACTGAGCCTTCTTCATTTTCAGCAACGACTCCTGCTCCGGTTTCCTACGATACCCAAATAAAGATTTGCGTCGCTTTAAGGCACGGGGAGATAGTTTGGGAGAATGCGGACTACTGCCTTTCACTGGCGTGCCTTCACTTCCGTCCGGAGAAACAGCATTCTCCTGTTCTTCCTCTTTCGGAGAGGCGCTCGTAACGTTGCGGACCTTCTTCTGTTTGGCAACAGGTTTTGGAGACACAGAAGCATCTTGGTCAATAGCAAGTTCATCCCTAGTTGCCTCCTCCTGAGCCTTGCCTTGAGGTTCAGCAGTCCTCGCGTACTCTCTCCGGGAACGTCTGCCCAAATTCTCAGCCAGGACCTTTTTGGAACTTCTTCCTCTCCGCTTAATCAGCGTTAAATTCCACACAAATTTCCTCTGCCTGCTCTGACTGGTACGTCCCTGCCGCGTTTCCTTTCTTCCAGCGTCCGCGGCTGGCTCATCCAATACCTCTTCTTCTACACCTCCATTTTCTTCTTCATGTGAGAACTTAGTCCCTTTCTCCTTCTCAGATGGTTTCCCTCGACCCCTGCGCAAAGTTGTTTCCCTTGGCAGATTTTTATTGGTCATCTCTTTGGTAGCCAGTTTAACGACTAGTTTGGGTTTCCCAACATTTTGTTGAAGTTTTCCACCCTTCTTCTCACGTTTCTCTGAGGGAGGTTCTCTCTCCGTTTCTGTAGTCACCCGTAATCCTTTTTTTGCAGTGGTGACTTTATTGTTTGCAGATGGATCATGAGCAGGACATGACTTCTCCTTTGAGGATGAGGATGATTTAACAGAACTTTCTAGCAACAAACAAGAAGAAAAGAAACATTAGCAGTCTTTTCCTATCATTCACACCAAAAATAAGGAAGGCCTTTAAATTTAAACTACTTGTAAATTTTTTTTTTTTGGTTAATAAATGCTTTCAGTAAACCACTGTACAGATTTCCTTTGACCTTTATTGTGTGTGTTTTTTTTTTTTTTAATATCAAATATAAAACCATGAAAAAACAGTCTTTAGAACAAAATTATATATTTCCAGCATTATTCGATCATTGAAATTCCAATACTTCATGGTTTTTAACAAAACTTTAGGTGACGTTAATCTACTATAAAGTGGCCTTTTTACGTAATTAGCAAGAAAAACGTTTGTATTTGAATGAATTACTTTGTGTAACGTCTTGTCCAGAGCGTAAAGCCCATCGACCGTCAGTCTGGAAGCCTGTGAAATCTCCTTCCTGTAAAACAGAAAGCAAATTTAGTGGCTATTCGTTTCCGTTCTTTACCATACAACAGCGCTGCGCATTTACATCATCGTAAATAAGACATTATGTAGAAGTTCACGGAGAATTAAAAGCCCAATGCTTGTGTAAGAACAGCTACACTACTGTAGAAAGGTTGACAGGAGGCCTGCCCCTGGGGATGTTTAACCAAGTTACCATGGTAACAGCCCCTGGAAACTCATTTACATCTAGTTAAAAACAAAAAAACATTGTTAATTTATTGATTTTTTTATGCAAGTCATGACAAGACACTAGAGTTTCCACATATGAACATAACTGAACTGTTGAACTAGGTACAGTCACTACAACGTGTAATACTGCAGGGTTTCGTATTGTGTATGTATTGTGTATGTATTTTGTATGTATTACACAGTAAAGAAGAAAGTGTTGGAACACAACACCACAACACAGAAGGTCAACTTAAAGAGAGTTTACAGGAAGTAATCCGAACCTAAGTCTAGCCATGTCGTGGGCAGGTGGATTTTATGTGGATCACAAGGAAGAAATGTCAAATTGAGCTAAATATCAGCAACAAGAAAACACTTACTGCTGGTGAATAAATTAAAACAAATCTAAACGTTACATTTTGTGATATATTTCCATTTAAGGCATTTGGCAGACGTCCTTATCCAGAGCGATCTACAATTATCTCATTTATACATCTGAGCAGTTGAGGGTTAAGGGCCTTGCTCAAGGGCCCAGCAGTGGCAGCTTGGTGGTGCTGGGATTTGAACTCCTGACCTTCCGATCAGAAGACCAACGTCTTAACCACTTCCCCGATCATTATCTCGCCTCCTAAAGCAGCCATAAATAGGACATTTAAAAGAAGAATGAAACTTTGTAATCACTCTTTGTAATCGCACTGAAGATCGCTGTAGTGTCACACCATCCGGTAGAATAGCAAATGTCAAACACATGGCATCAGAAGGCTAGACGTAGCGCCAGGCAATAAAACGATCTGGATTTCTATCACGATAAAGGTTTCCTCGTTAACGATGAAAAGTTTAGATCGCTCAAATTCAAGCTATTCGGGTTATACGATGTTGAACTGGACGCACAAAGGAATCACGCTGAAATAATACTGCATTCGAATAGAGGTCATAACTCATAATTCCCGACCTCCGACCTGGAGGGGAGGGGGAGGAAAAAAAAAACCTCAGGAACACAGAACGATCTCCTCAACTCGAGTTCAGCAAGTGACATCAAATCAACATGGCTGCTCACGATACGAACAGTAAACACAGCAGCACTTTTTACCTTTAAATGAGTTACACTGAATGCACAAGTATTAGCTTTAGATCAATCAACATACAGATATATTCGCTTGATAAATCTTTTACACTGACTCTACAAGGACACTGTTTCGAGAAGGAAAATACACATCACTCATCACAGTTAGCTGGCTAGCTTGTTGCAAACAAAAGACAGACAAAGAGGTGTCCATGGTTTCGGAAATCGTGAAATGATGTCATTCCCACTTCGTAGCTAAGTCAAATGCAGCGTTATTCGCAGTTGTCTGGCAAACGAGTAAGCTCAGAATGCTGCTGACGGCCACCACAAGGTTTCATCTTCAGCTGTCCAACAACTAGAAAAGCAAACCCTGATTTCTGATCAATTTTTGCAAAACAAAAGTTTTCACTCGTTTTCAGAATCGGTAAGACGTGGACATGTGAAAATAACGACAAACCCAAAATCAGGTGCACTAATCCTTCTCGCAATCCTTACACACATTTGCCTGCATTATTGCAGTTAATTAGCCAATTAGCTCGTCGTTTGTTATCGTCAGTTTGCTGGATGGACTTTTCAGCCTCGACAATTTCCAGGCAAACAAGAAGACGGACCTGCGCAGCACACTGGAGCTTTTCCTTATCTCATGAGCTAAAGTATGTGTTATTTGTCCAAACCTGCAGAGAGAGTAATGAACATCTCGTTTATTCCGTCTGCATTATTTAGAAGAATCTTCCATAAAAATCAATCGACAGTGTTATGACATTTTGCTGCAAGTATTGAGATTTATAACGTTTTCGGCCATATCATCCAGCGCTAACTAGAAGAGTTATAATAATAATAATAATAATAATAATAATAATAATAAATTCAGCGCTTGAGTACAGCCCAGGTCACTTAGCAATGGAAACAACTTGCAGTCAAACTTGAGGAATCTATAAAGCCTGTTGCGTAAGCTGATGCGCCTACAGCAGATGAACCAGAGGAGCACTACGGAGGCAGAAATAAACAAATTTTTTTGTTATTTTGACAGACTGGAAGGATGTACGATAATTTTAGCTCGGAAGTCAGAAGTCATTCCAGAAGCTTGGAATGACGCTGCTTTCGACCTCAGTGCATTCAAGATACAAACAAAGAGCTTGTCTTTTAGCAATAAGCTAGCCAGCTAACTGTGGTGAGTGACATGATGTAATTTTCCTCCTCAAAACAGTGTTATAGATTTAACAAGTGAACATGTCTATATAATGACTGAGCTGAAATACGTGTATATACAGTGTAACTCATTTAAAGGTACTGTGTTTACTGTTCATGCTGTGAGCAGCCATGCTGATTTCACATCACTTGCTGAACTCGGGGTTGAGGAAACCATCCCGAGTTAGAGAGGAGGAATTCCGAGTTGAGGGGTGTTTTTCCCGGTCGTTGGTTGGGAATTACGAGTTGTTGAAGCAGCAAGACTGGGATGATTTATTATTAAAAAGTGATTTATTCTAGTTTTTAAGTAAAGAAAAATTCTTATAACTACTAACTTGTTCAATGCCGGAATGGTTTACAAAACTTTGAATTTTGAAAAGAAGTAAATATTATCGAAGATTATTAAGGACTGAACAGTACTAGACGCTCACATCCAGACTGAGGTGTCTGTATAAACATTAGTGGGAAACACTGGGAAGGGATTTAAGATTGATCTAGAAGGTTTTATGTTCATCACAGACAGGAAATCGAGGTAACATCAAGGGAATTAGAAGTAGGACTAAGAAAGAAATAAAAATGAATGTTATAAAAAGGAAAAAGTATAAGTATGGAAATTCTTGTCATATTTAAAGCCTAAATTCTAATTTCTAGGGATGCAAGTTGATGCATCGATTTAAAAGGCAACGAATGATTATTATCTGATTTATTATCTTTAAGGACTGAGAACTGGTCGAGCTGGATATGAAGGGATTTATTCGTAAATCTTTTATACAAGTGTTTACATAAGAAATTTGGTATTCGTGAAAATCCTGTAAATTCAGAAAAACGTTCGTAACCTACTCGTCAACTTCACATCAGATAATTTGCAATTACTGCACTTTTATATCTGGAATATTCGGTCATGTTGAAATTGTTTATTTTTATTACATTTCCAGCGTTTAGCAGACGCTCTTATCCAGAGCGACTCATAGAAGAGCTTTAGAGTCTCGATCAAAAACACTTACTCGTGCTAGTTCACTAAATCAGGGAATAACAGCAACATCCAGAACATTCAGAGAAATCGTCGTTTATATTATTGGCATTAATTAAACAATATAAAAAAAAAAAAATTAAAAAGTGAGCCAACACAAACCCATTAATTAAGACAAATAAAACTAATCATTCAATCATGACAAAAGAAACAGTGGTGTGTAGACGGAGGACGAGCCGCTCTGTCTTTCAGCCTTATTCATTTCATGCTCGCAGCTGACTGTGCACGTGACCTTTTATGGAGTTTATGGGCGTCACGACATGCAAATGAGCCGTGTCGGGAAAACACTTCGGTTTGGTTTACGCAAACATTTACACACAAGTTTACTAAAATATTAATAGATGAGGCTTAATGTTGCTATGGCTATTATTTAATTATTGTGAACAAAAAAGGGTTTAATTAAAACTAAAAACACATAAATAACGTTAACATTAAGTGCAATTTTAATAAAAACCAGGAAGTGCTGTTGATGCGTATAACACACACTGTTTCACGCTTATATCTGCAGTGATTATTGGAAATTCTTTTACTGCACCGTGGTTTCTTCACACTGCAATTCTTCCTTTCACCTGACGGTGGCAGCAGACTGAGTTAACACAGCTAGCTAAAGTGTAAGAGCGTTTTTTTTCCCCTCTGTGTACAACTGCAAATTAATTCACTGAATGATGTTTAGTCATGGCTACAGACAATAAGCGCAAAGTTAACAGCGAGATTAAAAATTAACGCTTTGGCGTGATGTCATATCCGGTTTCCGCCGATATTCACGGCGCTCTCTGAAAAATTTCGCATTATGAAAATCTAGTTAGACCGCCCCTTTAGGCTTCCTGTTTTTTTTAGTACAAACTTTGTTATAGATGTTTATTTTCTGACTTCTACATTATTGATTCAGTACAAAATCCTTTTAGATTCCAAACATTAGTTTTCCAGCACAAAATGAAATGCTACAGAAAAAATGTTTGTATGTCAGTAAAGAAAGCAGCAGATTCCATCAGAGACACTTTTCAGATAAAAACGTAATGAAGGCTGCTGGGTTTCGCTGCAGAAATAAGAAGCGAGTCGACAGTCAAAGTCTCCAGAAGAACTGTGGCTGCTTCTGCAAGATGCTCAGTAACACTTCCAGCTCATTTCCTTATAAAACTGCAAAACAAAGTGTACCTGAGACTACGCCTTTTCTTAAAAGAGAAGGATCGTCACACCAAACACTGACTCTGTTTCATTTATTACTGTTTTCTGCTCTTTAAAGTATTTATTTAATGTAGAAACATTTAATTTCAGTATTTTTGAAGGTATCTTTGCTCTACAGCATTTCTTTGCAACACTTTTGGGCAGAACGTCACCGATAACATTTCCACAAAGCGTGGAAAACTTTCCATGAATTCTTGAAAGAGTCTTTAACTAAAGTGGTCAATGCAGGAAGCAGGAATTTATGATTATTATCATCATCATCATCATCATCATCGTCGTCTTCCGCGTCACAGCTGATACCCTGCTGCAGTTATTCCACTCAAATTAAACCACTCAGTTTATTGGAGCTGAAATTAAACACGCTGATCAGGAGCTCGACGTGCATTGAGCTTTAATCAGAGCTTTTCATGATGTAAATATTTACAGATTATGCAAAATACTGAATAATATTTAACGCTGAAACTTCAGGTGTTTTGATGCAGATTATTCTGACCCACTGACAAAAGTTTAGACGCCCCTTAATACCACATAAGTTTAAAATTAGACTGGGAGTGATGGTGTTACAGCCGCGGTGTACATTTGCACAGATTCAGAACAATTTTGCATGTAAAGTTGTCTTTAAGCCTCCAAGTGCATGAAGATGTCTGTGGTTTCAGTGCACTGAACAGACTTTAGCACAACACTGATGCCTTAAAAGTGGCTCATGCAATTAATACACCACAGCTAGGAACACACACACACACACGCATCACAGGATATCCAGCACCTCATCGTCAGGGTGCATGCATGCACTGCTCAACACTTCTGCAGGAAATGAAGCTCCAGTGAGTGCGTGTGTAATGAAGAAGAGTCCATGCACTGGATCTTCAGCAAGCTCAGACAGGTTCCTCAGCCACCAGGACGCGGATAACAGACGCTTCCTGAGCTGAAGACAGCTTAACAACACCGGGGTTTTTTTTTTTTTTTTTTTATCTTCACTACACAGACAGAGAAACATCCTCACGCGCTAAACATCCTCACCTGCTATCAGCTCCTCAGATGCACTAATGCACAGCATGCTAGCTGAGGGTTAGCAGGTTAGCATGGCTAATAAGCTAAAAGGCTAATAAGCTAGCCTGTGCATCGCAAAGCAGGTGCAAAGAAAAACAAAACAGAAAAAGCGTTCAGAATATTTCCAGCTTTCATTATTTCCACTGCTAACCTCATCGCTGCCGCTCGTGCAGAACCCCGCGTCCTTCTGGCGCGCGAGCCGCTCGCTGAGCCTCAGCACGCGCAGTAAAGTCGGATCCTCGCGCAGGTTCAACTCAACGCTAACGGGCCTCGGAGCTCTCGGGCCGCTCGCGACCGCCTCCACCGCCGCCGCCGCCGCTTCCTCCTCCAGCCGCAGCCGGCCGACTCTCCAACGCTTCCCCGTCTTCTGTCGACTGCGAGACGGCCCCGGGCGCCCCGGAAAGCGACACCGTGCCGGGGCAGACGGGCTCGCGCCCGCGAAGACAACCGAGGCAGGCAATCCGCCTCCAGCTGCCGCCATTATTATCCCACCACAACAACAACGACGACGCTCCGCTGTGGGGAGGAACAAGATGGAAAGGCGCGCAAATGCGCGTGGGCGAAATGCATCATGGGAAATTGAGTTTTTTGTTGTTTTTTTTTTTTTTTTAAACCTTTGCTAATCCTTTCTTTCTTTCTTTCTTTGCTTCTTGCTGTGTGTCTCAGCACTACTGCTAATCAATATGTATACATTGTTTACAAATAATACTAATAATGAGCCAGCATTATGTTATCATGTTATTATAAATATATTCTCTGGTGAACAGAACAGAGGTAAAGCTTCTGACGAAGGTGAAGGCCCCGTGTGGTGTTTTCTCTCTTTTATTTCCTCCAATTCGCTTAAAAATTCACACATTTTTCAAACTTAGTGCAAAAGCAAAATCCATGCTTATTATGAAATAACGTCCACATCCAATTAATGAGGCAGATACACTATATGACCAAAAGTATGTGCACCCCTGACCATCACACCCATCTGTGGTTTTTCCCCAAACTGTTGTTACAAAGGTGGAAGCACACAACTGTACAGAAAGTCTTTGTATGATGTAGCATGACAATGACAATTTCCAGCATGACAATGCCCCTGTGCACAAAGCGAGCTCCATGAAGACATGGTGTGTGAAGGTTGGAGTGGAAGAACTCGAGTGTCCTGCACAGAGCCCTGACCTCAACCCCACTGAACACCTTTGGGATGAACTGGAACACCGACTGAACCCCAGACCTCCTCACCAACATCAGCGCCTGACCTCACTAATGCTCTTATGGCTGAATGAACACAAATCCCCACAGCCACGCTCCAACATCTAGTGGAAAGCCTTCCAGAAGAGTGGAGCTTATTATAACAGCAAACATTTGCGCCTACTCCAAACCCATGAGCATTAACATGGAGTTACTATACATGAAAAATATACATTTAAGTAAGCAGATATGACTGCATAGGCTTTTTAATGATGAATATTACTAGTATATCAGTTCATTAATTTGGCTTGAGTGAGTTCTATAGTCCACTTTAATTTAAACCATTATGGACCCACTTTCATCACCATTAAGATTATAAGCCTTAAGATTACACTTTCTCTATAGGTTACTAAAAGATGTTGTACTAAAAATACACTTTATGGCCAAAAGTTTGTGGACATCTTACCGTCACACCCATTCCAGATTTATTCTCTCTTTGCTGTTATAATAAGCTCCACTCTTCTGGGAAGGCTTTCCACTAGATTTTGGAGCGTGGCTGTCAGGATTTGTGATCATTGCAGAAGAAGCATATATAGGTGTGATGGTCAGGGGTGCACATACTTTTGACCATATAGTGTAAGTAATGTGTTGTTTTGAGGACGAGTCAGCTCTTTATGGGTGAATGTGGAGAGCTCGCATAAATGAGCCATTTTTTGTTTTGTTTGTTGTTGTTTTTTGTAGATGTAGGCAACGGCGTTACTCTTTCTTTCAGTGTAATTTAATGTAAGTACTTCCATGGAATCCTCTTTTCAACACCTGTTTTACTCTGTGTGTATGAAGCAGCATGACAGCTGCTTGTTGAGGATGTAGGTTATCAGTAATCAGACTAAATGGAAATGAATCTTCTAATCCAGTGATTCTCAAACTTTGGGGACCCCCAGGGGTCCAAGAAGCACAGCCAGGGGTCCAAGAAGCATAGCCAGGGGTCCATGAAGCATAGCCAGGGGTCCAGGAAGCATAGCCAGGGGTCTATGTTTTGTTTTGTTTTGTTACAGTGGTGTAAATTACAAGACACTATTATCAAAGTAATTATACATATCATTGGGTTCTTATAGTTATTTCCCCTTTGACTGAATGGGTTTAATCCATACTTCAATAACGTATAAACAAGTAGGCCTATAAATCATGGTAACTTGGACCTAATGTTCTCATGGTGGAAATGAAAAGACTTATGACTCTGATAAATAGGCAAAATATGAATGTACACATTTAAATAATGAGCCTAATATTTACATAGCTGAATCATGTTCATAAAACATCTGTACTGAGGGGGTCCATGGAATTAATTTTACAGCCATATACATGCCTGGATAGAAAAAAAAACTTTGACAACCCTGTGTTATAATCTATTTAATAAAGCATACACACATTGGGCCTTATTTATCAATGTTTTAGTAAAGTTGCATGTAAATGTTCACGTAAGCCAAACAAACATGAAAATCTTTCACCAGATTTGCAAAGGTTTCAAGAAGGCTGTTTCTCTTTGTGTGTGTATGTTGATCACCTGTAAAGTGCAAAGTGTGTTCCTGAACCAGCTCATTTGCATGTAGTGATGTTCACAAAACATCATAAAAGGCCAAATGCACAGACAGCTGGGTACACAAAATGAGCAATCCGGGTAAAGCCTGAAAAATAGGTGGAAGTTATTTTGACTCACTTCTATGCCAATAAAATTATTTAATAATAATAAGCAAGATGTAAATCTTCTGTCAGCTGAGGCGTTTATGGTTTACGGCTCTGCACAGACAGACCGGCCCATCCTCCATTTATAGGGCGCCATTTCTTTCGTCATAATTGAATGATTTGCTTTATTTGTCTGTATTTGTGTTGGCTCACTTTCTTTCTTTTTGTAATTATTTTTAATTAAAGCCAATAAAATAAATGGACTGGGTTTTCCAAAATATTCTTGATGGTTCTCTTAGGTCGGACCTAGTGAACTAGCATGAGGATGTGTTTGGGATAATACTGGTTAAAGTGGTAAATGACCTGCTGCTGGCCTCTGATCAGGGCTGTGACTTTCTGCTTGTGTTGCTTGAACTTAGTTCAGCTTTTTAAACCATGGATCATCGACATATTAGAAAATTCCTTTGGAGTTAAGCCTGACTTGTTATCAGTTTGTAAATGTAATATATAAGTCACTTATATAAGTCGCTCTGGATAAGGATAACTTTTTAAACGCAATTTTTTTAAAAATTTAAACTTAGAAAGCAATTTAAACTCGACAGTATGTTCCTGAAATAAAAGTGCAGTAATCCATACAAATTATATGATCTGTAGTCGATCAAGTCGAGGTTTACATTAGTCTTCTTATGTGTAAATTTACACACACTCAGGAGCAAGAGTAGGATACAAATTTTCTTCAAAAATAAATGGATTTTGATGAATACCAAATTTCTTGTGTAAATACTCAGACAAACAATTTATGAATAAATCCATTCATATCCAGCTTTATAAATGAGGCCCAATGAGATGCAGAGAGCACTAATGAAATAAGACTAATAAAATAAAATACTAATGACCTACATTGCTTGGTAGGTCATTAGTATTTTATAATCAATGTGAAATTTTAGTGAGAGTGAATGTAGTGGGTAAAATAGGGGTAACATGGTAAAATCTTCTTGTTGTAGTAAGGACTCTGGCTGCTGTGTTCTGGACTAACTGGAGCTTGTTAATGCACCTACTCTAACATCCAGACAACAAGACAGCAATAACTGAACCTAGAGCAGGAACTAGTTTTTCTGCGTCATGTAATAACATTATATTTCTTAGCTTGGCATGTTTCTGAGATCTATATGAGCTTCAAATGAGAGGCTGGAGTAAATAATCACACCAAAGTCATACACATGTAACGGAAAGGCCATGAAGAGTTAATACATAATCAGAAAGCTTACATCTAGCTGTCTGTGGCCCGAGTAGAAGTACAGTACCTCTGCCTGGTGAAAATTAAGGAGGAAGAAGTTACTCAGCCTCCAGGGTCTAACGTACTTTACACATTCCTCAATTTTATTAAGCTTTGCTGAAACTTGTTTATGAATTATGGTACCCAGTGGGGCTAGGAATGCCAAACTTTACTTATACATAGAGAGGTCACTATTAACATTTACAAACTGATAACACGTCAGGTTCAGGTCTGAGCCAAGAAAGAGGTGTTCACTTAACTCCAAAGGAATTTTCTAATCTGTCTTTGATTCATGGTTTCAGGAGCTGCACTAAATTCAAGCAACACAAGCAGGGAGTTACAACCCTGATCAGAGGTCAGCAGCAGGTCATTTACCACTTTAACCAGTATTATATCAGTACTGTGATGAAGCTTATACCAAGATTTCATGAATGTGATTCTTCCGCAGATATGAGCCTAGTTGCTAAGCTACAAACATGTAGATAAAGTGGCCTATAGTTTGAAAGCTGCCGCAGGTCACGATCAGGTATTTTTCATAACTGCTAGTTTAAAGAATTTAGGTGAATAGCCAATGCTAAAGGAGGAGTTTATTCATTTGAGCAGAGGTTTGATCATTTGTTTTGCATACTTTGCATAGATATCAGATCTGTTACACAAGTTGATGATTTTGAGGAGGAAATCAGTAAAATTACTTCAGTCTGTTGGATTGGGGTATAGGATTCTAACTGCTCTGCTGATAAGGTTATCTTAGTCTCTATGTAGATAGGCATCAAACTTCTGTTTAATATTTGAATTTTCCTTCTGAATTTGGGTATAAAATATCAAAGTAATTGTTACTACATACTGTTGGTATTTGTGGTCTTCCTCCTAGTGACTTTGTTACTGTATTAAATAATAATCAAAGATGAATTTTAAGGATTATATTTTACAAAAGTGGATAGAAAGCCACTTGCAGCTTTACAGAAATATCTAAAATTAAGATATAAATTTTAAATTTATCCCTAATGATACATGTACAATAGTAGCGTTGACTATTGTGAGCGCTCCTTCACTATAGACGTATATCGCCTTTCCACCAACAGCTGTGTATGGTACATGGTTTGCATAAGAATCAGGAACAAGTGTTCCTTTTCATATTGCTTCACTGACATCAATCTTTAATAGTTATTGAAAGTTCCAACAAATTTAATAAAAATCCAAATAAAAAAATGTAAACAGAAAAAATGGCAAAAAAACAAGATACAAAGGTTATCCACAATGTTCAGTCAGTAAGTTCAGAGAAATAATCCAATACGTAAACCCACAACACAAAATATCTCCTCAAAGAAGTAAACCAACAGAAATAGATCCTCAGGGCAAAAGGTATCAACAATCCAACAGGCAGGACCAACAGCGTTACTTATACAAAACCCGAAAGACTAGCCTTAGCACAACTAAACACTGAGCAAAGAAACTAAGAAACGTGGCAACTTAAATCACACAAAGGAATGAGATACAGGTGGCAGCAATAACACTAATAACAGACAGAAGGAACACAACATGGGGGAAACAATGAGGACCTCTAGTGGCCAAAACTCAAAACAACAAGTCCAGAATCCTGACACACATCATTTGTTTTTCATAATCTTGATCTTTAAACTGTTTATAATAGCTAGATTATGCAGATAATATGGAGACTATAGGCTATTTATCAATTCTCCAGCTGACCAGACTTTTTTTTTTTTAATCGTGTGTACTTGTATGGGTTATGATCAGGTAATAGATCTTGATCTGTGAATTACATGATAAATGATATAAATATGATAAATGCAGTTTTTGGTAGAACGTGATGATATGTCTGTAGTTTCAGACAGAGTGTTCAGTGTAGACAAGGACCGAGGATCTTAATTGCACTTACTGCCAACAAGCTAAAACTTCACATGGCCATCTTATAAGTCAGGATTTGAAGCTAAGTGTACATTATGAAGACAGCAACATATGGCAAATATATGTTGCAAATATTTATTTTAACACTTTCTTCTTGAAAATCCATTCTGTGCTTCTGTTTATCTGGATAAC
Source organism: Pangasianodon hypophthalmus (assembly GCF_027358585.1). Taxonomy (NCBI): domain Eukaryota; kingdom Metazoa; phylum Chordata; class Actinopteri; order Siluriformes; family Pangasiidae; genus Pangasianodon; species Pangasianodon hypophthalmus. The sequence continues at coordinate 13,270,202 of NC_069738.1, forward strand.
TTTTCCATACTGTGTTTCTGTTTTCTGAGACGCATGTCAAAAAGAAGTCACTGGCACTGTCCTAGGTGTCATCAAATAATCAACAGATCACCAGCCTTTAGGAAACACCTCAGAAATCATGGTTTGTCTAAATGTAATCTGTAAACTTAACTCCTTACACTTTCATTCCTCTCATGTAACTACATTCTCTCTCTCTTTTTTTTTTAAATATAGTAGTTTCACTGTAGTTATTTAATAATTCACATTAGATGCTGAATAATATGTCTTAAGATTAATAACTAAAAATAAAACTGTAGTTTATGTGTTTAAGTAGTAATTTAGCCTTTTGTCTTATGTAAATATACTGGCCTGATGCTTAAAATGTGTAATTTCTGAAATTGTTGCTGGTTATTTGGTTATTGTGAAACCCCAGTTATATTATAATGAGTGGTCTAATTTTGAGTAACTTAAAATCAAAGTGGTAAAATCATTTGGTGGTGACTGAAACACCAACAAGTAAATATCTGATATTTTCTACCTTTATTAAAATCTATTATTATTTGTACCTCCCATGAAAAAAAAAATCATTTTCATCATTCTAAATTATATTCTTTGGAAAAACATTTGCAAGAAAGTGCTGAGCCAAAAGACCAGCCTGCTACTCAGGACCTGCAAGGGGACAGCCATCTCAGCCTTGTACCATCACTAGAGGGAGGAAGAGAGCAACCAGAAACATTGCTAGACAGGCTTCTACCACTAGAGGGAGCCAGAGAGCACCATCTTAATTATAATCAGTGGCAATCAGCTCCACTTGTGCCTGGGTCTATTTAAGGAGAGCTCAGAGTTAAGTCAACCTTGCTATGTGCTGGTGTGCAATTCTCTGCTGGTAAACATTGGTAGTTGTCCTGGGTACATCATGGTAATTTCTATAGCCAACTTTTTAGCTCCCTAAGCTCAGTGGATATAAAAAAGTCTGCACAGCCCTGTTAAAATGGCAGGTTTTTGTGATGTAAAAAAAAAATGAAGCCAAGATAAATCATGTCAGATCATTTTCCACCTTTAATGTGATATTGCATCCAACAAAATTCAACTGAAAAACAACTAGAAATGTTTTTAACTTACAATAACCTGGTGGTACAATTGTGCACACCTTTTTATAATTGGGGATGTGGCTGTGTTCAGAATGAACCAATCACATTCAATCTCATGTTGAAAAGTAATGATCATACACCTGTGATTGATGAAGTGATTCTGATTAACCCCAAATAAAGACCAGCTATTTCTGTAGGATTTTCTGGACATATTACTATATATTATTATTATTATTATTTCATTTGACTGCTGAAGCCAAAGATTTTACACAGCCTGTACAGGATCTCACTGTCGAAAAGGTTTCGATCAGGAGAGAGGTACAAAAGAATTTCCAAAATATTAGATGCAGCAAGGAACACAGTGAAGGCCATCATCACCAAGTGGAGAAAATGGAGCACCACAGTGACATTACCAACAACAGGACATCCCTCCAAAATTGATGAAAGGTCAAGATAAAAACTTTTCAGGGAAGATGCCAAGAGACCAACAGCAACATTAAAGGAGCTGCAGTAATATCTGGGAAGTACTGGTCACTCCCTGCATGTGACAACAATCTCTCATATTCTTCATATATCTGGGCTATGGCATAGGGTGGCTATATGGAAGCACAAAAAAAAAAAAAGGAAAAAAGTTGCTTAAATCACCCCAACCCATGTGGCAAAATGTGGACTACCATTGGGTCTGTGGCAGAACCCAGTACCTGGTAGATTGGGAAGAGTAGGGCCCTGAAGAAAGATCATGGGTACCAGCTGGGCACATTTTGGACCATGACCTTACCAGAGCCATCTGGTGGCAGGGCTCAGAGGGAATGTTAGGAGCCATTCCTGGGGAAGTCCTATAAGTGGACAGCCAGCTTGGCCTAGTGCCATCACTAAAGGGAGGCAGAGAGTAATCAGAAACCTTGCTAGACAGTCTTCTGCTACCAGAGGGAACCAGAGAGCACCACCTTAATTTTAATCAGTGGCACTCAGCTCCACCTGTGCCTGGGTCTACTTAACCAGAGCTCTCCACTCACTCAGTGCTCAGTCTTGAGTCAATCTTGTTATGTGCTGGTGCACAATTCTCATCTGGTAAACTCTAGTAATTCTCCAGGGTACATCCTGGTAATTCCCCTCTCTTCTGTAGAAAGATTGGCTAGGCAGCAAATCTAATTCTAGCTAATGGTAAAAATTGCAAACTTATAGAGATTGAATGAGATTTTTAGGCAAAATGGCATAGTTGTTTTTTAAAAGTAACTTTTCACATAAAAACCTGAGATTTACTTAATTTCATCAATTAAAACATTTACTTTTTAAAGTAGCAATCTTTTTATTTGTACTTGAGTACATTAAATTTTTTTTTTTTTTTTTTTTTTTGGATAATTCCACTTTTAATTGAATAAGGTTTTGAAACAGTATCCATAGTACTTTCAATTAAGTATAATTTCCCAGTACATTGTCCACCCCCGAGTAGTATTAATAATGCAATAGGATAGGGTTTTGATACAATTTGAACGTTTGATATGCATCCCCTTCCTGATTTCTGGTGTGTAAGCTTTAGCAGCTTCCTGCTTGAGTCAATCCAAATGCATGCACAAAAACATCATGTTTAGACACTTGTTTAGTGCTAGTTAGTTGTTGTTGTTAGTTAGTTGTTAAGTGTTAGTTTTCATAGAAGTTTTGGGCATGTTATTTTCTGTGAAATGTTATTGAGTACTGCATTGCTTGTGAAAGCTTGTAATCAAACAACTGGAGTTTTGTAGAGATCCAAGTAGATAGCAAGTGCTATTTTTAATCTTTTACAAAAATGATGGAAAGTAATAAGATTTCCCTCCCAATTTAACCCCTTAAACCTCCAGGACCCATTGTTGCGTTCACACGTATATTCCTCACTCTCGTACCTACACACCTTTCCTGAACATTTCTTTTTCTCTGTAGTTAATGAATCATTCATAGTAGTTACTGAATGTGTAAATGAATTTCAAGGGTGCATTACTCAAGGAACCAGCCAACCCAGGATGATCTTGCTATTGAGCTTACTTATTTTGCCACAAAACAGTAGTAAAAATGAAGGAAAAAGCTTATAAAGCAATGCACTCCACTTCCTTCAAAAATACAGACACCTTCAGTTCACTGAGAGAGAGAGAGAGAGAGAGAAACAGCCAGGCACACAGGAAGAGGGTTTAAGTAGGGAGGTGTAATGTGCCCAGTCCAACCAGCAAGCCAACCTCTTCCTTCAGGTCACACAACACCCTCGGCAATATGATCCCAGTGGCCTCCGGACCACAGCCCTCCCAGTCAACCAAATACTGGCGATAAATGAGGGTGCCCTCTGGTGGTCTGGTTGGGGGGGGGTTAATTGTCCATGGTGGACATGACAAGAGGTCTGCAAACTAAATGAAAAAGTGTAGATTTTGGTGCAAGCATAGGGACTTACAGGCAATAGTCCCCAGCTGCAGCCTCAGCAGTGCCCCAGTCCCTAAGCCTATGGGAACCACTTGTTATAATAACCAGTGCAGATAGGTATCCAGTGCTCTTTGTTAATTAGACCATCCCCATACGCTCCTACTTCAAACTCCCACTAAACCATGTAATTTCCACAACTCCACGAAGTGTGATATCTGCCCATTTTTCGTCATGTGGTGATTGATAATTTGATCAAACTCTTCCACCTCACTACAATAAATAAAAAGATGGTCACAAAACATAAATATTTTCATCCAATTAGATCAAACACAACCCACTATCTCTACCTCCTGCTGCAAGAAATAGCTGTTCTGAAAGTTTTTCCAAAAACGTAAGTAAGAACTCTCAAAGGCCTTCATTTACAAATGAAGGAATGCTTGGAAAGGAATGTTTACAAGTCCATATAACATTACTCGAATAGGATCACATGTTTTAATTTGAAAGAAGCTGCTCAAAGAAATGTGATCTTTATGACCTTACATAGGCATGTGGGGAGAGCAGGAACAAGCTGTAAATTTAAGTGGGAAAGGCTGCCTTAAACACTAACATAAGCATATATGGGAATGTGGGGTCTCTCTTCCCACACTGGATGTGGAAGTTTTTGTTCATGTAAATCTATATAAGAATGGCCCTCTGAAGAGTTGGGGAGCTTTCTCTGCAGAGAACCGCTTGGCTTTATTTTTTGAAAGAATAAAGTCTATGACCTTGAACCTCGGCTCTCCGGAGTGATCTTTGATCTTTAGCACTGAAGGCTGACGGACATTTTCCAGCTTGCTTCAAGTGCATTCATTCCCCCAAGGTGGAGGCTGTAATATCTTGGCCACAACCCCACATAAGAAAGGAGCTGCAAAGACTCTCTTGAACTTCTATCAGAGATTCATAAGAGGAATCAGTTCTGTGGTAGCCACCTTAACCACCCTGTTGAAGGGTAAGCAAAAAACACTCAAGTGGAATGAAGCAGCAATTCAAGCCTTTTAAAGACTCAAAGAACATGCACACATACTCCACCCTCCAGAGCCATCACTGGCATTTGTGGTGGAAGTGTTTGCATCAGTATGTGGTGTAGGAGCTGTATGCTCACAATGCCATGGGAATCCACCCAAGCTGCACCCATGTACATTTTAAAAGATCAAAAGATGAATAACATATAGTCCCGTGGTGTGGTATGAATATGAGACAATAGGTCAGAATTTCAGCTTTCATTTCCTGATTTTTACATCTAGATGTGTTAACCAACCTAGAACATGGCATCTTTGGTGGTAGACCACACAATGTTTAGGTGAGCAAAAGCATAGGAACAGATAGTCTTAAAGTAAATTAAAGTAAATAACACTTTTTATTTGGTTGCGTATTCTTTGCTTGCAATAACTGCATCAAGCTGGCAACCCAGTGACATCACCAAACTGCTGCATTCTTCTTGTAATGTGCTCTTCTAGGCTTGTAGCGTAGCTTCTTTCAGTTTTTGTTTGGGGTTTATCCATTTAGTCTCCTCTTCAGGAGGTGAAATGCTGCTCAACTGGTTTAAGGTCTGGTGACTGAACTGGCCAGTCTAAAACCTTCCAATATTTCCCCTGATGAAGATCTTTGTTGTGTTGGCAGTGCGTTTTGTGTCATTGTCTTGCTGCATGATGAAGTTCCTCCCAATTAGATTGGATGCATTTCTCTGTAAATTGGAAGACAGAATGTTTCTGTACACTTCTGAATTTATTCTGCTGCTACCATCATGAGCTACATCATCAATAAAGATTAGTGAGTCTGTTCCAGAAGCAGCCATGCAAGCCCAAGCCATGACACTACCTCCATCTTGTGCTATGGCCTCTTTATTTCTGCTCTCGAAGTCTTCTTCAAACGATGGATTGTGATACCTTCATTGTGTTACCTTGTGGAGGTTGTTGGTGATGCCTCTGACTGTTATTTTTGGGTTGTTCTTCACAGCTCTCAGTGTTTCTGTCATCAACTGCAGTTGTTTTCCTTGGCCGACATGTTCGATGTCTGGTTGTTAATACACCAGTGGTTTCTTTCTTTTTCAGGACACTCCGTATTGTCGTATTGGCTATGCCCAACGCGTGCAATGGCTCTCATGGATTTTTCCCTTTTCTCAGCTTCAAAATGGCATAAGGATACACACATCCAAAACACGCACACACACACACCCACGTCCTTACAGGAAGTTGAATATACCTTGACAGGTTATGCAGGAATCAAATACTCAAATACTCAAAAATAATCAAATACTCAATCAAAATATTGATAGACTCGATAGACTAGAAAATGTTGTTGGAGCTTGGAAAGGAATGTTTACAAGTCTATCTAAATGAGACCACTGGACTGGACAGATAAATACTCAAATCAAATACTCAATCAAAATATTGATAGACTCAATAGACTAGAAAATGTTGTTGGAGCTTGGAAAGGAATGTTTACAAGTCCATCTAACATTACTAAATATTCTTTACAAACGTTTGTTTACATCTCGAATAGGATCACATGTTTTAATTTGAAGGAAGCTGCTTGTGGTATAGGAGCTGTATTCTCACAATGCCACGGGAATCCACCCAAGCTGCACCCGTGTACGTTCTACTTCAGTAAGTTGAACACACCTACAACATATAGTCTCGTGGTGTGGTATGAATATGAGACAATAGATCAGAATTTCAGCTTTCATTTCCTGATTTTTACATCTAGATGTGTTAACCAACCTAGAACATGGCATCTTTGGTGGTAGACCACATAATTTATAGGTGCACAAAAGCATAGGAACAGATAGTCTTAAAGTAAATTAAAGTAAATAACACTTTTTATTTGGTTGCGTATTCTTTGCTTGCAATAACTGCATCAAGCTGGCAACCCAGTGACATCACCAAACTGCTGCATTCTTCTTGTAATGTGCTCTTCTAGGCTTGTAGCATAGCTTCTTTCAGTTTTTGTTTGGGGTTTATCCATTTAGTCTCCTCTTCAGGAGGTGAAATGCTGCTCAACTGGTTTAAGGTCTGGTGATTGAACTGGCCAGTCTAAAACCTTCCAATATTTCCCCTGATGAAGATCTTTGTTGTGTTGGCAGTGTGTTTTGTGTCATTGTCTTGCTGCATGATGAAGTTCCTCCCAATTAGATTGGATGCATTTCTCTGTAAATTGGAAGACAGAATGTTTCTGTACACTTCTGAATTTATTCTGCTGCTACCATCATGAGCTACATCATCAATAAAGATTAGTGAGTCTGTTCCAGAAGCAGCCATGCAAGCCCAAGCCATGACACTACCTCCATCTTGTGCTATGGCCTCTTTATTTCTGCTCTCGAAGTCTTCTTCAAACGATGGATTGTGATACCTTCATTGTGATACCTTGTGGAGGTTGTTGGTGATGCCTCTGACTGTTATTTTTGGGTTGTTCTTCACAGCTCTCAGTGTTTCTGTCATCAACTGCAGTTGTTTTCCTTGGCCGACATATTCAATGTCTGGTTGTTAATACACCAGTGGTTTCTTTCTTTTTCAGGACACTCCGTATTGTCGTATTGGCTATGCCCAACGCTTGCAATGGCTCTCATGGATTTTCCCCTTTTCTCAGCTTCAAAATGGCATAAGGATACACACATCCAAAACACGCACACACACACACCCACGTCCTTACAGGAAGTTGAATATACCTTGACAGGTTATGCAGGAATCAAATACTCAAATACTCAAAAATAATCAAATACTCAATCAAAATATTGATAGACTCGATAGACTAGAAAATGTTGTTGGAGCTTGGAAAGGAATGTTTACAAGTCCACCTAAATGAGACCACTGGACTGGACAGATAAATACTCAAATCAAATACTCAATCAAAATATTGATAGACTCAATAGACTAGAAAATGTTGTTGGAGCTTGGAAAGGAATGTTTACAAGTCCATCTAACATTACTAAATATTCTTTACAAATGTTTGTTTACATCTCGAATAGGATCACATGTTTTAATTTGAAGGAAGCTGCTTGTGGTATAGGAGCTGTATTCTCACAATGCCATGGGAATCCACCCAAGCTGCACCCGTGTACGTTCTACTTCAGTAAGTTGAACACACCTACAACATATAGTCTCGTGGTGTGGTATGAATATGAGACAATAGATCAGAATTTCAGCTTTCATTTCCTGAGTTTTACATCTAGATGTGTTAACCAACCTAGAACATGGCATCTTTGGTGGTAGACCACATAATTTATAGGTGCACAAAAGCATAGGAACAGATAGTCTTAAAGTAAATTAAAGTAAATAACACTTTTTATTTGGTTGCGTATTCTTTGCTTGCAATAACTGCATCAAGCTGGCAACCCAGTGACATCACCAAACTGCTGCATTCTTCTTGTGTGATGCTCTTCTAGACTTGTAGCATAGCTTCTTTCAGTTTTTGTTTGGGGTTTATCCATTTAGTCTCCTCTTCAGGAGGTGAAATGCTGCTCAACTGGTTTAAGGTCTGGTGATTGAACTGGCCAGTCTAAAACCTTCCAATATTTCCCCTGATGAAGATCTTTGTTGTGTTGGCAGTGTGTTTTGTGTCATTGCCTTGCTGCATGATGAAGTTCCTCCCAATTAGATTGGATGCATTTCTCTGTAAATTGGAAGACAGAATGTTTCTGTACACTTCTGAATTTATTCTGCTGCTACCATCATGAGCTACATCATCAATAAAGATTAGTGAGTCTGTTCCAGAAGCAGCCATGCAAGCCCAGCAAGACACTACTTCCATCTTGTGCTATGGCCTCTTTATTTCTGCTCTCGAAGTCTTCTTCAAACGATGGATTGTGATACCTTCATTGTGTTACCTTGTGGAGGTTGTTGGTGATGCCTCTGACTGTTATTTTTGGGTTGTTCTTCACAGCTCTCAGTGTTTGTCATCAACTGCAGTTGTTTTCCTTGGCCGACATGTTCGATGTCTGGTTGTTAATACACCAGTGGTTTCTTTCTTTTTCAGGACATTCCGTATTGTCGTATTGGCTATGCCCAACGCGTGCAATGGCTCTCATGGATTTTCCCCTTTTCTCAGCTTCAAAATGGCATAAGGATTCACACATCCAAAACACGCACACACACACACCCACGTCCTTACAGGAAGTTGAATATACCTTGACAGGTTATGCAGGAATCAAATACTCAAATACTCAAAAATAATCAAATACTCAATCAAAATATTGATAGACTCGATAGACTAGAAAATGTTGTTGGAGCTTGGAAAGGAATGTTTACAAGTCCATCTAACATTACTAAATATTCTTTACAAACGTTTGTTTACATCTCGAATAGGATCACATGTTTTAATTTGAAGGAAGCTGCTTGTGGTATAGGAGCTGTATTCTCACAATGCCATGGGAATCCACCCAAGCTGCACCCGTGTACGTTCTACTTCAGTAAGTTGAACACACCTACAACATATAGTCTCGTGGTGTGGTATGAATATGAGACAATAGATCAGAATTTCAGCTTTCATTTCCTGAGTTTTACATCTAGATGTGTTAACCAACCTAGAACATGGCATCTTTGGTGGTAGACCACATAATTTATAGGTGCACAAAAGCATAGGAACAGATAGTCTTAAAGTAAATTAAAGTAAATAACACTTTTTATTTGGTTGCGTATTCTTTGCTTGCAATGACTGCATCAAGCTGGCAACCCAGTGACATCACCAAACTGCTGCATTCTTCTTGTATGATGCTCTTCTCGGCTTGTAGCATAGCTTCTTTCAGTTTTTGTTTGGGGTTTATCCATTTAGTCTCCTCTTCAGGAGGTGAAATGCTGCTCAACTGGTTTAAGGTCTGGTGATTGAACTGGCCAGTCTAAAACCTTCCAATATTTCCCCTGATGAAGATCTTTGTTGTGTTGGCAGTGTGTTTTGTGTCATTGTCTTGCTGCATGATGAAGTTCCTTCCAATTAGATTGGATGCATTTCTCTGTAAATTGGAAGACAGAATGTTTCTGTACACTTCTGAATTTATTCTGCTGCTACCATCATGAGCTACATCATCAATAAAGATTAGTGAGTCTGTTCCAGAAGCAGCCATGCAAGCCCAAGCCATGACACTACCTCCATCTTGTGCTATGGCCTCTTTATTTCTGCTCTCGAAGTCTTCTTCAAACGATGGATTGTGATACCTTCATTGTGATACCTTGTGGAGGTTGTTGGTGATGCCTCTGACTGTTATTTTTGGGTTGTTCTTCACAGCTCTCAGTGTTTCTGTCATCAACTGCAGTTGTTTTCCTTGGCCGACATATTCAATGTCTGGTTGTTAATACACCAGTGGTTTCTTTCTTTTTCAGGACACTCCGTATTGTCGTATTGGCTATGCCCAATGCTTGCAATGGCTCTCATGGATTTTCCCCTTTTCTCAGCTTCAAAATGGCATAAGGATACACACATCCAAAACACGCAAACACACACACCCACGTCCTTACAGGAAGTTGAATATACCTTGACAGGTTATGCAGGAATCAAATACTCAAATACTCAAAAATAATCAAATACTCAATCAAAATATTGATAGACTCGATAGACTAGAAAATGTTGTTGGAGCTTGGAAAGGAATGTTTACAAGTCCACCTAAATGAGACCACTGGACTGGACAGATAAATACTCAAATCAAATACTCAATCAAAATATTGATAGACTCAATAGACTAGAAAATGTTGTTGGAGCTTGGAAAGGAATGTTTACAAGTCCATCTAACATTACTAAATATTCTTTACAAACGTTTGTTTACATCTCGAATAGGATCACATGTTTTAATTTGAAGGAAGCTGCTTGTGGTATAGGAGCTGTATTCTCACAATGCCATGGGAATCCACCCAAGCTGCACCCGTGTACGTTCTACTTCAGTAAGTTGAACACACCTACAACATATAGTCTCGTGGTGTGGTATGAATATGAGACAATAGATCAGAATTTCAGCTTTCATTTCCTGATTTTTACATCTAGATGTGTTAACCAACCTAGAACATGGCATCTTTGGTGGTAGACCACATAATTTATAGGTGCACAAAAGCATAGGAACAGATAGTCTTAAAGTAAATTAAAGTAAATAACACTTTTTATTTGGTTGCATATTCTTTGCTTGCAATAACTGCATCAAGCTGGCAACCCAGTGACATCACCAAACTGCTGCATTCTTCTTGTAATGTGCTCTTCTAGGCTTGTAGCATAGCTTCTTTCAGTTTTTGTTTGGGGTTTATCCATTTAGTCTCCTCTTCAGGAGGTGAAATGCTGCTCAACTGGTTTAAGGTCTGGTGATTGAACTGGCCAGTCTAAAACCTTCCAATATTTCCCCTGATGAAGATCTTTGTTGTGTTGGCAGTGTGTTTTGTGTCATTGTCTTGCTGCATGATGAAGTTCCTCCCAATTAGATTGGATGCATTTCTCTGTAAATTGGAAGACAGAATGTTTCTGTACACTTCTGAATTTATTCTGCTGCTACCATCATGAGCTACATCATCAATAAAGATTAGTGAGTCTGTTCCAGAAGCAGCCATGCAAGCCCAAGCCATGACACTACCTCCATCTTGTGCTATGGCCTCTTTATTTCTGCTCTCGAAGTCTTCTTCAAACGATGGATTGTGATACCTTCATTGTGATACCTTGTGGAGGTTGTTGGTGATGCCTCTGACTGTTATTTTTGGGTTGTTCTTCACAGCTCTCAGTGTTTCTGTCATCAACTGCAGTTGTTTTCCTTGGCCGACATATTCAATGTCTGGTTGTTAATACACCAGTGGTTTCTTTCTTTTTCAGGACACTCCGTATTGTCGTATTGGCTATGCCCAACGCTTGCAATGGCTCTCATGGATTTTCCCCTTTTCTCAGCTTCAAAATGGCATAAGGATACACACATCCAAAACACGCACACACACACACCCACGTCCTTACAGGAAGTTGAATATACCTTGACAGGTTATGCAGGAATCAAATACTCAAATACTCAAAAATAATCAAATACTCAATCAAAATATTGATAGACTCGATAGACTAGAAAATGTTGTTGGAGCTTGGAAAGGAATGTTTACAAGTCCACCTAAATGAGACCACTGGACTGGACAGATAAATACTCAAATCAAATACTCAATCAAAATATTGATAGACTCAATAGACTAGAAAATGTTGTTGGAGCTTGGAAAGGAATGTTTACAAGTCCATCTAACATTACTAAATATTCTTTACAAATGTTTGTTTACATCTCGAATAGGATCACATGTTTTAATTTGAAGGAAGCTGCTTGTGGTATAGGAGCTGTATTCTCACAATGCCATGGGAATCCACCCAAGCTGCACCCGTGTACGTTCTACTTCAGTAAGTTGAACACACCTACAACATATAGTCTCGTGGTGTGGTATGAATATGAGACAATAGATCAGAATTTCAGCTTTCATTTCCTGAGTTTTACATCTAGATGTGTTAACCAACCTAGAACATGGCATCTTTGGTGGTAGACCACATAATTTATAGGTGCACAAAAGCATAGGAACAGATAGTCTTAAAGTAAATTAAAGTAAATAACACTTTTTATTTGGTTGCGTATTCTTTGCTTGCAATAACTGCATCAAGCTGGCAACCCAGTGACATCACCAAACTGCTGCATTCTTCTTGTGTGATGCTCTTCTAGACTTGTAGCATAGCTTCTTTCAGTTTTTGTTTGGGGTTTATCCATTTAGTCTCCTCTTCAGGAGGTGAAATGCTGCTCAACTGGTTTAAGGTCTGGTGATTGAACTGGCCAGTCTAAAACCTTCCAATATTTCCCCTGATGAAGATCTTTGTTGTGTTGGCAGTGTGTTTTGTGTCATTGCCTTGCTGCATGATGAAGTTCCTCCCAATTAGATTGGATGCATTTCTCTGTAAATTGGAAGACAGAATGTTTCTGTACACTTCTGAATTTATTCTGCTGCTACCATCATGAGCTACATCATCAATAAAGATTAGTGAGTCTGTTCCAGAAGCAGCCATGCAAGCCCAGCAAGACACTACTTCCATCTTGTGCTATGGCCTCTTTATTTCTGCTCTCGAAGTCTTCTTCAAACGATGGATTGTGATACCTTCATTGTGTTACCTTGTGGAGGTTGTTGGTGATGCCTCTGACTGTTATTTTTGGGTTGTTCTTCACAGCTCTCAGTGTTTGTCATCAACTGCAGTTGTTTTCCTTGGCCGACATGTTCGATGTCTGGTTGTTAATACACCAGTGGTTTCTTTCTTTTTCAGGACATTCCGTATTGTCGTATTGGCTATGCCCAACGCGTGCAATGGCTCTCATGGATTTTCCCCTTTTCTCAGCTTCAAAATGGCATAAGGATTCACACATCCAAAACACGCACACACACACACCCACGTCCTTACAGGAAGTTGAATATACCTTGACAGGTTATGCAGGAATCAAATACTCAAATACTCAAAAATAATCAAATACTCAATCAAAATATTGATAGACTCGATAGACTAGAAAATGTTGTTGGAGCTTGGAAAGGAATGTTTACAAGTCCATCTAACATTACTAAATATTCTTTACAAACGTTTGTTTACATCTCGAATAGGATCACATGTTTTAATTTGAAGGAAGCTGCTTGTGGTATAGGAGCTGTATTCTCACAATGCCATGGGAATCCACCCAAGCTGCACCCGTGTACGTTCTACTTCAGTAAGTTGAACACACCTACAACATATAGTCTCGTGGTGTGGTATGAATATGAGACAATAGATCAGAATTTCAGCTTTCATTTCCTGAGTTTTACATCTAGATGTGTTAACCAACCTAGAACATGGCATCTTTGGTGGTAGACCACATAATTTATAGGTGCACAAAAGCATAGGAACAGATAGTCTTAAAGTAAATTAAAGTAAATAACACTTTTTATTTGGTTGCGTATTCTTTGCTTGCAATGACTGCATCAAGCTGGCAACCCAGTGACATCACCAAACTGCTGCATTCTTCTTGTATGATGCTCTTCTCGGCTTGTAGCATAGCTTCTTTCAGTTTTTGTTTGGGGTTTATCCATTTAGTCTCCTCTTCAGGAGGTGAAATGCTGCTCAACTGGTTTAAGGTCTGGTGATTGAACTGGCCAGTCTAAAACCTTCCAATATTTCCCCTGATGAAGATCTTTGTTGTGTTGGCAGTGTGTTTTGTGTCATTGTCTTGCTGCATGATGAAGTTCCTTCCAATTAGATTGGATGCATTTCTCTGTAAATTGGAAGACAGAATGTTTCTGTACACTTCTGAATTTATTCTGCTGCTACCATCATGAGCTACATCATCAATAAAGATTAGTGAGTCTGTTCCAGAAGCAGCCATGCAAGCCCAAGCCATGACACTACCTCCATCTTGTGCTATGGCCTCTTTATTTCTGCTCTCGAAGTCTTCTTCAAACGATGGATTGTGATACCTTCATTGTGATACCTTGTGGAGGTTGTTGGTGATGCCTCTGACTGTTATTTTTGGGTTGTTCTTCACAGCTCTCAGTGTTTCTGTCATCAACTGCAGTTGTTTTCCTTGGCCGACATATTCAATGTCTGGTTGTTAATACACCAGTGGTTTCTTTCTTTTTCAGGACACTCCGTATTGTCGTATTGGCTATGCCCAATGCTTGCAATGGCTCTCATGGATTTTCCCCTTTTCTCAGCTTCAAAATGGCATAAGGATACACACATCCAAAACACGCACACACACACACCCACGTCCTTACAGGAAGTTGAATATACCTTGACAGGTTATGCAGGAATCAAATACTCAAATACTCAAAAATAATCAAATACTCAATCAAAATATTGATAGACTCGATAGACTAGAAAATGTTGTTGGAGCTTGGAAAGGAATGTTTACAAGTCTATCTAAATGAGACCACTGGACTGGACAGATAAATACTCAAATCAAATACTCAATCAAAATATTGATAGACTCAATAGACTAGAAAATGTTGTTGGAGCTTGGAAAGGAATGTTTACAAGTCCATCTAACATTACTAAATATTCTTTACAAACGTTTGTTTACATCTCGAATAGGATCACATGTTTTAATTTGAAGGAAGCTGCTTGTGGTATAGGAGCTGTATTCTCACAATGCCATGGGAATCCACCCAAGCTGCACCCGTGTACGTTCTACTTCAGTAAGTTGAACACACCTACAACATATAGTCTCGTGGTGTGGTATGAATATGAGACAATAGATCAGAATTTCAGCTTTCATTTCCTGATTTTTACATCTAGATGTGTTAACCAACCTAGAACATGGCATCTTTGGTGGTAGACCACATAATTTATAGGTGCACAAAAGCATAGGAACAGATAGTCTTAAAGTAAATTAAAGTAAATAACACTTTTTATTTGGTTGCGTATTCTTTGCTTGCAATAACTGCATCAAGCTGGCAACCCAGTGACATCACCAAACTGCTGCATTCTTCTTGTAATGTGCTCTTCTAGGCTTGTAGCATAGCTTCTTTCAGTTTTTGTTTGGGGTTTATCCATTTAGTCTCCTCTTCAGGAGGTGAAATGCTGCTCAACTGGTTTAAGGTCTGGTGATTGAACTGGCCAGTCTAAAACCTTCCAATATTTCCCCTGATGAAGATCTTTGTTGTGTTGGCAGTGTGTTTTGTGTCATTGTCTTGCTGCATGATGAAGTTCCTCCCAATTAGATTGGATGCATTTCTCTGTAAATTGGAAGACAGAATGTTTCTGTACACTTCTGAATTTATTCTGCTGCTACCATCATGAGCTACATCATCAATAAAGATTAGTGAGTCTGTTCCAGAAGCAGCCATGCAAGCCCAGCAAGACACTACTTCCATCTTGTGCTATGGCCTCTTTATTTCTGCTCTCGAAGTCTTCTTCAAACGATGGATTGTGATACCTTCATTGTGTTACCTTGTGGAGGTTGTTGGTGATGCCTCTGACTGTTATTTTTGGGTTGTTCTTCACAGCTCTCAGTGTTTCTGTCATCAACTGCAGTTGTTTTCCTTGGCCGACATGTTCGATGTCTGGTTGTTAATACACCAGTGGTTTCTTTCTTTTTCAGGACACTCCGTATTGTCGTATTGGCTATGCCCAATGCTTGCAATGGCTCTCATGGATTTTCCCCTTTTCTCAGCTTCAAAATGGCATAAGGATACACACATCCAAAACACGCACACACACACACCCACGTCCTTACAGGAAGTTGAATATACCTTGACAGGTTATGCAGGAATGTGGGTTTTGTATGGCCTGTTTGCTGTCACGTATTTCTTTATAAATGCAAGTTTCTATGAGCATAAGCAATAAATGAGACCACTGGACTGGACAGATAAATACTCAGATCAAATGCTCAATCAAAATATTGATAGACTTGAAAGACTAGAAAATGTTGTTGGAGCCTTTAGTCTTATCTGACTAATTATTAGCTTCTCTCTGTCTCTCTCTCTCTCTCTCTCTCTCTCTATATATATATATATATATATATATATATAATGTATAATGTCACAGAACTACCGTGCCCATCAGCTCCAGCATGTCACATGCTAATCACTCTTACCTGTGTCTTGTTATACCTTTTCAGCGCCACTATTTAAGTTCTAGTTTTTCAGTGTCTCACCATCAAGCTTTTGTTGTAGTTGTTGTTTGTTGTGTGTGCTTCATTATCGCTTATAGTCTGTTTGTCTCTTGCCTCGTATCCATAGTTCATGTTTATGTTATTTGTTTTCGGGTTGTTTTGTTTGTACTATACACAATAAATTATCTGCACTTGCATCCATCTCCCTCTCCAACCCGTGACACTTACAGATTACAAGTTAGAAGAGGGTGGTGTGTATATGACTGTATCTGGGAGGGCTAGCTACATTTAACACTACATACTCATTAGGTCTAATCCACATTTCTGTTAACACAGTACATTAAATCCCTCATAAATAAAAGTTTCATTTACAAAAAGCGCTCTGGATGTAAGAAATTAAATACCCTAGCTTCAGATCAAAGGTGCTAGCTATGAATCTAGTAAGATCTAATTTTATGTCAAGTTTGCTAAGACAAACTTTCTACATTTTGTTCAGCTTGGGAAACAGACGCAGTCTCAACATGGCGTAAGTTGAGTGTCGATTCAAGGCAGGGAGCAGACGGTCGGTTTAGACTGCTTGTCTGCTGAACAGGAAGAATATAATATAAAAGATATCAAAGATAGACTATATTTGGAACACACCTAGAGATTTCACCTGCTGAAGTATAGAGTCTATCATCACCAGAGCTCTTTCAACAAGCTTCTCAGCCAGTCTCACTGAGGAGAGCAAACCTGTTCGACTTGAATAAACAAGATCATCAGTCATCCTTTCGATATCAACACCTGTGTGGACTTACACATCCGATGAGCCAGGTTATGTTAACGATCAAACGTGTTTTTTGAATCAGTTACAATTCATTAAAAGGTGAGTATGTATATTTCAGCATGACATTTTTATATTCCAGAATGACAGGATTATATAAATGTTTTAACCTACTTTGCTACAATATCAATACATTTATTAAATGTTACTTGTCTCTCTTCTTTTTTCAGTGTCTTTACTCTTTCAGTTTCAAACATGCATATCACATTGATATTTATTCACTCCTCAAGTAATTTCTGGGCAAATATTGTTTTTAAACATTTTATTTTATTCTTTGCAAATCTTTTTTCTTAATTTCACATACTGCGTGTATCAAAGTAGTTCTATATTTAAGAAGTTTTACTTAGCGGGAAAAATCATCACAGGTGAGTGTATTGTAAGAACAATAGACATGACTAGTAAATGAGTGATTTCCTCCCTTTTCTTTAGGTAATTTTAGGAGGATAGAAAAATGGCATCACTCCAGAAGAGTCTTACTCGTCCTCTGCTTTTTAATGTCATTCTTCTTGGAAAAACAGGATATGGAAAAAGTGCTTCAGGAAACACTTTACTGAGGAAAGATGTTTTTATTTCCAAGAACAGCTTTAAAGCTGTAACTCAAGAGGTTCAAATGGAGTGTGTGACTTTTGATGGAGTGACTCTTAATGTGTATGACACACCAGGATTCTTCAATCCAGTACCAAGCAATGAGATTACAATAAAACAATATCAATCTCTCTTCCAGTTAAATGATTCAGCTCGCACTGTGATTCTGTTGGTGATAAAAGCACAAAGACTTGATTCTGAAGAAAAACAAGCTGCTCGTCTGATTGGGTATTTTATACCAGAATGTCTTGTCCAGAACACGTGGATCCTCTTCACCAAAGGAGACAAACTGGAGAGAGAAAATCTCACTATTGAGCAGTTTATAGAACAGACAGAAGAAGTGAAAGAAGTCCTACAGAGATTTCAAAACAGATATCACGTCTTCAACAACTTCTCCCAAAATCCAAATCAAGTTAGAAAGTTAATTAATAAAATCTCAGAGGCACCAGAAATGATCCGTAAGTGGTTTTTCATTTTATATTCAATCACTGTGTAGGTGAGCACTGAGGGACATGGGGCTTCATTTATAAAGAGTGTGTACACACAAAAAAGGTCTGAAATGTGCGTATACAGCCCTTCTACTCAGAAACAGGGATTTATAAAGAAATGCTTGGCAGGAAATTGAGTGTCTAAGCAATTTCACACATTCATAGATCCATTAAAAGGCTACAAAATTATATAAATAGTTCTATAAATAAATATATATAGAACGATGCATTGTCTATGACCCAGTGGTGTTTTTGGCATTGTTAGTAGACCACGCCAACCAAACAATAAGGCAAGAATATGTTTTTAGACACCACACTGATGACTAGCAAATGAGCCAATTTAAATTTCCAAGAGCCATTCTCTTGGAACTATGTGCGGAGCTTGTCACAGGTTTAGAGAGAACAACATGCAAAACCTGTCCACTTAGAGCTCTTAACAACCTTTGGATGACTTGCGGATATCACAGCCATCATTAAGCGCCATCATGCCAGCCATATTGGTTGGCATAATGAAATTGACTTCTCTTCTCTACCCACCATACAAGCGTAATTTTCACCCTGTGAGACTGGGTGAGAAATTCATGCATCGATTGTGAATAGCTGAGACCAGTGCAAAGATATTTTTTAACAAGTCTTTTGAATGTCATTGGTATTTCAGACCTAATCCCTTTTATTTCTTTTAGAGGTAATTGTGTCCCTTTGTCTAGATCTCTGACACAACTTCCTTTTTGCATTCCCAAACAATCCTCTTTTTTGCTTTTCTCTCCACCATTTTCAATGTTGCCTCACTCAAAAATAAATGGGACACCCCATATTTGTATGAAAGCATTTGCATTGACTATTTATGGATATTTGTGAGCGGTAACCAGTCAGGAGAGAAGCCTTTTTCACCTGCGCATATTTTCAAAAAGACTGTAATTTTTAAAGCAGGTGAGCATATGCAAGGTTTTAGAAATCAGAATTTTTTTGTGCACATGCAGTTTCCTGGTTTTATGCATATGCCCACTATCTCTCTGGAATCCATGCAAAGTTTTATAAATTAGGCCCCAGGCCTGGTCAGGGAGCCTTCTCGCTTTTTTTCTATACTAATCAAAAATTATCCACAGAAGTTCCACCCACTGTCCCCAGAGCAGTTGTACTTGTACATTTTTCTGGCCATGGCTTTCTGAGTCTTGAACAACTAGATGACTGTGGCATGGTACTTCCAGCTTGTTGGTGACATCTTTTATTCTCTGGAGGACTTTGACCGACATATTGGTGTGACAGTTTTCGGTTTCCCTCTGTAACCCGTAGGTCTCTGGTGGAAGCCATACCTGGTCACCTGGTTTGTTGCTGGGTGTGTCACCACACCGTTTATCTGCATATTCTTTATTCACCTGGTCCACAAGCCCAAGGTGTTGTTGGGCCTGTTCCCACACTTGTTCACTACGCTGGAACCATCTGTCCACAATGGGTGAATCCGTGGGGTTGGTGTTCCATGGGAACAGTGGCAGCTATTACCCCACGACGCATTGGAACAGAGTGAGGTTTGTTACAGAGCGCTTCAGGGATATTTGGGCGTATTCTGCCCAAGTGTGGAATTGTGACCAGTCCTCCTGATTGTCGGCACAGAAAGCCCGTAGGAACTGCCCAATCTCCTGGTTCACCCTTTCCACTTGGCCGATAGCTTGGAGGTGGTAGCCAGAAGGTAGGCTTACTGAGACACCCAGTTTCTCCATGAAGGGGAAATCTGCCACAGCCATGTGCACCCCTGGCCTGAGGAACACCTTGAACTTAAACGGCTGAAGTGCCAGATACTAAGGGGATCTTTCATGTGGTGGAGCCACTGGAGCGGGCGTGGTCTGAACAGAGGGTGAAGGCCCGTCCCAACAGCACACTTTTTATGGCTAGACACTCCTTCTCTATTGTGCTGTACTTAGTCTCTCACATGGAGAGCTTGCAGCTGATGCACAGCACAGGGCGCTCCTCCCCCTCCACCACCTTGGACAACACGGCCCCCAAACCTCTGTCCAATGCGTCTGTCTGCAAAACAAAAGGAAGAGAGAAATCAGAAGTATGTAAAAGTGGTCTGCCACAGACTGCAGTTTTTACCTGAGTGAAAGCCTGCTGGCAGGGCTCCATCCTCTGGACCGAATCTGGCACCCCCTTTTTAGCAAGATCAGGCAGCAGGCTGGTGCCATCTGAATAATTAGGCACAAACCTACAATAATAGCCAGCCAGTCCCAGAAACCATCTCACCTCCTTTTTGGTCTTGGGTCTTGGGCAGGCCACTATCGCTGCTGTCTTATAAATTTGGGGATGCACCTGCCCATGACCCATTTTTTTTTATGCTTGAGTAGACAGGCGGCTGCGTACTACCACCCCTGGGGTGTCTGTATGTGGTGATCTATGAGATCAGTGCGACCAGGTAGAGGCAAGAACACATCAGAAAACTCCGCCTGCAACTTGACAACATCTTGGGACAGAGAGAAGTGGTCTCCATAAGGGACTGGGGTTGTCTCATGAACTTACGAATCATATTTTTTAGCGTTTGATTGGTCTGCGGATGGTAAACGCTGGTGCGAATCGATTTAATCCCCAGCAAATCCTAAAGCTTGCCTAGTGTTTATGACATGAAAGACATGCCCTGATAAGTCAGGATCTCTTTCGGGATCCCAACTCAGGAGATGACATGGAAGAGTGCCTCCGCAACTTTACGTACGGAGATGTTGCAGAGAGGCACTGCTTCCGGGTATTGCGTTGCATAGTCCACTAGAACTAACACAAAGCGATGGCCTCATGCAGTTCGATCTAATGGCCCAAAGAGGTCCTTTCTTTTGAAGGGGATTAATTAACCTTGATTAATGGAAGTGGGCGCAATGGTGCTGTTGGGGTGGCTGGCAGATTCACCAGCTGACATTCGCGACATGCTGCACACCACCTGTGAACATTGCCGCGAATGTCCGGCCAATGGAAGCAGGTCATGAGCCGGTTCAGTGTTTTGTCCTGTCCTAAGTGCCCCACCATCGGATTATGCTGATCTGCCTGGAATAACAATTTCCGACAGCTCTTCGGGACCAACAATTGGGTCATTTCTTCCCGAGTTTCAGTGTCCTGCATCACTCAATATAACCTATCCTTAATCATTGAAAAATAGGGGTGGAAGAGCCCAACATTAGGCAGAATTTACTGACCATCGATTACTCTCACTTGGTCGAAGGCGTGCCTCATGGTCTCATCACATTACTGGTCCAAGGGGAAATCCCTGAGGGGAATCCCCGCCAAGAGGGGAGGAGCAGGGCCCTCCCCAATCCCTGTGTCCCCCTAATGTGGAGCTGATATTGACAGCCCCGGCACCTCCTCCCCTGCCAATGCTGTGCACATTCCACACTGTCTCTTACTACTGGAGGATCCATCCACAAACATTTCTTTCAATAATGCTTGAAACCCTGGCCAATTTGTCCCCAGGATTAGTGGATGGATGAGGTGAGGACTAACCACCACCTCTACAATGTGTTTTTGTCCCCGGAATTTAATGATGACGGGCACCAACGGATATTCGTGAATATCCCCGTGCACACACCTCACCTTCACCAAATGTACATTTCCCAATGCCTCCCCTTGAACCAAACGTTGGTGAATTGAGGCTTGGTTACATCCCGAATCCACCAACACGTGGTATGTACCCCCTTGGACACTTACAGGTATGAGGTACGTCCCAGCTCGGTCGGGGGTGGCTTGTGGCACGTTGGGGATCCGGACCAGTGCCCCACCTCCATTATGTGGCACTGGTCCTGGAAGTGCCCAGGATCCTCGCAATGCCAGCATGTCGGCCCGGACTTTACTCCCACACCTGCAGCCCCGGATCCACCGACTTGAGGGGAAGAGGAAACAGGCAGAGAGGGATGGGAGGGGAAGGGATGGGTATGGAGCGGGTTGACCCCTGTTTCCATGGTGCAGGGATGGGGAAAGGGGGAAGAGGAGGGGAGGGATGAGAGCGAGAAGAGGGGGGTTCACCTGCCGAACAGACAGATGAGCTCGGGGAGGGACAGCGAGTGAAAACGCTGACGGTGCTGTTCCGGGTGCAGTCAACCTGTTGCAAAATCGTCTGTTTTCAGTCCGGGTACTCCGGCATGTTGGCAACCGGCAGCTGCTGGGCCGCAAGTTGGGCTTCTCCCATCTTGGCTAGGGTGACGTGGGGCATGGCCACTGGGGCCACAGCTGGAATACCTGCTTGCTGGACCAAGCCGTAGAGCACCTGCCTATCCACCATCTGGACATCGAGCAGCTCCTTGATGCACTGCTCCTGCTCGCGGCGCAGCTGGAGGAGGGCCTGATGCTGGGTCTGGTGGAGGTTGGCAAGGGTCGTAATGATCTCGGCCAGCAGTGAAGACTCCATGATGGTGTCTTTTCATCAGTTTTCCTGGGTTTCGGCACCAGCGTAACGCTTCCCAGGTTCAGGTGGGGAATGACGAAGCTGGAGGCAGGCTTGGAACAAATCAAAAAGGTGCTTTACTCTTTATCTTTTACTTTCACTTTTCAGCAGTTTTATTTTATAAATACACACACACACGGCTCTGTGCTGGTTGGCTCTCACTCGTAGTTCCTCTCAGCAGGGGATAAGAAGGCAATTGGGTGGAGGTTGGGCTTTTCTCCTGACTGCTGGGAGAGGACAACCCGTACTCCAGTCTCTGTGTTTAAAAGCTTGCTTGCTGAGACGTCTCACTGCAGGCTCTTGGTCCCCTCCTTTAACAGAGCAGTCAAAGGTTCTGCGTTGCTCCTGAAGCCCCTTATGAAACGCTGGTAGAAGTTGGCAAATCCCAAGAACCATTTCTGTTCCTTGTCATTGGTGGTTACAGACCAGTTGGTTACTGCTGAGACCTTGTCCTGGTCCATAAGCACCCCCTTTGGTCCTATGATATAGGATATAGGAAGGCCACCTTTTGCACATGGAATTCATATTTGTCCCCCTTTACATAAAGCTGGTACTGTGACAGGACTCTTTTGACGTGCTGGATGTGGGTGACTTTGTCGGGGGAGTAGATAAGAATATTGTCGATGTAGGTGATAACATACTTTCCCAACATTTGCTGCAGCACGTCAGTAATGAGACACTGAAACACTGCAGGTGACAAAGATAGCCCAATGATAATCAAAATGACCAGGTCGTGCTAAAGGCACTCTTCCACTCATCTCCCTCCTTGATGCACACAAGATTGTAGGCACTTCGCAGCTTGAGTTTTGTGAAAATTCTTGCCTCACGAAGTTGCTCTAGGATGGCTGGAACGGGGGCAGAGTATAGCGATATTTGACCACGACTTGGTTCAGCATCAGATAGTTGATGTATGGCTTTATTCCATTCCCTTTTTCCCCACAAAGAAGAATCCGGCGGAAACTGGTGAGGTAGAGTGGTGGATGTACCCCTGCTTAAGGGCTTCCTTGATGTATTCTTTCATAGCCTGTGCTCTTTAGCGGGGGTGTGGGATCAGCCAGCAACTCAACTGCAGAGTCATAGGGGTGATGAGGAGGAAGGCCTCTGGCCTTGGCTTTACTGAATATTTCACAATACTCTTGGTATTTTGGAGGTATGATCACAGGTGCTGTGGTGTCTGGGTTTTGATGAAGGTGGAGGCCACCAATTGTACAAAGACAATTGGCATGACTGTGTGTGGACCAGTGTGCGATTTCACGTTTCTTCCATGAGATTTGGGGGTCATGGGTTTGCATCCAGGGGAACCCCAGGACCAACAGGAACTTAGTGGTTACAGTGAACAGAAGAGAGATGTGTTCCTGGTGTAGTGCGCTGACATGGAGGATGAGGGGTTTGGTGCCTTGGGTTACTGATCCCCTTCCAATGTGTCCGCTGTCGAGGGCCTAGAGCTTGAATTTGCATTGCAGTGGCAGTAAGGGTCACTGGAGTTTTTGGGCGAGGCGCCATCTGTGAAGCTCCCTGCCACACCAGAGTTGATCAGCACTAAGACAGAATAGAGATTTCCTGAGTGCATTACCTGTATAGGAATTACAAAATTGTGGCAAGAGAAGAAACTGGCAGGAGACTCACTGTGGTGGAGCAAGACTTGGAGGCCGCTTGCTCAGTCATAGACTGTGGAACTCTGCTGCCACGCTGAGACGAGCACTGTGCAATCTGATTTTGGGGAATGCCACAGTAAAAACATAACCTCTCTTTCTGACACCATTGGTGTTCCAAAGCATCGAGCCTCATCTGGCCAAGTTGCATGGGATCTGTGGCCTGGAGTTCTGGAACGGGAGTGACGATCACCTTCTCAGCTCAGCAGTTCTTGATCAGAGTGTCATGTTGGTTGGACATGTCGATTAAGGTGTTGAGGGTGTCCTGGTCATCATGACAGGCCAGTTCACTGAGCTGGTCATCATTTAGCCCCTGGCAATAGACCTTGAGAACTGTCTCGTTCTGGCCACTACCCATCACCAAAGCGCGGAATCAAGAGCACACTCAGCAGCAATCTGATTACCTTGCTTGAGGGCTATGAGTTCCTCACCAGTCTCTTTGTCCTCAGATGAATGGTCAAAGACTTCCTTGAAATGCTGTAGGAAGCAATCAGAGGAGACAGAGTGCTCTCCCTCTTGGTTCTACATCTTGGCTCCAAATTCTAGCGTGGTTCCAAATCCAGGCTGACAAACTGAGTGACCCTGGTGCTGTCCGGGATCCCATTTTGACCAGCAAAGTAAGCACGCACTGCAGCATGAAACTCTTGCAGCCAGCGGAGTCACAGGCATACTTCTCTGGGTGAGCAATGAGTGGTGTAGCAGACAGAGAAGCAGCTGGAGGTAGAATTGGTGTAGCTGGTGTGGCGGCTCTGAGCTGTGCTAGCTGTTTGGTCAACATGTTGATCTGCTGCTGCTGCGCTCCTATGAAGTGGCCCTGTGCTGCTAGCACTGGGTGCCACTCGTTGCTTCCTGCTGCATCCATGGAGTCGCAAAGTATTCTGTCAGGAAACAGTTGAGGATGCAAGTGCAGGTACTCAGTGGTTTTATTAATTGTGGCAAACAGGACAAAGACATAATCCAAAAACGTGATCAAAAAACAAAAAAAGGGTCAAGTGATGTGCAAACAGCATAAACAAAGGCAGGCAAGAGCAAACATATGAAGAACAGGAACTAGATCAAACCAAGTAAACAAACAATAAATCAAGGCTTGGTATCGACTGGCACAATAACACAGTGCATATACTTCACAATGAGTGTGAGAACTGATAGTCTATTTATACTGTAAGTGTTGAGTGAAGGTGATTGAGTCCAGGTGTGTGTAATCTAGTGAGTGTGAACATGAAAGAGTCTGGGAGTCTGGACCCCTTTCAGCTGTTCACCAGCTACTATGAAGAGGCCAACATGGCAGCCTCACCTCCAGAGCTCCAGCCTGAGACTAACAAGGTGGTCTCACCTTCCGAGTTCCAGCCAGAGGCCAATGTGGTGGCCTCACCTCGTGAGCTCCAGGTGGTCTCCCCTGCTAAGCTCCAGGAGAGGAAAAGGAGGAAGCTGATGGTGCGGCCTCCCATGGCATGCTCCTGCCAGAGGCAGACGGCACTGTCTCCCAAGTTCTGTTCATGCCAGAGCCTGTGGTGCAGCCTCCCACAATGTGCTAATGCCTGAGACCAATGCGCTTCTGGGGTGACAGGACTTACTTACTTTACTTTTACTTTTGGTTTCTGTCCTGTCACCACCCCTGTATTGTTATTGGATGTTTCCTCTCAGGTGTCATGATCAATCTCACCTGCTCCCTATTTACCCTTGATTAGTTTGTATACTTATACCCCACATGTGTCTTTGTGCTTCGTGCAGTATTGTTCAGTATTTCGCCTCCTGACTTTCGACCTACCCAGCTGTTATGCCTGTTTGCAGATCGCCTGACCTGGTGCTTGTTTTTCACTTTGTGTTTGGTCTTCATTTTTGGTTTTGTCTGCCTGCCTCTCAATAAACGCTTACTGCAGTTGCATCCATCTCCACTCGCATTATGTGACAGTTAACATATAACTAACCTGGAGTAAATATATTACACTGAAAAAAGCTGGATATAACTGCTTCTCCGCATCTCAAAACATTTTGATTGTGGAAACAGTATTTCCTGTTTATATCTGATCATGTGTGATTGGATGGTGAAATCCATCACTCTGTGTGACTAAGTTTTCATGTATGATCACATGTGCTACTATTTATGGCATAACTTAAGTGTCTGTTGTGCAACCAAAATTCTGACTCTTCTTGACTTTACACTCTGACTTGCAATGAAGCAATCTGGTTCAAACTGCCCCGCAATTCATTCCAAAAACACAGCAGACCCAGGATAAATTGTGCTCTTATTACTGATGTCACCCATCGAAGGCAGTATAAACAGATGTTTTACACAGTAGAACCAAAAAACAGTTTCAGGTTTCTGACACCTGCACACACATGCACACACTTGGCTAAAATACTGCTAAAAGAGTGTAAGAGATGTATTAAATATGTGTTAAATACACACAAGCATCAGAAAGCATAAAATTCCTTAAAAACTTTCGTAAACTTTGGTAATGACACAAAAGCTGCTTCCATGCCGCATTAATTTAGAGTAAACAGGTTATTGTTCTTTTCTCAGTGCATGGAAACAAGTTTAAATTCTTGTCCATATTGGAATCACACACACATAAACACACACACACACAGTAAATATAAAATTGATTAAAATTATTTGATTGGCATATCTTTAACAGGGCACTAACTCTACTCATCATCTGAAACACTGCCAGTAAATCAGACTTAACAGGGCAGGGTTTAGCTATAGATTCATATGGGTGGGTATTAATACATAAAAATGCATTTCCTGAGAAGAATTGATGTGTTTATAAATATCTTTTTAACACCAAAGGTGAACAGAAATGTAAGGACATATTGAACTGTGCAATATTGTTCTTTTTTTATCCACTTTCAGCTCCAGAAATGGGATTTCCTCGGACAACACCACCAGATCCTAAAAAAGATTCTCTTCACAGGAGAATCATACTGGTGGGTAAGACTGGTGTTGGGAAGAGCACTACAGGAAACGCCATCCTGGGAGAGAAGAGATTCAAATCTGAGTTCAGTTCATCCTCGATAACATCAGAGTGTGAACTGCATCAGGCAATGGTTTCAGGGAGGAATATATCTGTTATCGACACACCAGGGTTATTCGACACAAGACTATGCTCTGAGAAGTTAGGTATGGAGATAGGAAGGAGTTTTTATCTGTCCAGTCCAGGACCCCACGCTTTCCTTTATGTCCAGCCTGCTAACATCAGATTCACTGAACAGGAGGAAAATGTTTTTCAAAAATTAGAGCTGATTTTTGGAAGAGAGATGAAAAAATACACAATATTTCTCTTCACCCATGGAGACTTGTTAGAGAAGAAGTCTGTAGATATGTTGATTCAGGAGAACAGATCTCTCAGTAAACTAGTTGATGAGTGTGGAGGTGGATATCACATCTTCAACAATAAACAACTGAGAAACAGAGAGCAGGTCAGTAAGCTACTGGAGAGGATAGACAGAATGGTGGAGGAAAATGGAGGAACCTGCTACTCCAATCAGATATATGAGGAAGCAGTGAGAGACAGGCAAGAGGAGAAGGAGAAAAGGATGAGGGAGGAAACAGAGAAACTCAAGCAAGAGGAGGAGGACAGGAGGATGAGAGAGGAAAGGGAGAGACTCAAGAGAGAGGAGCATATGAGGAGGAGGAGGAGGAGCATGAGGGAGGAAATGGACAATCCCAGGAGAGAAAAGGATGAATGGAGCAGGACGAGCGAGGAAATAAAGAGATTAGCACAAGCGCTGAAGGAGGAGAGAAGGATGAGGGAGGAAACAGAAAGACTCAGGAGAGAGGAGGAGAGGAAAAGAAAGGAGGAAACAGAGAGACTCAGGAGAGAGGAGGATGTGTGGAGCAGGACGAGCGAGGAAATAAAGAGATTAGCACAAGCGCTGAAGGAGGAGAGAAGGATGAGGGAGGAGAGGAAAAGGAGGGAGAAAACAGAGAGACTCATGAGAGAGGAGGAGGAGGGAGGAAACAGAAAGACTCAGGTGAGAGGAGGAGAAAAAACAGACAGTTTCAGAAGAGAGGAGACAAAAGGGAAAGACAAGGAGGATTTTGAAGCATTTTGCAGAAGAAACAAGAAGTTTTTGCATATTGCTAGCGGTGTTGCAGGTGGAGATGCATCTGTAGTTGGATGTGTAGTTGGAGCTATAGTGGGTGTTGTTTCTGCCGGTGTTATTGGTGCAGGTGTTGGTGCAGGCATTGGTGCAGGCATTGGTGGTAGTGTAGGCACTGCTCTTGGGGCTACTGGTACTTTTATCATGGGTTTATTTAAATCTAAAAATAAAGGTAATTAAAAAAAGGCAGAGCACAGAGAGAAAATGTGCAACAGACAATGATGGTGGAGGATTGGGTACACCTGATTTTGAGTTCTTGTTTTTGAGCTTCTTGCTTAGTCTCTAACTGGGGATCTTGCTATGGTCAAGAGAGGGGCAATTTCAAAATCAGGACTAAACTCGACAAATCACGATGGCATGTATTTGGGTATATTTTCAGTGGGTGTATTCATAATGTACTAAATACAGCTAACTATTCTGCTTCACCTAAAAATAGCTGGTGTAGGCGAATCATGTTGGCTCATGGTGTATTTCATGCTTATTCAGTCTACATTGATTGTTTGAAATTTAGACCAGTAAAGAGGTAATAATATGATACTACTAGTAGTTGTATTAAATTTTCTATGAGGTGAGACGCATACAACAAATACAGGCATGTAATAAATGTTTAATGAATGCTAGAACAGTGTGAAATAAACAAATAGAACTAAGAACTATGAATTTTTGATACATTTTTCTTCTCATTCTTTTGGGCCATGTCCCTGTAAGACTATGTATATAATTATATTATCTTAGTCCGCTACTCTCCTATGACCAAGGAAGAAAATGGGTGCAGCTGCAGATTAAATGTGTGTTTGAACTTTATTACTTAATTACTTTATTACTTTATCTGTATTATAAACAATTTTATAAAAGAAGATGTTTGATTTATCTAAATTTTAATCTTTTTCATTTTGAACTGCAATTGAGCTCTGATACCAATGCTGTTGGTGCAGTTTTGAGGATATCAGGTAAAAGAAGCTGTTCCTGAGAGCCCGGGTACACAGGCACCTGAAGAGCTGGCTTTTGTGGATTCTGTCCAGCCACTATGAAGGCTCATTAACACTCAGTATCCTCTATGGTCAGAAAAAAGTGCAAAAGATCCACAACCTAACAACTGAGCTACCACTGCTAAGCAGAAGTGTCCATAGTTGACTGTGGTGTAGTGTTAATGACAAAACTTTAATTTTAATTGCAAACAATATACCAATAAATGCTGCTGGGTCCCCTAGGCTTTCACTATAAAGTCTACTAGCTTCTCCTCTGCTGTCTGGTCAATCAAGACTTGCATATAAGGCAAGACTTCTGTAGGGATTATCCTAGATACTCTAAAAAGAGCCTGAAGGGTGTCTTCCAATAATCCAAAAGCCTCATCACACTTGCAGAGAGGTCGTATCCCTTTATCTGAGACTGTTCCATCAGGAAAAACAACCACCACTGGTGGATTAATGGTACATCATTCTAAAAGACATAAGGGACATGGATTAATCAAGCAAATGTGATAGGGACAGGGACAAATATTGTTAACAATAAGACATAATACTACATAATCTCTGTGAAGGTAAATTGAGTTTATTTACAGAGGCAAAGGGTATACTGTGACATACAAATATATCATAAAGTTACATTATGTAACACTGAAAAATAAAAGGTTTTAGACCAAACAGATGCTTACCATGAGCATGAGGACATCAAAGTAGTTTCCAGTAGTTTGTTGAGGAAACTTCTGGAATAAAAACAACCCACAATACTGAACATAACCTTGTGAAAGAAATGTGTTACACAGATACAATCAACTCTGATGTATACATAACCTCTTAAACTTCCAGGATCTGCTGACAGGTCCAAACTTGTATTCTACACTCTAACTGTAAACCTTTCCTATTAGTTTCACGGTGGGTACTAAATAAGTAGTTACTAAATAATATGACTATAGATAAACAACTGAATAAAATACTGTGAATTAAAGGGGTTAATAAAGAGACTAGAATTATTGTTAGGTAGTAAATTATAAATGAGACAAGAGAAATGTAGTTAAAAGTTCCAACCCTTGTGGCCATTAGGCCAAATTTCCCAACAGCCTCCTTTAAAAAAAACTGGACCAAGTGTATTACATACCTCAGTCAGAAAAGAATACTATTAAAACCAAAGACTTATATAAAAGGTTTTGCCAGTCCATGGTTTTGGGTCAAGGTGGCATGCAATTTGTTTGACCAAAAAATGTAAAACACAAACTTATATTTCTACTGTGAAAAAAATTATTATACAAACTATAGAACATGGCTCCTATTAAAACATGTAGCCATAGAATTAGAAAGGCAAACAATGAGAGGACAATTAAAAATTCTCTATAAGCCACAGAACAAGGCCAACATCTTTTTTGTATCTCTTGACCAAACTATAGTTTTTGTAGTTTTCATCTCCAAATTGGTCAGAGAAAAATGATATCTGTGCTACCAACAAAACCAGCAATGTGCATGTTACAAAATGACCAGATAACTGACTTGGTTCTATCAAAAATCTCAAAACCACTTAGTTTTTATTTTAAGACAAAACCAGTTCACATATATGCATGCAACATTTGTGAGATGTGCTTTGGAAATCGTCTGATTATAAGACATAATATAGAAGGAAAATGAACTCAAAATATACACAAACTGCCAGAGCCTTGCTGAGTTTATATAAAATAAATTACAAGTATAAATGATATATATTGCAGTCATTGAGACAGCAATAAACTCCTATTTATACCAGCATATTCTTAAGACAAAAGTGAGGCCATCTGCCCAGCAGCATAAGCTGGGCTGAAATTGGGTCATGCAACAGGACAATGATCCCAAGCACACCAGAAAATCAACATCTGAATGGCTAAAGAAGACAAAAATAAACAGCACATTCTGCACTTTTAGTGACCACAGACCACAGCCCCTCCCTCTTTTTTTATTGCTTCACAAAACCAAGGTTCATTCATTCAATTCACAGACCACCCTGCTCAGATGCTCTCGGACCTGAAAATGCTATCAAAATTTCTATTTCACTATTTCTATATAGTTATGTAATAATTTATGCCATGTTAATGTGAGCTAATGTTTGACAGGTATGTACAAAAGGGCTAAATATCCAATGTCCAATGCTGCTTGGTGGCCTCGAGTCTTTGGCTAGGTAGAAGTGGTGGGTCAAGAAAGCGTGCATGGGGTGGCATCCTGTCGTCCTGTTTTCATGTCTGTTGTGATCATGTCAGCTCCTTTATAACCAATTTTTTTTTCTAATTTCACTCCAGAATTCAATCCAGTTCACTGTATTGGACTGGAAAGTGGTGCATATCAGGTTCCTGTGTCTGCTGTACTAGTTCTGGGAATCGACTCATGAATAATGGACTCTTGTTTATTTATGGATAGCTGGCAGAATAGTTATCTATGTGGAGTAATGATACATGGCAAAGCCTATTTAAATGTGGCAGCTGCCACCCTGTGACCACACTGCACACAATGTATCTTGCTAACATTGTATAGTTATATGGCATTAGCTAGCTATTATCTAGTAACAATTGGTTTCAATTCAATTCAATTTTATTTGTATAGCACTTTTAACAGTGGACATTGTCACAAAGCAACATTATAGAAATATGGAAAAAAATAATTTTTAGTTTAAATTAGTCCCTAATGTGCAAGCCAGAGTTGATGGTGGCAAGAAACAACTCCCTGAGCCATCATGAGGAAGAAACCTTGAGAGAAAGCAGAC
Organism: Pangasianodon hypophthalmus; assembly: GCF_027358585.1. Classification (NCBI taxonomy): domain Eukaryota; kingdom Metazoa; phylum Chordata; class Actinopteri; order Siluriformes; family Pangasiidae; genus Pangasianodon; species Pangasianodon hypophthalmus. The sequence continues at coordinate 13,302,029 of NC_069738.1, forward strand.
TCAAAAGGGAACCCATCCTCTTCTGGGTAACACCAGATAGTGTGATTAAAAAATCATTCTGCTTCTATAACTGTATATTACAGAGTCAAGGAGTGATGTGTGTGTTAGAATTAACTTGAGTATGAGTTTTAAGTTTAAGTTTCTTGTGTCAACCTGAAGGTATCAACTGTTCAATGATTGAGACTGAAGTGTAAACTGTTCTTAGCAATTACTGTCTAAAGGCTATCCAAGAAAGAACATCCACAGTCATATTTAGGGTGTCTGTGTGTTACCATCCACAGTAAACCCATGGTGATCTGTAGGCTATCCATGCTGTGCCATCTTCAGCAGCTGTGAGTGATTTTCTGGCGTGCAAGGCTCCAAGCAGAAGTGGGTCCCTCCTGATGGATCAGGGAGGTCTGGAGGGCAGAAGTAACCAGGATCACTGGTATCTCAGGAGTAACATGTAACAGAGAGAGAGAGAGAGAGAGAGAGAGAGAGAAATAACACAGATTATTAGGTATGCTCTTGTACTGTAATGGTTTAAGATGATGTACACGATGCAAGCAGGAACTCCATCAAGACTAACTATGACAGCATAACTAAAAGGGAGAGCCAGAAGGTAACACAGACATGAGGGCTCCCTGGGACAGAATACGGCCAGGGTTACGGCCAGCATCAACAAACCTGAATGAATGTGTGAGAAATAGGCGTAGGGGGGTTAAAATCTATTTGTAAATAGCTTTATTCTTAGGTTTATGGGCCTAGAGTGTTTTGGTAAACTGGGATGTTTGGATCCTGGTGACACCCCCCTACCCTAAACCACCAGCTTTGTCATTATAGGGTATGGAGTGTAGATTGATGTGGAAAAAGACTGCAGCATAAAATGTGGAAAAAAATGAAAGGGTCTGAATACTTTCTGAATGCACTGTACATTCTGCTTCACACATGGCATATACAGTAAACATTATGTTGTGTATTATCATTCAGCACTGTGCTGGCAGGAGTTAGATAAAACTGGAAGTACTTCCTTGACTGTGTTTTTAAAGACAGGAAACATTAGGGCTGCAATACACACACAGACACACACACGCACACAGACACACACACACAATAAAATACAGTTTGAAAGAAACCAACACATCCAAAGCCTTTGCAATATAACAAGCACTGTTTAATCAACATCTGGAGACCATGCAGTCAGGCTCAAAAAAGACAGGGACATGGGCCACTGCTGATCAGAATACCAGGAAAGGTTCTCGTCACCACACATGATATCATTATAACCACAGAGAGAATGAAGGACCCGCCTTGCACATTTTTGGTCCCAACATTCACCCAATCATCAGTATACATCTTTTATTGACTCAATATTAGCCACCCCTCCCTTTGTTTCTTGCTGTCATCAGATAGTTAATTAATATTTCATTCATTCTGTCCAAAAGTGTCTAGTAGGGGCTCCTACTTTTCCAATATTTTATAATGAGTAAATAAGTTTGGAAAACAAGTTTGGAAAATAAAAAATTCTAGATCTACTAAATTGTAAAATATACATAACTGCAGACTAAAGTACATTTTACCCTTACATATGCTGGACCTCTTCCCAGAATGTCATGCATACGTCGGAGCAGCTACACTGGATTTTATGAATTTTATCTTTTCTTGTCATGAATTTATTTTGTATTGATCTTCATTAATAGTAATTCTATTAGTACAACAGACATTTCCTCGTATTTATGTTTGCATTATTAATAAAATCTTTATTCCATTTATTATGTAATTTTATAGTGTATTGTTTTTTATGCTTCAGTTAAAACACATGATTTCCACATTAATTTTTCATCATGAATTATTTATTGATTGTTCCAAATTTATGTATTCCTAGGAACACTATATGACCAAAAGTATATGAATACCTGAGTATTGAACATCCCATTCCAAAACCACGGGCATTAATATTGAGTTGTTCGTCCTTTTCTGTTATAATAAGCTCCACTCTTCTGGGAAGGCTTTCCACTAGATGTTGGAGCGTGGCTGTGGGGATTTGTGTTCATTCAGCTACAAGAGCGTTAGTGAGATCAGGCGCTGATGTTGGGATGTCGAGGAGGTCTGGGGTTCAGTCGGTGTTCCAGTCAGGGGCGTTTCCTCCGAGGAGGCAAGGGAGGCAGTGTCTCCTCAAAAAATTAGATGAGAAAATAATCGATATTGCAAAAATAAAACGACGCAAATATTACTAAAAAAGTATAAAAGTCACTCGTTTTCATGAAGTAACAGCGACACCTGCAGGTAAAGTAACAGTGGAGGCTTGCCTCCCCTCAGCCCATGGACTTATAACAGAGACCCCATAACGCACCATGGGTTTAGTGGTTATTAGTTTAGCGCTATAATTGGATGTGATCGGCCTGAAAACGTGATGACTAGTGAGCATTCAGCTTGATGAAATGAAACATATATCTTTGTGTCTGTGTTTGTGTTTACAGAGCTTTTATGATGATGACCCGAAAATAAGTTGACTATTAAAAAGCACAGCTGAACATCAGTTCACAAATAAAAAAATGTTAGTAACACTTTACAATGTGTCATTTGTTAACATTAGTTAATGTGTTAACTAACATGAACAAACAATGAACATTTATTACAGTATTTATTCATCTTTGTTAATGTTAGTTGTTCATTGTTAGTTCATGTTAGTTCACAGTGCATTAACTAATGTTAACAAACACATTTGATTTTAATAATGCATTAGTAAATGTTGAAAATAATATTAAATCAGATTAATACATGCTGTAGAAGTATTGTTCATTCTTAGTTCATGCTAACTAAAGTAGTTAACTAATGTTAACTAATGAATCCTTATTGTAAAGTGTTTCCAAAATATTGTTCAAATTGTTACTGCAATAATTGTTACTTTAGTTATTATTTTTGGAATAAATGTAAAAATGCTTAAAAATACTATGAAATGTATAATTCGTATTAAAAATATTAAATAAAATAGAAAAAATAATAATTAAATACAAAATAGAATTATATTTGTTCTCTCTTTTTTATGTAATATTTATATATATATATATACTGCCTCCTCATTTTAAAACACGACCGCACACCACTGGTTCCAGTTCATCCAGTTCAGTGGGGTTGAGGTCAGGGCTCTGTGCAGGACACTCGAGTTCTTCCACTCCAACCTTCACACACCATGTCTTCATGGAGCTCGCTTTGTGCACAGGAGCATTGTCATGCTGGAACAGGTTTGAGCCTCTTAGTTCCAGTGAAGGGAAATTGTAATGCTACAGCAAACAGAGACATTCTATACAATTGTGTGCTTCCACCATTGTTGCACTACATATGGGCATGATGGTCAGGTGTCCATATACTTTTGGACATATAGTGTATATGAACATGCATTCCTTTTATTTATTTATTTATTTATTTATTTATTTATTTATTTATTTATTTAACTAACTCCATGGGTTTGGGTTCTACTGTTAACAAAATGAGATGTTTTATATTTTTAACAAACGTTCCCAAAGTTTTAAATTAAAAATGTTCTATGAAATCAATGTGAAAATGTACAGGGTTTCCATTAAAAACTTTTTCTTAAATGTTAGATTAAACAATACACTTAAAGATTAAAAAAAGCAGAGGAATATGAGTGCGCCTGGAAATTGTCATGGACTTAAGGAAGGATAAGGAGTGTTGGTAGGAAAGTGTTAATTTATATCAGGTATTTAAGTCAACACTGTTTTCACTGCATAGAGACTGACTGGAAAATGGCTTCATTCTACTCTCATTCCTATTTAGCAAAGAATCTAGTTTTGAATTATGCAGAATGTGAATTCTTCATAATAATCTACAGCACCTGTGTGTTGTGACGGAGGAAGGATGGAGTGCATTATTATAACTTTAAATGTGACTACCACTGATCTGTGCACACTAGATACACACACACACTATATATTTATATATAGATAGATAGATAGATAGATAGATAGATACGTATAGATAAAGCGCCGCAGTAAATAAGAGCATTATAATAAACAGTTATGACACATTTCCATGTACAACAGCTCAATCTAATAATTCACAGAACTTTATTAGTTATTTTTAGACTGGAAGCAAATGCATTACAAGTTGGATGGTGATGACAGTCCAGATATAAGTGTCAGACAGCACTTTTATTCTTAAATAATAATGTATATTAGGATAAAAGGGGAAAGAGGAGATGCTGAAACTAAGCCCGAGCTTGCTGTTTCTGCTGGAACTCTGAGATCCTGCTCTCCATGATGGGACGGAAGTGACGGATCAAACCCTGAACAAAAATCATTTAATAAAATATTTTAAAGCACAATCAATATAAGTAGTATTGTTTATGTTTAGGTGTGAAAGTGTTATGTACCTGAACAGGCCATGCAGCTCCATCACCCAGAGCACAAATGGTGTGACCCTCAATCTGTTTGCTGAGCTCCCAGATCATATCAATCTCTGCTGCCCGTGCGTCTCCCTTAACGAAGCGCCACATCATCTTATTCATCCAATCCACTCCTGGAAAAAAAAAAGTATAATTACAATATATTAATATTTAAATAAGCTCTGAAAGACTGAAAAAAGCATTCCCTCTACTGTTCCCTCCTCGACAATATTCAAAGTATTACATTCTATGAAATGCCCAGATCTTGTTGATCATATTGACTTCTGTCATGGTGCTGTTGAATTCTCAAATCAGAAGGTGTGGATTAATTTTCTATAACAGCACGACTCATACAGTAGTTCCGACAATAACATAAATGACCAGTTTGATGAGATTCCTGGTAACATGACAACCTGCATTTTTGTCTTATTTAATTTCAAGAGAAAGAAAAAAAAGAGAGGCTGGTGAGAGACAACTGTTTAACACAGGAACTAACTTGTCTTATGGATGTTCCACAACATTAATTGTAACTACAAATGGTTAAAAATCATGACAGGTCAGTTATTAATACATTACAGATTGTAATTTTTGGCAAATCACTGTGGTGTAAGAGGAATAAAACACCTAGGGGATGTGCTGTTATAGCAACATAATCCACTTTGGGGTGCTAACAGAAACGTCGCTTCGTATTAGGCCATACCACACTGCCCTGGCGTTGATTACTTTCCTATAACAGCATGCCCAGTCGTGTTTTATTCATTACATAGAATCACACTGACCAAGAAACCAACCCCACTGATGTGCAGTTCCTTACCTTCCCTGCAGGGGGTGCACTGGCCACAGCTTTCATGCTTATAGAATTCGATCAGCCGTGCAATAGCTCTGATTACATCCGTCTGTAATGAAACAAGGTTAAATTTCTGTACTCTTTCTGATCACATGACTTTGTTTCAGCATCCTACAAGGCACAAGCTTGCACATTGCTCTGTTCCAACACTGTTAAGAGACAATTTTTGTAGATAGAAACTTCAGGGACACTTTATTAGCACTGTAGGAATAGTTACTGACTGTAGACCATCTGTTGACTATTTACACAATTTATTAGCTCTTCTCTATGGTACATGCACTCGGTAAAAGGGCCATGTTGCAGGCAGGGATGGATTATGAGACAATGGGCCCCTGGGCAAGAATGTACAAAAGGCCCCCTTGAAACTCCGGCCCCAAACTCTACATTTCACACTAATTAGAATTCTCACTGTCACAAGGACATATACAAAATAAAATCACGACTGCGTGATCATTTTAAGGCGCAATCTACCATCAAACAACCTCACCATATTAAAACGTTATAAATTACCCATATTAAAACGTTGCCATAAATTACCTTTATAACTATTCTACTGAAAATGATTAAAATATCATGTCAGTAATAGGGGAAAATTATGCATTGGTATTTTATAAATCCTGATCTAAATTTATTTTCCTCTTACTGTACAGTAGTAAACTTCCATTTGTACATTGTAGCTATCTGGCTAGTAGCTTTCAGATATGTATATTCGGGGGAAAATCCATGATGCTGACTAATTAATTCAGTTTTTCATCACAGCACCTGGTAGTCAATAAAAAAGAAGGAATTCATTCATTAAAAAAAAACTGTAATCAGTATAATAACAGTTATCATCTATTAGTGCATATATTAAATAGATTCTGTTAGCTCTTCTTTATCCTACAAAGCAAGCTCTGGCTTTTGACTCCTTGGATCCTCGTGCCCGGTAAGCCCGTTCAGTAATCCATCCTTGATTGCCAGTGTGCTGCTTTCAAAAACCACCCTGAAGTAGTTACCTCAGAAGAATTCTACTGCAAACATTTAATAAAGACATGACTCAATGCCTTCATCCTCAGAATAAAACCTTATTACACAGCACTTTTTTTTTTTTTTTTAAACGTTTGCACATACCCTGTGTGTACCGAATAACGTTTAGGTGCTTATGTGTACGATGCGTTTGCAATGAGTGCTTACATTTCAAGTGTTGCTGCTTTTGTTCTTGACCTCCCTCATTGTTCATTAGAATCAGTGGTCAGGATAATAAACCATACAAATCCAATTTTAAGTTCATACAGACTTAAAGCTACATCTACAATCTGCTGAATACTGCAGCATGAAGTTACAGACCAACCACCCACCGATTTGTCCATGACGATGAGTGCTGCAGTACCCAGGCCGGTTTGAGCCTGTATGAGGCCGTCAAAGTCCATGGGAACATCCTCACACACATGTTTAGGAATGAGTGGTGTTGACGACCCACCGGGAATCACGCACAAGAGGTTATCCCAGCCTCCACGGACACCACCTGCAGCAGAGGTTAAGGTTACAACTCAACTGCACCTTTTCAGCAATGCCAAAGCCGAGGACAGAAATGTTTTATTGAGATCACTAACGTTGGGTTACTCATGCTATCTAGATCAAGCGTCTGAAAAATGGAGTCACTGAGAGCAATCACACGATATAACAGATCAGGTTTGGAGATCAGGAGTGGTCTCGTCCCCAGCAAGGCTTTAATTACTGTAAAGCCCCTGAGAACATGATTTCAAGTGTTTAAAAACATTGAGATGCTAAAGATCTGTCATTTAGTAAGCATATACCAATGGAGGATTCAAGAAATATTTATATTACATCACTCATCCTCAGTAACCACGTTTACTGGTCAGGGTTGCTGTGGATCCGCTGATCCCAGGAATACCAGGCATGACCTGGGAATACACCCTGGAAGGGATGCCACAACATCGCAGGGCACCATGGACACACTCACACACACTCACACACACTCACACATACTGGTTTTTAAGTCTTACGAGGACTTTGCCGGCCAAACCAGTTGAAACGTGGTTTAAGGGGACCCACCTTTCCCTTTGTGCTACAGCAATGCCGTAAACATCAAAAAATTTGGTTTTTTTTTAGCAAGACAAATTTCACTTCAGATTTCTTCTACGCAAAATTAAACTCTTAAACACAAGACCTGACATTATGGTTGCATATAAGGACCGTCTGAGAAGCTCCCGCCTCCGACAGAATTGGTACTTATAAGGTCACACCGCTTTATCGGGACATCAGTTTAACAATACACAAAAAAAGACTTTACACTGTATTAGAAGGACAGGCATGTTTTATTGGTACTCGACTTAACACAAACACAAACATGACCACATGGTGATTTACCGGGTCACCTGTGACTTAACAGAACAAGTCCTTCTATACAACAATTACAGAACATTAAGCAACTCAGGTTAGGGATACTACAACTGAGCACTTAAAAAACATAACTGTTAACTGTTAACATAATTTTTAACTCTGTTAAATACAGTCCCCTCTGAAAAGCAAGTTCAATTATATTGTTTTTCCTATACCTAGACATCTGGGTTTAAGATCAAATGACGAATATAAAATGATAGCTCAGAATTTTAGCTTTTTTTCCTGATATTTACATATAGATTTTTTAAACATTTTATTTTCAAGTGATGAAGTATGTTGGAACATGTGACTGGTGTTTCTTGTTGCCCAGGTGTATCCTGTTAAATTGATAGTTTAAAGAATTAGTAGCTATGAACAGCTACTCTTGTTTTGAGCGATGTATATGGGATGTATGTATGCTGGCTTGATACAGTTATTGCAAGTAAGGGATATGAACCAAATATTAAGTGCTGTTTAATTTACTTTAAGAGAATTTGTGCCTATACCAAAAGGTGCCATGTTTTAATCTGTGTAACACAGATATAAAAATCAGGAAATGAAAGCTGAAATTCTAAACCATCATCTCATATTCATCTTTTGACCTCAAACCCAAACGTCTTCAGTGTATAGCAAAAACAGACTAATTGAGCTTGCTGTTCCGTTACTTTCAGAGGAACCTTTATGTAGCATCCCTTGCCCATTTTTCCTGCTTCTAACACATCAACACAGAGAACTGACTGTTATACCAATATATCCCAACCCTCAACAAATGCCATCGTAGAGAAATAATCAATGTTATTCACTTCACCTTTCACTGGTTGTTATGTCTGATTGGTGTATACAACACGTATCAAAAGAATCAATTAGATTGTGATGTTTAAAATTGTGAACCTTATAGCCAGCTTATTGCACATAAAACAGCAGGTGCTCTATGGGACATGGGCAAAGCATCTGTGTTTGAGACTAAACAAACAAGTATATAAATATGCACATCATACAACCATAAAGACTGGGAGATATGATGACATATACTTTTGTTTCAAATTAAAAATAGGTAAAACAAAAATGATAATTATGAGTTATATGACTAAAATAAAAGTCAAAACCACATATATAACTTGGAAAATACAACCAGAACATCCAGCTTTGGCTTCTTTTGGTGGGTGATCCTTCTGCATCCCTGTAAGAAGAGATTACCACATTATTCAGCACACAAACAGTGTGGACTGATCATGACCAAAACAATTGGGCATGTAACACATCAATATGTTAGAAAAACCTACCAATCTGCACTGGTGCACTCATAGACACATTCATATTCTCACTTTCAGTGCCATTCTCAGATTCACTTCCATCAGTTTAGCCAGGAGAACTAAATGAACACCACGGTAGGGTCAGGGTTTTGGGTTTGGCAGCCATGGCAGAGTCTACATTCCCACACCAGATATCTCCTGGGGTTTGGAAGCTTTTAAGTGCAATGAAAGAAGATGACGTTGCCTCTGTAGTACGCAATGACTTTTGTAATTTCTAATCCATCAGTAGTTTTTCTTATTTTCAGTACAAGAAATTACAGATGACTGAAGACACTCCTCAGCTTCATCCACTTTAGCTTTGCCCTCTGCCATTAATGATTCCTCAACATCTCCATGTAAATCACTTCCACCAGCTCCCTCTCTTACTTCCAACAGTTGCTGGCTTGCAGATGTTCCAGTGACTGTTGTTGGCAGCATTAAACTGTCTGATGCACTGCCTAAAACTGCAACTTTTGACGTTCTGTAGGTCTCAGACACTTGCTTACCCTGAACTTTGCTTGAAAGATTATCTGAGGTTTGTGTATAGCTCGCTTCACTGTCATAATCTACATCAGTCAACTGCTCCTCATAAAGTAAACCAACTTCTTCTCTGGCCTTAACACACACTTTGCCCTTGCTTGCACCTTCAGGATTCAACTTGGCAATCTGGGAATAAATAGCCTTTCGTTTCTCCATATTCAAGGGGCATTCTCCTTGTAACTCTACTGAACTCTCAGATTCACTGTCTGACTCTGACTGTGGCACATATTCTTCATCTAGTGATTCATCCTCACCAGTACTTACTCTCTAGTACCAGAAAACAAACGATCACTAGAAATTGCACTTGCAAATGACTAAAATTTATATAATGAATTATAAATGCACTCACCCATGATAGTGACTCATTCTTAATAAGTTTTACAAAGCAGGACTTGTGCCAAAAACAATTGCAGACTGCAAAAGAGAGAGAAGTAAATAAGTAAGAATGTAAGACTTCAATACACATAAAACTAAAAACACCACAACTGTTGCCTTAACTCAATATAAAAAGATGAAGCTTAGAATTTTATTAATAATTTTCAAACCTTATGAATTTATGAGACCAGGACCACTGTCTGGAAACAATGGGCCAATTGGACAAACCATACCAGTTATAAATTAACTGCCATCTTAAATACTGTAAAGTACATTACTGACCTTTGCATCTCAGACCAATCCATATGAGTGATGCTACAGGTCCAACACATGCTGCACATTTGTTCATGCTCGAAACAGTTGTGAAGACCATTTCATGTTTACAATTCTGTGAATAGAATTAATAAAACTCATTTGACATCACAACCAAAAATATTTGTCTAAAAGTAACTCTAGTGGAGGAATAACATGGAAAGCAAAATCCATTTATTTGATGTTAGATGATGTGCACTTTGGGCATTTTCACAACTCAAATACAAATACAGACAAAAAGAGCATGCCTGTTAGAGGTTTTACTCTTGACTTTATATAACAAAAGCTGAGGTGACAAAATATTAAAACTGTATCTGGATATTCTAGATACTGCATCAGCATTCTCTTTCACACGTCTTCATTTTAATTCTGGATGTGTTTAAGTATGAGGCAATGGTGACAAAAAAAGCAAAATGTATGTTTTTAAAACGAATCAAAAATGATCAAAATAACTGATAAATATAGGTTTTGATAGCAGAACATGTTGCTCACTAATGTGATATTCGACATAGTGTATGAATGGCTTTGGTCATTACACATACAGTAGATATTTGAAATTATGCAACATGAAATAAATTATACAAATAATGAAGGAAATTATTGATGATGTATTCCATAGAAATATCATAAGCCAGAAATAATGTCTATCCAGCAAACTTACTTTTTCTGTTTTCTCACTTGGTGCTATTGTATCTTTTTCCTCAGGCCCAGATTGCTCCTTCACAATGGTAATCTGAAATATTAGACAACAAAATGTTAAGGTTACAGATTAACCAGGCTAGGAGTATTTTCTGGCAAACACCAAACACCATTTTCATGAATTAAAATGTTACACCGAGTGGGTGGTGGGTACAAAAGTTAGTGTCACATTCAAGATCCAAAAGGGCAATACAATTTTTAAACCTATTTTGGTTCAAACATGCATTAGCTTTAACTAATGGTGTTTTCCATGCAAACTACACCATTAAATAGGCAACAGTAGTCTACAACAAATGTGCTATGCATCAGTTCCTTGACACTCACACTATACTATGTCCAGTTACATTTTCTGACATGTCTGACCTCCAACAGCTCTCTGCATGCATGTATCAGGCACACTTTACTCTCGCACTCGACTTTATGACTATTTGATATACAGGAAGTGTATCCAAAAAAAATTGAAGACATCAAAAAAACTCCATTCTCATTCCAAACATCAGACAGGCAGGGCAGCTATAGTGTCTTTCTAACCAGTTTAGTGACATTAGCAGGCAATGGCTATCCTTTTGGACATAATTAATCAGAAGATGATCTCAAAATTACCTTTTCTGTCTCCTTTCTTGGAACCTCAGGCTCCATCTTGTCCTTTATAGTCGTCAGCACTGTTGTAACCTCAGTAATGGTTCCAGCTGTATTCTAAAAACAAAAATAACAAGAGATTTCTATGATGATAAACCAGCACCCAAGTCAGATCAATACACATTTACAGTGCACCACTCCCAGTGACTCTGAAGAGGCAGATAAATACCTAATAATGTATATGGTGTTCATGATATAGCTTCACAAAGTGAAGTCCCTCGAGACCATGTTTCTGTCAGACGCTTTACACACAGCTGCTGATGTGCATTTACTATCACATGTCTACAAGGTCCCATTAATACCCAGTGTACTGATAAACCAGTGCTGTGCCACACACAAGCTGATGAACACAGAGTCATCATATAAATCAATACTGTCCTCATATACCATGTACTAGTCAAACACACTGACACACACTAATATTCCTCTGGTAGAGGATCCTTATAGCATAGTTCCTAAAGGTTCTCATTAGACACAGTGTTCTCATAAAACAGGTCTCAGCCATACACATCACATACACACACTAACTACATTCTTAATATAGTGCCTACAACTGCAGACACTTCTATCTCTGTGCTCAAGAAATGTTTCCAGTGCGAGGAGCAGCTCACAGACACACTTCACTATTACAGTGCACCAGTCCCAGTGACTTTAAACAGACAGTGTACTGTGATTAAAAACTCCCTCAAACTCCGCAAACTGCACAGAACAATTAGGGAGATAATTAATCAGATGATGATTTCTACAATTTACCTTTTCTGTCTCTCCTCCTGGAACATCAGTCTCCAACTTGTCCATCACAGACGTCAGCTCTGATGTAACCTCAGTGACGGCTCCAGCTATATTCTAAAAACAGACATCACAAAACATTTTTCTCATTTCACAATTGTTACACACACACACAGTATTCCCAAGAAGAATTTGGAATCAGCGATTTTCTGTAACAGTTGTGCTGGAAGTTTCCAACGAGTTTCAATCAACAAATTTTCAGTTCATCCACAGTAGCGCATCAGCTGTCTTCCATCACTGCATCTCTCAAATGCTCTATAGGGTTTAGGTCAGGGCTCTGGGAAGTGTTCATATGTGCACTGTATATACAGTATAGTAGGGAAGATCACTGTATAGATGGTATACTATTTATACCCATATAATGAACATCCATCAGTGACAATGATGCCCGTAAAAACAGTGCTGTAGCTGATTAACTCATAACTGCACCCCACACACTGTAACGTGTGTGTCACTGCTGTACTCACGGTAGACCACATATATACTCAGTGCTGCTCCTATAATGGTCCCCTACTACTGAGGGATGAGAATATAACACACTGCACATAGTAAAAGGAATGAACTCTAGTCAGTAACTATACATCTATTAAATGCCAATTTAAGATAATGTATGTGGTGTACATGATATAGCTTCACAAAGTGAAGTCCCTCGAGACCAGGTTTGTGTCAGATGCTTTACACACAGCTGCTGATGTGCATTTACTATCACATGTCTACAAGGTCCCTTTAATACCCAGTGTACTGATAAACCACTGCTGTGCCACACACAAGCTGATAGGGGGATCATTAATCAAAACATGATTTCTATAGTTTACCTTTTCTGTCTCTCCTCCCAGAACATCAGTCTCCAACTTGTCCATCACAGACGTCAGCTCTGACGTAACCTCAGTGACGGCTCCAGCTATATTCTAAAAACAGACATCATAAAACATTTATTATTAATAAAACCAAATTTTCAATACTTATTATTCAAGCTTGTAAATTGGGTATAGAATTGTATATGTAAAATCAACAGGTTTTAATTCATTATATATTTCTGTAAATGACCTGTTCTGTTTGGTTGATGGCTGCCTGGGTATCTTCGGTCACAGGGGTAAAGGGGTCTGCCTCAGAAACAGCCTACAGAACAGGTTAAAGAGCAAGACGAAAGGCATGTATTAAAACTGGAGCACTGCTTGGTTTCAGCAGACCATGTTAGCCATCTTCCAATTCTTTCACTGACTACAGGATACCTGGTGCTGTGACAGAGACTGATTGTCTTTCACCCTCCTGGCCTCACTCAATGCCATAGTGCTGTTTTCCTCTGGTGGCAGTTGGTGTTCTTCAGCTACAATCTGTGAAGATTTGTTAGGACAGTGTAAAATATTGGGAATATAATTAGATGATTGTAGCATGTAATGATTTGTAAGTTATGTTTGCACCGGCATGTTTAAGCGTGGCCCAATAACACTGAATAGTTCAATCTTCAATACCTTATTTCTCCAAGGCAACTCAGAATTGCCATAATCGTATGTGATTTCTTCTCCAGGGTCGATGCTCCTAGTCGCAAATAAACACAGATGAGGCTTTCCCTCTACAGTGATTATTTTCATTTTGCTGTTTGGGCTGATGTGGTCATCATTGACAAGTCTCCCAAGGGAACCATCTTCTCTGGAAGCATCGACACTGAAGCATGATATAAGACAACACATAACATCTTGTGGCTGCACAGAAGACCTTTTCAAAACTTTATGCATTAGCATGATCTTACAGAAAACATTATATGAAGAACAATGCAATGTTATACATACCATAAGAGTCTTCCATTGAAACGGAATTCATACATGAACGCTTTCATGGCATCGTGATATAACTTCTGTCGTCGTTCACATTCAGCTTTGTTTATGAGTTGTCCTCTGTACTCCAAAAGAAAATCTCCCTTATCAAAATGAACACAACTGAATACTCCACGTCCTGTATGAGAAAGCACAACACCTGTTAGTCCAGTGTTTATTCAAACTGAGCAGCACATCTGCAGTGTTCTCTAACATCCTGATGCTCCTAAATAAGAATAATAATTTTTTAAACAAAAAAAATAACAAAGAATGACATATTAAGACTTACCTATAAATGAATTTATATATTTCACATCAAATCCCTCCTTGTCTTTGGCAGCAGATGTGAAATATTCAGCCTCCTGTTTGGGATTGTCTCTCCTCCTCCTCCTCAGCTTCATCTCACACAGTCTGTACACCGGACGCTGTGTGTCCACGCACAACTCATCCTTAGTACTTTAGTTCATTTAGTTTATACTTAAGTTTGAAGCCTTAAAACACTTTGGCCTGTATATAAGTTATTGTTATATAAATGTAAAGCAATGTAAATTTCCTGTGAGCCTACCGAGGGCTCCATCAGTGATGCTGAGGGATGTGCTGTTACTCTGCTGTGACGTCACCGCAGCACCAGCACACACAGCTGATAAACAAACCACACCACTCTCATTTATATACTATATATAAAAATATATAATAAACATATATATAATAAATATATATAGTTATTTAAAGGTGCGAACTAGCTTATTTACGAGGCGTGTAGAGACTGTCAGGGGTCAGAGAGAGTAAAACCCGCAGCTGCAGCATGATAAAATGTTAGTGTTAAATCGCGCGCCCCCGACGCGCGCCCCCGACACGCACTACAGCGGCGCGAGCTAACAGGAAGTGATGCAGCCAAACTAAGCAACTGCAGCTAACTAACAGTTAATAGAGTTCGCTCCGGGATTAATAAAATAACACCGAAATAAACACTTCTCCAGTCTCCATGCTGTTTGTTGTTTACCGGTTGTTGCTTGTGTTCAGCTAACGCAGGCCACTCGAAACCATTTGAGCTACAAACCATACACCCGCACTGTGTTCCGGAAGAGATGATTTAAAGATCAGCGATGTCGCACATTAGCATTAAATATCATTAGCAACGCTACCATGCTAATTTACCGATATTTCCCGTTTATATTAATTAAACCAAATTCACATAAACCATAACCTACACTTAAACTCATTCATTAAAAATACATTTGCCAAGTTTTTAAAGTAGAGAATTCTGTGATTATTATGGTAACTAGCAGGATTTTTAAGATATACTCATTAGACTAAACATGTACCCCATTCTCATGAGCATAATCATTTATTTTTTAATCTGAATATGTATAAACTAAAGTAAACGTGCATTTTGCAATATAATCATATAAAGTACATTTAATAAAGTGTATAAAGTTAATTCTCATACCTGTTTTTTAAAGATTGACGTATTATGAGTTCCGCATGATGACGCGCTGCACATAGAGAAACTCCGCCCACAAACCGAGACACGTGACATGAATGACATCGGCCGCAGCCAATCAGAGCGCGAATTAGGCGAGTCAGCGGTAGCCAATCAGAAGGCTCAAATTTTGTGTGAGTGTGTAAGTTGGTGCAATACCAAGACCAGACTAAAGGGGGCGCTATATTAAATTCCGAGTTAACACTGTGTAAAGTCAGTTTCAGGGGTATGTGGTGTAAGTGGACTTCGACCGAAACTTTGAATTTTAGCTTCTCTTACTTAGATATATATAGATATATTAGAGGAATTATGGGGACACTGTCCCTGTCCTCATAATTCCAAATGTCCCCGTAGTGTCGGTACGTAATCAGGTCAAAAGTCCTCATAAGCCACAAAAACCAACGCACACACACTCACACACACTCACACACACTCACACACACTCACAGCGGTAATTTAGCATCTCCAATCCACCTACCTGCATGTTTTTTAGAGGTTGGAGGAAACTGGAGAACCCACAGAGACCTGGGAAGAACATGTGGAACTCTGCACAGATGCTAACCCCAGTGCACATTACAGTACAAGGGGTCTGTTAGGAGTCTGTCATACTTAATCAGAGTGCAAAAGATGTAGCATACCTGCATGCCTCTCAATCAGCTCTTTCATCGGAACAGACATCTCCTCCTCCACGGTGCAGGGGTTATTCACATGACCGGAGATGTTGAAGAGCTTTGTGCCGGAGTTCCTCTCTCTGCCGAAACTGGCAAACCATGAGCCACCGCGACGGCAGATAGTTGGGGCTACAGACACCGTTTCTACATTCGCAACAGTTGTTGGGCAACCAAACACTCCTGCAAGAAGACAGTTAACAAATATCAAGTTTCCACACTACACATTCCACACTGATCTACACCATCGGTTTTAATGTTATTCCATCCTCCATGCATATGCAAAGTCAGTTCCTGTTGGCTTTGTATTTGTCTTGCTCTCCTGTGTGCTGCTCTACTCCACCTGCTAGCTACACTTACTGTCCTAAAATCCTGTGTGCGGAAGCAGGGCTTAACCTTACCTCTCAGTCTGGTGCTGATGTACATGAGTAAGCATAATCTCTGGATGTGTTCTGGATATAGCACAGGAAAGACATGCTGCTATAATAGATCCTACAAAAGCTGTTACATACAAATTGGACGATCTAAATACGTAATACAGGAAACGTATCAATTTAAAAATTCAAAATGACGTCTCCAGTATTCAGAGCAAGAAGTAAATACTTCTCGTGATAGTGAACTTGGGACACAAACTGTACAACTGTACTCAAGTAAATGTTTTTTTTGTTGTTGTTTTTTTTTTTAAATAAATAAATTAGTCTGTCGGTTTTGGTTTGTTGTGTGACAGAATGTCTCTCCCTCTCTGCAGAATCACACATTTAGTAATGTTACTAACTTCTAAGCTACTGTTATAAAAGCGGCCAAATGGAGGTGATGATCAGTGAGAGTGAGTTAAATTCACAACATATCAGAATTCATTCTTACCCACGTCAGCAGGAAAAGGCGGCTTTGTTTACCCTCAATGGACTCGATCAGAGCTGTTTCCTCTCCGCAGATGTAAGCCCCAGCGCCGCGCATCACAAACACGTCAAAGTCGTAGCCAGAGCCGCAGGCGTTCTTTCCAATCAGCCCTGCTCCATACGCCTCGTTAATGGCAACCTGGGGAGAAAGAGATGAACACAAACATTTCTTTAAACAGTCTCTTTAATATTTCAAACTACGTTCTCCAAACGCCATGAACACTCTCCGAAACTGACAGTTGTGCTGGATTGATCTTATAAGGTATCATGAGCAGCAGATACATGCAACATGAGAGAGATTTGTAAAACAAGGAAAAATGAGATTGTTTTAAATATAGGGCATGTATCAGAAATTGAAATGTACAGAATTGTGACCACGACAAACTATTTATAAACCCTGTGGCAGTGAGGGCGTGGTCAAGGGCAGGCTGTGAATGAAGGGAGGAGGCTTATAAATGAGCACTGCTACCTGATCATGGCAGATTTATACTCTGTGTGTCTACTGAAAAGCCAGAACGAGGACGCTGGCACTGAGCTATCTAAGAAAGCGTCCTGTGCTGAGCCTGTGTGTGTGTGTGTTTAAGCTGAGGGTGCTTTTCCTGTTTTTCATTTGGAGGATAGTGCTGTGCAGAAAGCATGGAGGAAAGGACAATAAAATCAGCTCCATGCTTTCACACTCCTGCCTTTCGTCTCCTCAATTAATCCCTCCAACCCTCCAGGGTATCACCTACTTAGGAACCAGTAATTTATCAGACAATGTCAGTGCAGTGTAAGCATACCCATCCTGCTTTAATAATAATAATATTTTGATCTTAAATAAATGGATTTCTTTTACTAAGGCAGTCATTGAAAACGCAGTTTGCTTTCAAGCAGTTTGGCTAAACCCCAAATAGCTCCTATTCACTGTAATTTAAAAATGTGGAAATATTACAGGTCATAAATGACTCAACAGATCAAGTGACACAAAGTTAGAAGACCAAAAAGTACAACAAGAAATCTTAATGGATTTTGAACTCTTTTCTATTCAACTGCACATCACATGCCTGTTAAGGATCTCACCTGGAGATTGGACGACTCGTTGTAAAACTCTCCACGGATATAGATATAAGCAGCGCGCGCTCCCATGGCCCTACCCGCAACCAGGCAGCCCTCCACCAGCTTGTGTGGGTCATGGCGCATGATCTCTCGGTCTTTGCAGGTGCCGGGTTCTCCCTCATCAGCATTCACCACCAGGTACTTAGGCCTGAGGAGAGAAGAGAATAAGAGAATAAAGATCAGCGTGCTCTGATCTAGGCAGCTGTGAAGTGTCGAGGTACTAGGAAAGCTCATACAGGGCTTCATGAAAAACAGCGTGAATCATTCAGTGTTTCGGTTAAATAACGTGCAGCCAACCTGCCATCGCTGGGCTTGTTCATGAAGCTCCACTTCATCCCTGTGGGGAAGCCAGCTCCTCCTCTCCCACGCAGACCCGACACTTTGATCTCGTTGAGGATCCAGTCCACTCCCTTCTCCAAGATCTCTTTGGTCTTGTACCAGTCACCACGACTTAATGCACCTTTCAGCCTATAAACGGAGGCAAAACCTTAGCAAATCTTTTCATCTTTCAGATTAATAGGGAATCTCAGTGTCCAGTCTTACACCATACATACACTTCTCCCTGTAATATTTAGATTAGAGGTGATAAACATGACAAAAATATCATATCACGAGTCTCAGTTGCAGTAATGTTGCATTAAAAAAAAAAAAAAAAAAAAAAAAACTGTTCATGTAGGCGTTATTGTCTTTCCTCTCATTACAGACAGCTTCGATGATTTATATGATATTCATGTCTACAAATTTAAAAGTAATTTATGTTTTATAAGATGGTTTCATTCTTCTCATCTCAGACAGACAGAAGATATATATAATATCTACAAAAATAAATGTATGTAATTTTTTCATATTTAAAAAAATTAAATAATTTTTTTATTTACAAATAAAAAAAAAAAACACCAAAAAGGAAAACAAAATTAAAAACATGTAAATTTTACATTGTACAATTTAAAATAAATTTAAATAATTTTTTATATCAAATAAGTTGCATCAAGTCAGTTTGTAATTTAATTTATTTAAAAAAATAAAGAAAGACATCACATTATCCATGATATCTCCCAAAAATATATCGTGACATAATTTATCACAATATCAAACTTACATCTTTATATCACATCCATACTTTTACACTTAGAACTAAGAAAATTATCTTTTACGTGTACTATGAATACAGAAGAAGAAATTCTCCCCAAAAAAGGCCAAAAGTCTGCAGTACCTCCAGTCATGTCGCCCGTAAAGGTTGGTGAAAATTCTGTCCTGGTCAGCCAAAGGTCCAAACTTTGTTTTCTTGACGTTTTCCTGAGTGAATACCAAACCAAAATGTGAGTACAATGCACTGGTGCTTTAAAACACACAACTTCTCCGTTCAAGTCTATATAGCTGTGTGCTGTGTGCTGTGTACTGTGTACACATTTATAGGATTAATGAATTTGAAATGATTTAAATAAGCTAAAAACATCCACAAAAGGGTTTTAGAAGAGAAGGAATACCTGCTGGGCCGTGCTGTTGTAGCGCACTAATGCCACGTGGCTTCCTCTGCTGATTGAAGTGGAGATCGTGGGAGCGCGAGATGCAAAAGTGTTGGGCAGATGCAACACCCCTGAGCTGAGCGTGCGACTCAGTCCAGGACAGCCGAGACAAGCCAGCATCCTTTCCTGTTGGAAACATTCGTAACATGGGCTCTCTGATGTCTCTTACAAACAATGTGCATATGAAGTAAATTTCATCATTAATTGTTTTGTCTGAACCGCGTTTGCCAAGCCGACACCAACTAATGCACCCCGTGCCATCTGAATGTCAGGAAGTCAAGCATTGTTTATCTGCAAACTGCTGCATTCTTCTTGTAATGTGCTCTTCTAGGCTTGTAGCATAGCTTCTTTCAGTTTTTGTTTGGGGTTTATCCATTTAGTCTCCTCTTCAGGAGGTGAAATGCTGCTCAACTGGTTTAAGGTCTGGTGATTGAACTGGCCAGTCTAAAACCTTCCAATATTTCCCCTGATGAAGATCTTTGTTGTGTTGGCAGTGTGTTTTGTGTCATTGTCTTGCTGCATGATGAAGTTCCTCCCAATTAGATTGGATGCATTTCTCTGTAAATTGGAAGACAGAATGTTTCTGTACACTTCTGAATTTATTCTGCTGCTACCATCATGAGCTACATCATCAATAAAGATTAGTGAGTCTGTTCCAGAAGCAGCCATGCAAGCCCAGCAAGACACTACTTCCATCTTGTGCTATGGCCTCTTTATTTCTGCTCTCGAAGTCTTCTTCAAACGATGGATTGTGATACCTTCATTGTGATACCTTGTGGAGGTTGTTGGTGATGCCTCTGACTGTTATTTTTGGGTTGTTCTTCACAGCTCTCAGTGTTTCTGTCATCAACTGCAGTTGTTTTCCTTGGCCGACATGTTCGATGTCTGGTTGTTAATACACCAGTGGTTTCTTTCTTTTTCAGGACACTCCGTATTGTCGTATTGGCTATGCCCAATGCTTGCAATGGCTCTCATGGATTTTCCCCTTTTCTCAGCTTCAAAATGGCATAAGGATTCACACATCCAAAACACGCACACACACACACCCACGTCCTTACAGGAAGTTGAATATACCTTGACAGGTTATGCAGGAATCAAATACTCAAATACTCAAAAATAATCAAATACTCAATCAAAATATTGATAGACTCGATAGACTAGAAAATGTTGTTGGAGCTTGGAAAGGAATGTTTACAAGTCCATCTAACATTACTAAATATTCTTTACAAACGTTTGTTTACATCTCGAATAGGATCACATGTTTTAATTTGAAGGAAGCTGCTTGTGGTATAGGAGCTGTATTCTCACAATGCCATGGGAATCCACCCAAGCTGCACCCGTGTACGTTCTACTTCAGTAAGTTGAACACACCTACAACATATAGTCTCGTGGTGTGGTATGAATATGAGACAATAGATCAGAATTTCAGCTTTCATTTCCTGAGTTTTACATCTAGATGTGTTAACCAACCTAGAACATGGCATCTTTGGTGGTAGACCACATAATTTATAGGTGCACAAAAGCATAGGAACAGATAGTCTTAAAGTAAATTAAAGTAAATAACACTTTTTATTTGGTTGCGTATTCTTTGCTTGCAATGACTGCATCAAGCTGGCAACCCAGTGACATCACCAAACTGCTGCATTCTTCTTGTATGATGCTCTTCTCGGCTTGTAGCATAGCTTCTTTCAGTTTTTGTTTGGGGTTTATCCATTTAGTCTCCTCTTCAGGAGGTGAAATGCTGCTCAACTGGTTTAAGGTCTGGTGATTGAACTGGCCAGTCTAAAACCTTCCAATATTTCCCCTGATGAAGATCTTTGTTGTGTTGGCAGTGTGTTTTGTGTCATTGTCTTGCTGCATGATGAAGTTCCTTCCAATTAGATTGGATGCATTTCTCTGTAAATTGGAAGACAGAATGTTTCTGTACACTTCTGAATTTATTCTGCTGCTACCATCATGAGCTACATCATCAATAAAGATTAGTGAGTCTGTTCCAGAAGCAGCCATGCAAGCCCAAGCCATGACACTACCTCCATCTTGTGCTATGGCCTCTTTATTTCTGCTCTCGAAGTCTTCTTCAAACGATGGATTGTGATACCTTCATTGTGATACCTTGTGGAGGTTGTTGGTGATGCCTCTGACTGTTATTTTTGGGTTGTTCTTCACAGCTCTCAGTGTTTCTGTCATCAACTGCAGTTGTTTTCCTTGGCCGACATATTCAATGTCTGGTTGTTAATACACCAGTGGTTTCTTTCTTTTTCAGGACACTCCGTATTGTCGTATTGGCTATGCCCAATGCTTGCAATGGCTCTCATGGATTTTCCCCTTTTCTCAGCTTCAAAATGGCATAAGGATACACACATCCAAAACACGCACACACACACACCCACGTCCTTACAGGAAGTTGAATATACCTTGACAGGTTATGCAGGAATCAAATACTCAAATACTCAAAAATAATCAAATACTCAATCAAAATATTGATAGACTCGATAGACTAGAAAATGTTGTTGGAGCTTGGAAAGGAATGTTTACAAGTCCATCTAACATTACTAAATATTCTTTACAAACGTTTGTTTACATCTCGAATAGGATCACATGTTTTAATTTGAAGGAAGCTGCTTGTGGTATAGGAGCTGTATTCTCACAATGCCACGGGAATCCACCCAAGCTGCACCCGTGTACGTTCTACTTCAGTAAGTTGAACACACCTACAACATATAGTCTCGTGGTGTGGTATGAATATGAAACAATAGATCAGAATTTCAGCTTTCATTTCCTGATTTTTACATCTAGATGTGTTAACCAACCTAGAACATGGCATCTTTGGTGGTAGACCACATAATTTATAGGTGCACAAAAGCATAGGAACAGATAGTCTTAAAGTAAATTAAAGTAAATAACACTTTTTATTTGGTTGTGTATTCTTTGCTTGCAATAACTGCATCAAGCTGGCAACCCAGTGACATCACCAAACTGCTGCATTCTTCTTGTAATGTGCTCTTCTAGGCTTGTAGCATAGCTTCTTTCAGTTTTTGTTTGGGGTTTATCCATTTAGTCTCCTCTTCAGGAGGTGAAATGCTGCTCAACTGGTTTAAGGTCTGGTGATTGAACTGGCCAGTCTAAAACCTTCCAATATTTCCCCTGATGAAGATCTTTGTTGTGTTGGCAGTGTGTTTTGTGTCATTGTCTTGCTGCATGATGAAGTTCCTCCCAATTAGATTGGATGCATTTCTCTGTAAATTGGAAGACAGAATGTTTCTGTACACTTCTGAATTTATTCTGCTGCTACCATCATGAGCTACATCATCAATAAAGATTAGTGAGTCTGTTCCAGAAGCAGCCATGCAAGCCCAGCAAGACACTACTTCCATCTTGTGCTATGGCCTCTTTATTTCTGCTCTCGAAGTCTTCTTCAAACGATGGATTGTGATACCTTCATTGTGATACCTTGTGGAGGTTGTTGGTGATGCCTCTGACTGTTATTTTTGGGTTGTTCTTCACAGCTCTCAGTGTTTCTGTCATCAACTGCAGTTGTTTTCCTTGGCCGACATGTTCGATGTCTGGTTGTTAATACACCAGTGGTTTCTTTCTTTTTCAGGACACTCCGTATTGTCGTATTGGCTATGCCCAATGCTTGCAATGGCTCTCATGGATTTTCCCCTTTCTCAGCTTCAAAATGGCGTAAGGATTCAAATTTTAGTTTTTAAAATGAATGTTTTATAAATGAGATTCCTGGTTTTTAGTCTCATTCCTATGCTAACCAAGTTGCCTACTGTGGTTTACTGGCACTCTAAACTAACAAAGGGATATAGAACACAGATTAATAGAAATTCAATTTAATCTCAGGCTCAACAAGGAACATGAGCAAAACACACACATCACACACACCCAAAACATATACACACATCCAAAACACACAAGCACACACACCCACATTCTTACAGTAACTTGAATATAGCTTGACAGGTTATGGGTTTTGTATGGCCTGTTTCCTGTCAAGTATTTCTTTATAAATCCAAGTTTCTATGAGCATAAGCAATAAATGAGACCACTGGACTGGACAGATAAATACTCAGATCAAATGCTCAATTAAAATATTGATAGACTTGAAAGACTAGAAAATGTTGTTGGAGCCTTTAGTCTTATCTGACTAATTATTAGCTTCTCTCTGTCTCTCTCTCTCTCTCTCTCTCTCTCTCTCTCTCTCTATATATATATATATATATATATATATATATATATATATATATAATGTATAATGTCACAGAACTACCGTGCCCATCAGCTCCAGCATGTCACATGCTAATCACTCTTACCTGTGTCTTGTTATACCTTTTCAGCGCCACTATTTAAGTTCTAGTTTTTCAGTGTCTCACCATCAAGCTTTTGTTGTAGTTGTTGTTTGTTGTGTGTGCTTCATTATCGCTTATAGTCTGTTTGTCTCTTGCCTCGTATCCATAGTTCATGTTTATGTTATTTGTTTTCGGGTTGTTTTGTTTGTACTATACACAATAAATTATCTGCACTTGCATCCATCTCCCTCTCCAACCCGTGACACTTACAGATTACAAGTTAGAAGAGGGTGGTGTGTATATGACTGTATCTGGGAGGGCTAGCTACATTTAACACTACATACTCATTAGGTCTAATCCACATTTCTGTTAACACAGTACATTAAATCCCTCATAAATAAAAATTTCATTTACAAAAAGCGCTCTGGATGTAAGAAATTAAATACCCTAGCTTCAGATCAAAGGTGCTAGCTATGAATCTAGTAAGATCTAATTTTATGTCAAGTTTGCTAAGACAAACTTTCTACATTTTGTTCAGCTTGGGAAACAGACGCAGTCTCAATATGGCGTAAGTTGAGTGTCGATTCAAGGCAGGGAGCAGACGGTCGGTTTAGACTGCTTGTCTGCTGAACAGGAAGAATATAATATAAAAGATATCAAAGATAGACTATATTTGGAACACACCTAGAGATTTCACCTGCTGAAGTATAGAGTCTATCATCACCAGAGCTCTTTCAACAAGCTTCTCAGCCAGTCTCACTGAGGAGAGCAAACCTGTTGGACTTGAATAAACAAGATCATCAGTCATCCTTTCGATATCAACACCTGTGTGGACTTACACATCCGATGAGCCAGGTTATGTTAACGATCAAACGTGTTTTTTGAATCAGTTACAATTCATTAAAAGGTGAGTATGTATATTTCAGCATGACATTTTTATATTCCAGAATGACAGGATTATATAAATGTTTTAACCTACTTTGCTACAATATCAATACATTTATTAAATGTTACTTGTCTCTCTTCTTTTTTCAGTGTCTTTACTCTTTCAGTTTCAAACATGCATATCACATTGATATTTATTCACTCCTCAAGTAATTTCTGGGCAAATATTGTTTTTAAACATTTTATTTTATTCTTTGCAAATCTTTTTTCTTAATTTCACACACTGTGTGTATCAAAGTAGTTCTATATTTAAGAAGTTTTACTTAGCGGGAAAAATCATCACAGGTGAGTGTATTGTAAGAACAATAGACATGACTAGTAAATGAGTGATTTCCTCCCTTTTCTTTAGGTAATTTTAGGAGGATAGAAAAATGGCATCACTCCAGAAGAGTCTTACTCGTCCTCTGCTTTTTAATGTCATTCTTCTTGGAAAAACAGGATATGGAAAAAGTGCTTCAGGAAACACTTTACTGAGGAACAATGTTTTTATTTCCAAGAACAGCTTTAAAGCTGTAACTCAAGAGGTTCAAATGGAGTGTGTGACTTTTGATGGAGTGACTCTTAATGTGTATGACACACCAGGACTCTTCAATCCAGTACCAAGCAATGAGATTACAATAAAACAATATCAATCTCTCTTCCAGTTAAATGATTCAGCTCGCACTGTGATTCTGTTGGTGATAAAAGCACAAAGACTTGATTCTGAAGAAAAACAAGCTGCTCGTCTGATTGGGTATTTTATACCAGAATGTCTTGTCCAGAACACGTGGATCCTCTTCACCAAAGGAGACGAACTGGAGAGAGAAAATCTCACTATTGAGCAGTTTATAGAACAGACAGAAGAAGTGAAAGAAGTCCTACAGAGATTTCAAAACAGATATCACGTCTTCAACAACTTCTCCCAAAATACAAATCAAGTTAGAAAGTTAATTAATAAAATCTCAGAGGCACCAGAAATGATCCGTAAGTGGTTTTTCATTTTATATTCAATCACTGTGTTAGGTGAGCACTGAGGGACATGGGGCCTCATTTATAAAGAGTGTGTACACACAAAAAAGGTCTGAAATGTGCGTATACAGCCCTTCTACTCAGAAACAGGGATTTATAAAGAAATGCTTGGCAGGAAATTGAGCGTCTAAGCAATTTCACACATTCATAGATCTATTAAAAGGCTACAAAATTATATAAATAGGCTATAGAACGATGCATTGTCTATGACCCAGTGGTGTTTTTGGCATTGTTAGTAGACCACGCCAACCAAACAATAAGGCAAGAATATGTTTTTAGACACCACACTGATGACTAGCAAATGAGCCAATTTAAATTTCCAAGAGCCATTCTCTTGGAACTATGTGCGGAGCTTGTCACAGGTTTAGAGAGAACAACATGCAAAACCTGTCCACTTAGAGCTCTTAACAACCTTTGGATGACTTGCGGATATCACAGCCATCATTAAGCACCATCATGCCAGCCACATTGGTTGGCATAATGAAATTGACTTCTCTTCTCTACCCACCATACAAGCGTAATTTTCACCCTGTGAGACTGGGTGAGAAATTCATGCATCGATTGTGAATAGCTGAGACCAGTGCAAAGATATTTTTTAACAAGTCTTTTGAATGTCATTGGTATTTCAGACCTAATCCCTTTTATTTCTTTTAGAGGTAATTGTGTCCCTTTGTCTAGATCTCTGACACAACTTCCTTTTTGCATTCCCAAACAATCCTCTTTTTTGCTTTTCTCTCCACCATTTTCAATGTTACCTCACTCAAAAATAAATGGGACACCCCATATTTGTATGAAAGCATTTGCATTGACTATTTATGGATATTTGTGAGCGGTAACCAGTCAGGAGAGAAGGCTTTTTCACCTGCGCATATTTTCAAAAAGACTGTAATTTTTAAAGCAGGTGAGCATATGCAAGGTTTTATAAATCAGAATTTTTTTGTGCACATGCAGTTTCCTGGTTTTGTGCATATGCCCACTATCTCTCTGGAATCCATGCAAAGTTTTATAAATTAGGCCCCAGGCCTGGTCAGGGAGCCTTCTCGCTTTTTTTCTATACTAATCAAAAATTATCCACAGAAGTTCCACCCACAGTTGTACTTGTACATTTTTCTGGCCATGGCTTTCTGAGTCTTGAACAACTAGATGACTGTGGCATGGTACTTCCAGCTTGTTGGTGACATCTTTTATTCTCTGGAGGACTTTGACCGACATATTGGTGTGACAGTTTTCGGTTTCCCTCTATAACCCGTAGGTCTCTGGTGGAAGCCATACCTGGTCACCTGGTTTGTTGCTGGGTGTGTCACCACACCGTTTATCTGCATATTCTTTATTCACCTGGTCCACAAGCCCAAGGTGTTGTTGGGCCTGTTCCCACACTTGTTCACTACGCTGGAACCATCTGTCCACAATGGGTGAATCCGTGGGGTTGGTGTTCCATGGGAACAGTGGCAGCTATTACCCCACGACGCATTGGAACAGAGTGAGGTTTGTTACAGAGCGCTTCAGGGATATTTGGGCGTATTCTGCCCAAGTGTGGAATCGTGCCCAGTCCTCCTGATTGTCGGCACAGAAAGCCCGTAGGAACTGCCCAATCTCCTGGTTCACCCTTTCCACTTGGCCGATAGCTTGGAGGTGGTAGCCAGAAGGTAGGCTTACTGAGACACCCAGTTTCTCCATGAAGGGGAAATCTGCCACAGCCATGTGCACCCCTGGCCTGAGGAACACCTTGAACTTAAACGGCTGAAGTGCCAGATACTAATAGGATCTTTCATGTGGTGGAGCCACTGGAGCGGAGCGTGGTCTGAACAGAGGGTGAAGGCCCGTCCCAACAGCACACTTTTTATGGCTAGACACTCCTTCTCTATTGTGCTGTACTTAGTCTCTCACATGGAGAGCTTGCAGCTGATGCACAGCACAGGGCGCTCCTCCCCCTCCACCACCTTGGACAACACGGCCCCCAAACCTCTGTCCAATGCGTCTGTCTGCAAAACAAAAGGAAGAGAGAAATCAGAAGTATGTAAAAGTGGTCTGCCACAGACTGCAGTTTTTACCTGAGTGAAAGCCTGCTGGCAGGGCTCCATCCTCTGGACCGAATCTGGCACCCCCTTTTTAGTAAGATCAGGCAGCAGGCTGGGGCCATCTGAATAATTAGGCACAAACCTACAATAATAGCCAGCCTGTCCCAGAAACCGTCTCACCTCCTTTTTGGTCTTGGGTCTTGGGCAGGCCACTATCGCTGCTGTCTTATAAATTTGGGGATGCACCTGCCCATGACCCATTTTTTTTTTATGCTTGAGTAGACAGGCGGCTGCGTACTACCACCCCTGGGGTGTCTGTATGTGGTGATCTATGAGATTAGCGCGACCAGGTAGAGGCAAGAACACATCAGAAAACTCCGCCTGCAACTTGACAACATCTTGGGACAGAGAGAAGTGGTCTCCATAAGGGACTGGGGTTGTCTCATGAACTTACGAATCATGTTTTTTAGCGTTTGATTGGTCTGCGGATGGTAAACGCTGGTGCGAATCGATTTAATCCCCAGCAAATCCTAAAGCTTGCCTAGTGTTTATGACATGAAAGACATGCCCTGATAAGTCAGGATCTCTTTCGGGATCCCAACTCAGGAGATGACATGGAAGAGTGCCTCCGCAACATTACGTACGGAGATGTTGCAGAGAGGCACTGCTTCCGGGTATTGCGTTGCATAGTCCACTAGAACTAACACAAAGCGATGGCCTCATGCAGTTCGATCTAATGGCCCAAAGAGGTCCTTTCTTTTGAAGGGGACCTTGATTAATGGAAGTGGGCGCAATGGTGCTGTTGGGGTGGCTGGCAGATTCACCAGCTGACATTCGCGACATGCTGCACACCACCTGTGAACATTGCCGCGAATGCCCGGCCAATGGAAGCAGGTCATGAGCCGGTTCAGTGTTTTGTCCTGTCCTAAGTGCCCCACCGTCGGATGGTGGCCCGGACTTTACTCCCACACCTGCAGCCCCGGATCCACCGACTTGAGGGGAAAAGGAAACAGGCAGAGAGGGATGGGAGGGGAAGGGATGGGTGTGGAGCGGGTTGACCCCTGTTTCCATGGTGCAGGGATGGGGAAAGGGGGAAGAGGAGGGGAGGGATGAGAGCGAGAAGAGGGGGGTTCACCTGCCAAACAGACAGACGAGCTCGGGGAGGGACAGCGAGTGAAAACGCTGACGGCGCTGTTCAGGGTGCGGTCAACCTGTTGCAAAATCGTCTGTTTTCAGTCCGGGTACTCCGGCATGTTGGCAACCGGCAGCTGCTGGGCTGCAAGTTGGGCTTCTCCCATCTTGGCTAGGGTGACGTGGGGCATGGCCACTGGGGCCACAGCTGGAATACCCGCTTGCTGGACCAAGCCGTAGAGCACCTGCCTATCCACCACCTGGACATCGAGCAGCTCCTTGATGCACTGCTCCTGCTCGCGGCGCAGCTGGAGGAGGGCCTGATGCTGGGTCTGGTGGAGGTTGGCAAGGGTCGTAATGATCTCGGCCAGCAGTGAAGACTCCATGATGGTGTCTTTTCATCAGTTTTCCTGGGTTTCGGCACCAGCGTAACGCTTCCCAGGTTCAGGTGGGGAATGACGAAGCTGGAGGCAGGCTTGGAACAAATCAAAAAGGTGCTTTACTCTTTATCTTTTACTTTCACTTTTCAGCAGTTTTATTTTATAAATACACACACACACGGCTCTGTGCTGGTTGGCTCTCACTCGTAGTTCCTCTCAGCAGGGGATAAGAAGGCAACTGGGTGGAGGTTGGGCTTTTCTCCTGACTGCTGGGAGAGGACAACCCGTACTCCAGTCTCTGTGTTTAAAAGCTTGCTTGCTGAGACATCTCACTGCAGGCTCTTGGTCCCCTCCTTTAACAGAGCAGTCAAAGGTTCTGCGTTGCTCCTGAAGCCCCTTATGAAACGCTGGTAGAAGTTGGCAAATCCCAAGAACCATTTCTGTTCCTTGTCATTGGTGGGTACAGACCAGTTGGTTACTGCTGAGACCTTGTCCTGGTCCATAAGCACCCCCTTTGGTCCTATGATATAGGATATAGGAAGGCCACCTTTTGCACATGGAATTCATATTTGTCCCCCTTTACATAAAGCTGGTACTGTGACAGGACTCTTTTGACATGCTGGATGTGGGTGACTTTGTCGGGGGAGTAGATAAGAATATTGTCGATGTAGGTGATAACATACTTTCCCAACATTTGCTGCAGCACGTCAGTAATGAGACACTGAAACACTGCAGGTGACAAAGATAGCCCAATGATACTCAAAATGACCAGGTCGTGCTAAAGGCACTCTTCCACTCATCTCCCTCCGTGATGCACACAAGATTGTAGGCACTTCGCAGCTTGAGTTTTGTGAAAATTCTTGCCTCACGAAGTTGCTCTAGGATGGCTGGAACGGAGGCAGAGTATAGCGATATTTGACCACGACTTGGTTCAGCATCAGATAGTTGATGTATGGCTTTATTCCATTCCCTTTTTCCCCACAAAGAAGAATCCGGCGGAAACTGGTGAGGTAGAGTGGTGGATGTACCCCTGCTTAAGGGCTTGCTTGATGTATTCTTTCATAGCCTGTGCTCTTTAGCGGGGGTGTGGGATCAGCCAGCAACTCAACTGCAGAGTCATAGGGGTGATGAGGAGGAAGGCCTCTGGCCTTGGCTTTACTGAATATTTCACAATACTCTTGGTATTTTGGAGGTATGATCACAGGTGCTGTGGTGTCTGGGTTTCGATGAAGGTGGAGGCCACCAATTGTACAAAGACAATTGGCATGACTGCGTGTGGACCAGTGTGCGATTTCACGTTTCTTCCATGAGATTTGGGGGTCATGGGTTTGCATCCAGGGGAACCCCAGGACCAACAGGAACTTAGTGGTTACAGTGAACAGAAGAGAGATGTGTTCCTGGTGTAGTGCGCTGACATGGAGGATGAGGGGTTTGGTGCCTTGGGTTATTGATCCCCTTCCAATGTGTCCGCTGTCGAGGGCCTAGATCTTGAATTTGCATTGCAGTGGCAGTAAGGGTCACTGGAGTTTTTGGGCGAGGCGCCATCTGTGAAGCTCCCTGCCACACCAGAGTTGATCAGCACTAAGACAGAATAGAGATTTCCTGAGTGCATTACCTGTATAGGAATTACAAAATTGTGGCAAGAGAAGAAACTGGCAGGAGACTCACTGTGGTGGAGCAAGACTTGGAGGCCGCTTGCTCAGTCATAGACTGTGGAACTCTGCTGCCACGCTGAGACGAGCACTGTGCAATCTGATTTTGGGGAATGCCACAGTAAAAACATAACCTCTCTTTCTGACACCATTGGTGTTCCAAAGCGTCGAGCCTCATCTGGCCAAGTTGCATGAGATCTGTGGCCTGGAGTTCTGGAACGGGAGTGACGATCACCTTCTCAGCTCAGCAGTTCTTGATCAGAGTGTCATGTTGGTTGGACATGTCGATTAAGGTGTTGAGGGTGACCTGGTCGTCATGACAGGCCAGTTCACTGAGCTGGTCATCATTTAGCCCCTGGCAATAGACCTTGAGAACTGTCTCGTTCTGGCCACTACCCATCACCAAAGCGCGGAATCAAGAGCACACTCAGCAGCAATCTGATTACCTTGCTTGATGGCTATGAGTTCCTCACCAGTCTCTTTGTCCTCAGATGAATGGTCAAAGACTTCCTTGAAATGCTGTAAGAAGCAATCAGAGGAGACAGAGTGCTCTCCCTCTTGGTTCTACATCTTGGCTCCAAATTCTAGCGTGGTTCCAAATCCAGGCTGACAAACTGAGTGACCCTGGTGCTGTCCGGGATCCTATTTTGACCAGCAAAGTAAGCACGCACTGCAGCATGAAACTCTTGCAGCCAGCGGAGTCACGGGCATACTTCTCTGGGTGAGCAATGAGCGGTGTAGCAGACAGAGAAGCAGCTGGAGGTAGAATTGGTGTAGCTGGTGTGGCGGCTCTGAGCTGTGCTAGCTGTTTGGTCAACATGTTGATCTGCTGCTGCTGCGCTCCTATGAAGTGGCCCTGTGCTGCTAGCACTGGGTGCCACTCGTTGCTTCCTGCTGCATCCATGGAGTCGCAAAGTATTCTGTCAGGAAACAGTTGAGGATGCAAGTGCAGGTACTCAGTGGTTTTATTAATTGTGGCAAACAGGACAAAGACATAATCCAAAAACGTGATCAAAAAACAAAAAAAAGGGTCAAGTGATGTGCAAACAGCATAAACAAAGGCAGGGAAGAGCAAACATATGAAGAACAGGAACTAGATCAAACCAAGTAAACAAACAATAAATCAAGGCTTGGTATCGACTGGCACAATGACACAGTGCATATACTTCACAATGAGTGTGAGAACTGATAGTCTATTTATACTGTAAGTGTTGAGTGAAGGTGATTGAGTCCAGGTGTGTGTAATCTAGTGAGTGTGAACATGAAAGAGTCTGGGAGTCTGGACCCCTTTCGGCTGTTCACCAGCTACTGTGAAGAGGCCAGTGTGGCGGCCTCCCCTCAAACTCCAGCCAGAGGCCAACATGGCAGTCTCACCTCCAGAGCTCCAGCCTGAGACCAACGAGGTGGTCTCCCCTGCAGAGCTGCAGCCAGAGGCCAATGTGGCGGCCTCACCTCCAGAGCTCCAGCCTGAGACTAACAAGGTGGTCTCACCTTCCGAGTTCCAGCCAGAGGCCAATGTGGTGGCCTCACCTCGTGAGCTCCAGGTGGTCTCCCCTGCTAAGCTCCAGGAGAGGAAAAGGAGGAAGCTGATGGTGCGGCCTCCCATGGCATGCTCCTGCCAGAGGCAGACGGCACTGTCTCCCAAGTTCTGTTCATGCCAGAGCCTGTGGTGCAGCCTCCCACAATGTGCTAATGCCTGAGACCAATGCGCTTAAGCAGTTAGCGCGTTGCTTCTGGGGTGACAGGACTTACTTACTTTACTTTTACTTTTGGTTTCTGTCCTGTCACCACCCCTGTATTGTTATTGGATGTTTCCTCTCAGGTGTCATGATCAATCTCACCTGCTCCCTATTTACCCTTGATTAGTTTGTATACTTATACCCCACATGTGTCTTTGTGCTTCGCGCAGTATCGTTCAGTATTTCGCCTCCTGACTTTCGACCTACCCAGCTGTTATGCCTGTTTGCAGATCGCCTGACCCGGTGCTTGTTTTTCACTTTGTGTTTGGTCTTCATTTTTGGATTTGTCTGCCTGCCTCTCAATAAACGCTTACTGCAGTTGCATCCATCTCCACTCGCATTATGTGACAGTTAACATATAACTAACCTGGAGTAAATATATTACACTGAAAAAAGCTGGATATAACTGCTTCTCCGCATCTCAAAACATTTTGATTGTGGAAACAGTATTTCCTGTTTATATCTGATCATGTGTGATTGGATGGTGAAATCCATCACTCTGTGTGACTAAGTTTTCATGTATGATCACATGTGCTACTATTTATGGCATAACTTAAGTGTCTGTTGTGCAACCAAAATTCTGACTCTTCTTGACTTTACACTCTGACTTGCAATGAAGCAATCTGGTTCAAACTGCCCCGCAATTCATTCCAAAAACACAGCAGACCCAGGATAAATTGTGCTCTTATTACTGATGTCACCCATTGAAGGCAGTATAAACAGATGTTTTACACAGTAGAACCAAAAAACAGTTTCAGGTTTCTGACACCTGCACACACATGCACACACTTGGCTAAAATACTGCTAAAAGAGTGTAAGAGATATATTAAACATGTGTTAAATACACACAAGCATCAGAAAGCATAAAATTCCTTAAAAACTTTCGTAAACTTTGGTAATGACACAAAAGCTGCTTCCATGCCGCATTAATTTAGAGTAAACAGGTTATTGTTCTTTTCTCAGTGCATGGAAACAAGTTTAAATTCTTGTCCATATTGGAATCACACACACATAAACACACACACAGTAAATATAAAATTGATTAAAATTATTTGATTGGCATATCTTTAACAGGGCACTAACTCTACTCATCATCTGAAACACTGCCAGTAAATCAGACTTAACAGGGCAGGGTTTAGCTATAGATTCATATGGGTGGGTATTAATACATAAAAATGCATTTCCTGAGAAGAATTGATGTGTTTATAAATATCTTTTTAACACCAAAGGTGAACAGAAATGTAAGGACATATTGAACTGTGCAATATTGTTCTTTTTTATCCACTTTCAGCTGCAGAAATGGGATTCCCTCGGACAACACCACCAGATCCTAAAAAAGATTCTCTTCACAGGAGAATCATACTGGTGGGTAAGACTGGTGTTGGGAAGAGCACTACAGGAAACGCCATCCTGGGAGAGAAGAGATTCAAATCTGAGCTCAGTTCATCCTCTATAACATCAGAGAGTGAATTGCATCAGGCAATGGTTTCAGGGAGGAATATATCTGTTATCGACACACCAGGGTTATTCGACACAAGACTATGCTCTGAGAAGTTAGGTATGGAGATAGGAAGGAGTTTTTATCTGTCCAGTCCAGGACCCCACGCTTTCCTTTATGTCCAGCCTGCTACCATCAGATTCACTGAACAGGAGGAAAATGTTTTTCAAAAATTAGAGCTGATTTTTGGAAGAGAGATGAAAAAATACACAATATTTCTCTTCACCCATGGAGACTTGTTAGAGAAGAAGTCTGTAGATATGTTGATTCAGGAGAACAGATCTCTCAGTAAACTAGTTGATGAGTGTGGAGGTGGATATCACATCTTCAACAATAAACAACTGAGAAACAGAGAGCAGGTCAGTAAGCTACTGGAGAGGATAGACAGAATGGTGGAGGAAAATGGAGGAACCTGCTACTCCAATCAGATATATGAGGAAGCAGTGAGAGACAGGCAAGAGGAGAAGGAGAAAAGGATGAGGGAGGAAACAGAGAAACTCAAGCAAGAGGAGGAGGACAGGAGGATGAGAGAGGAAAGGGAGAGACTCAAGAGAGAGGAGCATATGAGGAGGAGGAGGAGGAGGAGGAGCATGAGGGAGGAAATGGACAATCCCAGGAGAGAAGAGGATGAATGGAGCAGGACGAGCGAGGAAATAAAGAGATTAGCACAAGCGCTGAAGGAGGAGAGAAGGATGAGGGAGGAAACAGAAAGACTCAGGAGAGAGGAGGAGAGGAAAAGAAAGGAAGAAACAGAGAGACTCAGGAGAGAGGAGGATGTGTGGAGCAGGACGAGCGAGGAAATAAAGAGATTAGCGCAAGCGCTGAAGGAGGAGAGAAGGATGAGGGAGGAGGAGAGGAAAAGGAGGGAGAAAACAGAGAGACTCAGGAGAGAGGAGGAGGAGGGAGGAAACAGAAAGACTCAGGTGAGAGGAGGAGAAAAAACAGACAGTTTCAGAAGAGAGGAGACAAAAGGGAAAGACAAGGAGGATTTTGAAGCATTTTGCAGAAGAAACAAGAAGTTTTTGCATATTGCTAGCGGTGTTGCAGGTGGAGATGCATCTGTAGTTGGATGTGTAGTTGGAGCTATAGTGGGTGTTGTTTCTGCCGGTGTTATTGGTGCAGGTGTTGGTGCAGGCATTGGTGCAGGCATTGGTGGTAGTGTAGGCACTGCTCTTGGGGCTACTGGTACTTTTATCATGGGTTTATTTAAATCTAAAAATAAAGGTAATTAAAAAAAGGCAGAGCACAGAGAGAAAATGTGCAACAGACAATGATGGTGGAGGATTGGGTACACCTGATTTTGAGTTCTTGTTTTTGAGCTTCTTGCTTAGTCTCTAACTGGGGATCTTGCTATGGTCAAGAGAGGGGCAATTTCAAAATCAGGACTAAACTCGACAAATCACGATGGCATGTATTTGGGTATATTTTCAGTGGGTGTATTCATAATGTACTAAATACAGCTAACTATTCTGCTTCACCTAAAAATAGCTGGTGTAGGCGAATCATGTTGGCTCATGGTGTATTTCATGCTTATTCAGTCTACATTGATTGTTTGAAATTTAGACCAGTAAAGAGGTAATAATATGATACTACTAGTAGTTGTATTAAATTTTCTATGAGGTGAGACGCATACAACAAATACAGGCATGTAATAAATGTTTAATGAATGCTAGAACAGTGTGAAATAAACAAATAGAACTAAGAACTATGAATTTTTGATACATTTTTCTTCTCATTCTTTTGGGCCATGTCCCTGTAAGACTATGTATATAATTATATTATCTTAGTCCGCTACTCTCCTATGACCAAGGAAGAAAATGGGTGCAGCTGCAGATTAAATGTGTGTTTGAACTTTATTACTTAATTACTTTATTACTTAATATCTGTATTATAAACAATTTTCTAAAAGAAGATGTTTGATCTATCTAAATTTTAATCTTTTTCATTTTGAACTGCAATTGAGCTCTGATACCAATGCTGTTGGTGCAGTTTTGAGGATATCAAGTAAAAGAAGCTGTTCCTGAGAGCCCAGGTACACAGGCACCTGAAGAGCTGGCTTTTGTGGATTCTGTCCACCCACTATGAAGGCTCATTAACACTCAGTATCCTCTATGGTCAGAAAAAAGTGCAAAAGATCCACGACCTAACAACTGAGCTACCACTGCTAAGCAGAAGTGTCCATAGTTGACACTGTTTACTTATTTGTGGTGTAGTGTTAATGACAAAACTTTAATTTTAATTGCAAACAGTATACCAATAAATGCTGCTGGGTCCCCTAGGCTATAAAGTCTACTAGCTTCTCCTCTGCTGTCTGGTCAATCAAGACTTGCATATAAGGCAAGACTTCTGTAGGGATTATCCTAGATACTGTAAAAAGAGCCTGAAGGGTGTCTTCCAATAATCCAAAAGCCTCATCACACTTGCAGAGAGGTCGTATCCCTTTATCTGAGACTGTTCCATCAGGAAAAACAACCACCACTGGTGGATTAATGGTACATCATTCTAAAAGACATAAGGGACATGGATTAATCAAGCAAATGTGATAGGGACAGGGACAAATATTGTTAACAATAAGACATAATACTACATAATCTCTGTGAAGGTAAATTGACTTTTATTTACAGAGGCAAAGGGTATACTGTGACATACAAATATATCATAAAGTTACATTATGTAACACTGAAAAATAAAAGGTTTTAGACCAAACAGATGCTTACCATGAGCATGAGGACATCAAAGTAGTTTCCAGTAGTTTGTTGAGGAAACTTCTGGAATAAAAACAACCCACAATACTGAACATAACCTTGTGAAAGAAATGTGTTACACAGATACAATCAACTCTGATGTATACATAACCTCTTAAACTTCCAGGATCCGCTGACAGGTCCAAACTTGTATTCTTCACTCAAACTGTAAACCTTTCCTATTAGTTTCACGGTGGGTACTAAATAAGTAGTTACTAAATAATATGACTATAGATAAACAACTGAATAAAATACTGTGAATTAAAGGGGTTAATAAAGAGACTAGAATTATTGTTAGGTAGTAAATTATAAATGAGACAAGAGAAATGTAGTTAAAAGTTCCAACCCTTGTGGCCATTAGGCCAAATTTCCCAACAGCCTCCTTTAAAAAAAACTGGACCAAGTGTATTACATACCTCAGTCAGAAAAGAATACTATTAAAACCAAAGACTTATATAAAAGGTTTTGCCAGTCCATGGTTTTGGGTCAAGGTGGCATGCAATTTGTTTGACCAAAAAATGTAAAACACAAACTTATATTTCTACTGTGAAAAAAATTATTATACAAACTATAGAACATGGCTCCTATTAAAACATGTAGCCATAGAATTAGAAAGGCAAACAATGAGAGGACAATTAAAAATTCTCTATAAGCCACAGAACAAGGCCAACATCTTTTTTGTATCTCTTGACCAAACTATAGTTTTTGTAGTTTTCATCTCCAAATTGGTCAGAGAAAAATGATATCTGTGCTACCAACAAAACCAGCAATGTGCATGTTACAAAATGACCAGATAACTGACTTGGTTCTATCAAAAATCTCAAAACCACTTAGTTTTTATTTTAAGATAAAACCAGTTCACATATATGCATGCAACATTTGTGAGATGTGCTTTGGAAATCGTCTGATTATAAGACATAATATAGAAGGAAAATGAACTCAAAATATACACAAACTGCCAGAGCCTTGCTGAGTTTATATAAAATAAATTACAAGTATAAATGATATATATTGCAGTCATTGAGACAGCAATAAACTCCTATTTATACCAGCATATTCTTAAGACAAAAGTGAGGCCATCTGCCCAGCAGCATAAGCTGGGCTGAAATTGGGTCATGCAACAGGACAATGATCCCAAGCACACCAGAAAATCAACATCTGAATGGCTAAAGAAGACAAAAATAAACAGCACATTCTGCACTTTTAGTGACCACAGACCACAGCCCCTCCCTCTTTTTTTATTGCTTCACAAAACCAAGGTTCATTCATTCAATTCACAGACCACCCTGCTCAGATGCTCTCGGACCTGAAAATGCTATCAAAATTTCTATTTCACTATTTCTATATAGTTATGTAATAATTTATGCCATGTTAATGTGAGCTAATGTTTGACAGGTATGCACAAAAGGGCTAAATATCCAATGTCCAATGCTGCTTGGTGGCCTCGAGTCTTTGGCTAGGTAGAAGTGGTGGGTCAAGAAAGCGTGCATGGGGTGGCATCCTGTCGTCCTGTTTTCATGTCTGTTGTGATCATGTCAGCTCCTTTATAACCAATTTTTTTTTCTAATTTCACTCCAGAATTCAATCCAGTTCACTGTATTGGACTGGAAAGTGGTGCATATCAGGTTCCTGTGTCTGCTGTACTAGTTCTGGGAATCGACTCATGAATAATGGACTCTTGTTTATTTATGGATAGCTGGCAGAATAGTTATCTATGTGGAGTAATGATACATGGCAAAGCCTATTTAAATGTGGCAGCTGCCACCCTGTGACCACACTGCACACAATGTATCTTGCTAACATTGTATAGTTATATGGCATTAGCTAGCTATTATCTAGTAACAATTGGTTTCAATTCAATTCAATTTTATTTGTATAGCACTTTTAACAGTGCTATGGAAAAAAATAATTTTTAGTTTAAATTAGTCCCTAATGAGCAAGCCAGAGTTGATGGTGGCAAGAAACAACTCCCTGAGCCATCATGAGGAAGAAACCTTGAGAGAAAGCAGACTCAAAAGGGAACCCGTCCTCTTCTGGGTAACACCAGATAGTGTGATTAAAAAATCATTCTGCTTCTATAACTGTATATTACAGAGTCAAGGAGTGATGTGTGTGTTAGAATTAACTTGAGTATGAGTTTTAAGTTTAAGTTTCTTGTGTCAACCTGAAGGTATCAACTGTTCAATGATTGAGACTGAAGTGTAAACTGTTCTTAGCAATTACTGTCTAAAGGCTATCCAAGAAAGAACATCCACAGTCATATTTAGGGTGTCTGTGTGTTACCATCCACAGTAAACCCATGGTGATCTGTAGGCTATCCATGCTGTGCCATCTTCAGCAGCTGTGAGTGATTTTCTGGCGTGCAAGGCTCCAAGCAGAAGTGGGTCCCTCCTGATGGATCAGGGAGGTCTGGAGGGCAGAAGTAACCAGGATCACTGGTATCTCAGGAGTAACATGTAACAGAGAGAGAGAGAGAGAGAGAGAGAGAAATAACACAGATTATTAGGTATGCTCTTGTACTGTAATGGTTTAAGATGATGTACAAGATGCAAGCAGGAACTCCATCAAGACTAACTATGACAGCATAACTAAAAGGGAGAGCCAGAAGGTAACACAGACATGAGGGCTCCCTGGGACAGAATACGGCCAGGGTTACGGCCAGCATCAACAAACCTGAATGAATGTGTGAGAAATAGGCGTAGGGGGGTTAAAATCTATTTGTAAATAGCTTTATTCTTAGGTTTATGGGCCTAGAGTGTTTTGGTAAACTGGGATGTTTGGATCCTGGTGACACCCCCCTACCCTAAACCATCAGCTTTGTCATTATAGGGTATGGAGTGTAGATTGATGTGGAAAAAGACTGCAGCATAAAATGTGGAAAAAAATGAAAGGGTCTGAATACTTTCTGAATGCACTGTACATTCTGCTTCACACATGGCATATACAGTAAACATTATGTTGTGTATTATCATTCAGCACTGTGCTGGCAGGAGTTAGATAAAACTGGAAGTACTTCCTTGTCTATGTTTTTAAAGACAGGAAACATTAGGGCTGCAATACACACACAGACACACACACGCACACAGACACACACACAATAAAATACAGTTTGAAAGAAACCAACACATCCAAAGCCTTTGCAATATAACAAGCACTGTTTAATCAACATCTGGAGACCATGCAGTCAGGCTCAAAAAAGACAGGGACATGGGCCACTGCTGATCAGAATACCAGGAAAGGTTCTCGTCACCACACATGATATCATTATAACCACAGAGAGAATGAAGGACCCGCCTTGCACATTTTTGGTCCCAACATCCACCCAATCATCAGTATACATCTTTTATTGACTCAATATTAGCCACCCCTCCCTTTGTTTCTTGCTGTCATCAGATAGTTAATTAATATTTCATTCATTCTGTCCAAAAGTGTCTAGTAGGGGCTCCTACTTTTCCAATATTTTATAATAAGTAAATAAGTTTGGAAAACAAGTTTGGAAAATAAAAAATTCTAGATCTACTAAATTGTAAAATATACATAACTGCAGACTAAAGTACATTTTACCCTTACATATGCTGGACCTCTTCCCAGAATGTCATGCTTACGTCGGAGCAGCTACACTGGATTTTATGAATTTTATCTTTTCTTGTCATGAATTTATTTTGTATTGATCTTCATTAATAGTAATTCTATTAGTACAACAGACATTTCCTCGTATTTATGTTAGCATTATTAATAAAATCTTTATTCCATTTATTATGTAATTTTATAGTGTATTGTTTTTTACGCTTCAGTTAAAACACATGATTTCCACACTATATGACCAAAAGTATATGAATACCTGAGTATTGAACATCCCATTCCAAAACCACGGGCATTAATATTGAGTTGTTCGTCCTTTTCTGTTATAATAAGCTCCACTCTTCTGGGAAGGCTTTCCACTAGATGTTGGAGCGTGGCTGTGGGGATTTGTGTTCATTCAGCTACAAGAGCGTTAGTGAGATCAGGCGCTGATGTTGGGATGACGAGGAGGTCTGGGGTTCAGTCGGTGTTCCAGTCAGGGGCGTTTCCTCCGAGGAGGCAAGGGAGGCAGTGTCTCCTCAAAAAATTAGATGAGAAAATAATCGATATTGCAAAAATAAAACGACGCAAATATTACTAAAAAAGTATAAAAGTCACTCGTTTTCATGAAGTAACAGCGACACCTGCAGGTAAAGTAACAGTGGAGGCTTGCCTCCCCTCAGCCCATGGACTTATAACAGAGACCCCATAACGCACCATGGGTTTAGTGGTTATTAGTTTAGCGCTATAATTGGATGTGATCGGCCTGAAAACGTGATGACTAGTGAGCATTCAGCTTGATGAAATGAAACATATATCTTTGTGTCTGTGTTTGTGTTTACAGAGCTTTTATGACGATGACCCGAAAATAAGTTGACTATTAAAAAGCACAGCTGAACATCAGTTCACAAATAAAAAAATGTTAGTAACACTTTACAATGTGTCATTTGTTAACATTAGTTAATGTGTTAACTAACATGAACAAACAATGAACATTTATTACAGTATTTATTCATCTTTGTTAATGTTAGTTGTTCATTGTTAGTTCATGTTAGTTCACAGTGCATTAACTAATGTTAACAAACACATTTGATTTTAATAATGCATTAGTAAATGTTGAAAATAATATTAAATCAGATTAATACATGCTGTAGAAGTATTGTTCATTCTTAGTTCATGCTAACTAAAGTAGTTAACTAATGTTAACTAATGAATCC
The DNA here is from genome assembly GCF_027358585.1 of Pangasianodon hypophthalmus. NCBI lineage: Eukaryota > Metazoa > Chordata > Actinopteri > Siluriformes > Pangasiidae > Pangasianodon > Pangasianodon hypophthalmus. The sequence continues at coordinate 13,343,961 of NC_069738.1, forward strand.
TTATTGTAAAGTGTTTCCAAAATATTGTTCAAATTGTTACTGCAATAATTGTTACTTTAGTTATTATTTTTGGAATAAATGTAAAAATGCTTAAAAATACTATGAAATGTATAATTCATATTAAAAATATTAAATAAAATAGAAAAAATAATAATTAAATACAAAATAGAATTATATTTGTTCTCTCTTTTTTATGTAATATTTATATATATATATATACTGCCTCCTCATTTTAAAACACGACCGCACACCACTGGTTCCAGTTCATCCAGTTCAGTGGGGTTGAGGTCAGGGCTCTGTGCAGGACACTCGAGTTCTTCCACTCCAACCTTCACACACCATGTCTTCATGGAGCTCGCTTTGTGCACAGGAGCATTGTCATGCTGGAACAGGTTTGAGCCTCTTAGTTCCAGTGAAGGGAAATTGTAATGCTACAGCAAACAGAGACATTCTATACAATTGTGTGCTTCCACCATTGTTGCACTACATATGGGCATGATGGTCAGGTGTCCATATACTTTTGGACATATAGTGTATATGAACATGCATTCCATTTATTTATTTATTTATTTATTTATTTATTTATTTATTTAACTAACTCCATGGGTTTGGGTTCTACTGTTAACAAAATGAGATGTTTTATATTTTTAACAAACGTTCCCAAAGTTTTAAATTAAAAATGTTCTATGAAATCAATGTGAAAATGTACAGGGTTTCCATTAAAAACTTTTTCTTAAATGTTAGATTAAACAATACACTTAAAGATTAAAAAAAGCAGAGGAATATGAGTGCGCCTGGAAATTGTCATGGACTTAAGGAAGGATAAGGAGTGTTGGTAGGAAAGTGTTAATTTATATCAGGTATTTAAGTCAACACTGTTTTCACTGCATAGAGACTGACTGGAAAATGGCTTCATTCTACTCTCATTCCTATTTAGCAAAGAATCTAGTTTTGAATTATGCAGAATGTGAATTCTTCATAATAATCTACAGCACCTGTGTGTTGTGACGGAGGAAGGATGGAGTGCATTATTATAACTTTAAATGTGACTACCACTGATCTGTGCACACTAGATACACACACACACTATATATTTATATATAGATAGATAGATAGATAGATAGATACGTATAGATAAAGCGCCGCAGTAAATAAGAGCATTATAATAAACAGTTATGACACATTTCCATGTACAACAGCTCAATCTAATAATTCACAGAACTTTATTAGTTATTTTTAGACTGGAAGCAAATGCATTACAAGTTGGATGGTGATGACAGTCCAGATATAAGTGTCAGACAGCACTTTTATTCTTAAATAATAATGTATATTAGGATAAAAGGGGAAAGAGGAGATGCTGAAACTAAGCCCGAGCTTGCTGTTTCTGCTGGAACTCTGAGATCCTGCTCTCCATGATGGGACGGAAGTGACGGATCAAACCCTGAACAAAAATCATTTAATAAAATATTTTAAAGCACAATCAATATAAGTAGTATTGTTTATGTTTAGGTGTGAAAGTGTTATGTACCTGAACAGGCCATGCAGCTCCATCACCCAGAGCACAAATGGTGTGACCCTCAATCTGTTTGCTGAGCTCCCAGATCATATCAATCTCTGCTGCCCGTGCGTCTCCCTTAACGAAGCGCCACATCATCTTATTCATCCAATCCACTCCTGGAAAAAAAAAAGTATAATTACAATATATTAATATTTAAATAAGCTCTGAAAGACTGAAAAAAGCATTCCCTCTACTGTTCCCTCCTCGACAATATTCAAAGTATTACATTCTATGAAATGCTCAGATCTTGTTGATCATATTGACTTCTGTCACGGTGCTGTTGAATTCTCAAATCAGAAGGTGTGGATTAATTTTCTATAACAGCCCGACTCATACAGTAGTTCCGACAATAACATAAATGACCAGTTTGATGAGATTCCTGGTAACATGACAACCTGCATTTTTGTCTTATTTCATTTCAAGAGAAAGAAAAAAAAAAGAGAGGCTGGTGAGAGACAACTGTTTAACACAGGAACTAACTTGTCTTATGGATGTTCCACAACATTAATTGTAACTACAAATGGTTAAAAATCATGACAGGTCAGTTATTAATACATTACAGATTGTAATTTTTGGCAAATCACTGTGGTGTAAGAGGAATAAAACACCTAGGGGATGTGCTGTTATAGCAACATAATCCACTTTGGGGTGCTAACAGAAACGTCGCTTCGTATTAGGCCATACCACACTGCCCTGGCGTTGATTACTTTCCTATAACAGCATGCCCAGTCGTGTTTTATTCATTACATAGAATCACACTGACCAAGAAACCAACCCCACTGATGTGCAGTTCCTTACCTTCCCTGCAGGGGGTGCACTGGCCACAGCTTTCATGCTTATAGAATTCGATCAGCCGTGCAATAGCTCTGATTACATCCGTCTGTAATGAAACAAGGTTAAATTTCTGTACTCTTTCTGATCACATGACTTTGTTTCAGCATCCTACAAGGCACAAGCTTGCACATTGTTCTGTTCCAACACTGTTAAGAGACAATTTTTGTAGATAGAAACTTCAGGGACACTTTATTAGCACTGTAGGAATAGTTACTGACTGTAGACCATCTGTTGACTATTTACACAATTTATTAGCTCTTCTCTATGGTACATGCACTCGGTAAAAGGGCCATGTTGCAGGCAGGGATGGATTATGAGACAATGGACCCCTGGGCAAGAATGTACAAAAGGCCCCCTTGAAACTCCGGCCCCAAACTCTACATTTCACACTAATTAGAATTCTCACTGTCACAAGGACAAATACAAAATAAAATCACGACTGCGTGATCATTTTAAGGCGCAATCTACCATCAAACAACCTCACCATATTAAAACGTTGCCATAAATTACCTTTATAACAATTCTACTGAAAATGATTAAAATATCATGTCAGTAATAGGGGAAAATTATGCATTGGTATTTTATAAATCCTGATCTAAATTTATTTTCCTCTTACTGTACAGTAGTAAACTTCCATTTGTACATTGTAGCTATCTGGCTAGTAGCTTTCAGATATGTATATTCGGGGGAAAATCCATGATGCTGACTAATTAATTCAGTTTTTCATCACAGCACCTGGTAGTCAATAAAAAAGAAGGAATTCATTCATTAAAAAAAAACTGTAATCAGTATAATAACAGTTATCATCTATTAGTGCATATATTAAATAGATTCTGTTAGCTCTTCTTTATCCTACAAAGCAAGCTCTGGCTTTTGACTCCTTGGATCCTCGTGCCCGGTAAGCCCGTTCAGTAATCCATCCTTGATTGCCAGTGTGCTGCTTTCAAAAACCACCCTGAAGTAGTTACCTCAGAAGAATTCTACTGCAAACATTTAATAAAGACATGACTCAATGCCTTCATCCTCAGAATAAAACCTTATTACGCAGCACTTTTTTTTTTTTTTTTTAAACGTTTGCACATACCCTGTGTGTACCGAATAACGTTTAGGTGCTTATGTGTACGATGCGTTTGCAATGAGTGCTTACATTTCAAGTGTTGCTGCTTTTGTTCTTGACCTCCCTCATAGTTCATCAGAATCAGTGGTCAGGATAATAAACCATACAAATCCAATTTTAAGTTCATACAGGCTTAAAGCTACATCTACAATCTGCTGAATACTGCAGCATGAAGTTACAGACCAACCACCCACCGATTTGTCCATGACGATGAGTGCTGCAGTACCCAGGCCGGTTTGAGCCTGTATGAGGCCGTCAAAGTCCATGGGAACATCCTCACACACATGTTTAGGAATGAGTGGTGTTGACGACCCACCGGGAATCACGCACAAGAGGTTATCCCAGCCTCCACGGACACCACCTGCAGCAGAGGTTAAGGTTACAACTCAACTGCACCTTTTCAGCAATGCCAAAGCCGAGGACAGAAATGTTTTATTGAGATCGCTAACGTTGGGTTACTGGTGCTATCTAGATCAAGCGTCTGAAAAATGGAGTCACTGAGAGCAATCACACGATATAACAGATCAGGTTTGGAGATCAGGAGTGGTCTCTTCCCCAGCAAGGCTTTAATTACTGTAAAGCCCCTGAGAACATGATTTCAACCGTTTAAAAATACTGAGATGCTAAAGATCTGTCATTTAGTAAGCATATACCAATGGAGGATTCAAGAAATATTTATATTACATCACTCATCCTCAGTAACCACGTTTACTGGTCAGGGTTGCTGTGGATCCGCTGATCCCAGGAATACCAGGCATGAGCTGGGAATACACCCTGGAAGGGATGCCACACCATCGCAGGGCACCATGGACACACTCACACACTCACTCACTCACACACTCACACACTCACTCACACACTCACTCACACACTCACTCACACACTCACTCACACACTCACTCACACACTCACTCACACACTCACTCTCTCACTCACTCACTCACTCACTCACTCACTCACTCTCACACTCACTCACTCTCACACTCACTCACTCTCTCACTCACTCTCACACTCACTCACTCTCACACTCACTCTCACACTCACTCACTCTCACACTCACTCTCACACTCACTCACTCTCACACTCACTCTCACACTCACTCACTCTCACACTCACTCTCACACTCACTCACTCACTCACACTCACACACACTCACACACACACACACACACACACACACTCACACACTCACACACTCACACACTCACTCACTCTCACACTCACTCTCACACTCACTCACTCTCACACTCACTCACTCTCACACTCACTCACTCTCACACTCACTCACTCTCACACTCACTCACTCACTCACACTCACTCACACACTCACACTCACACTCACACTCACACTCACACACACACACTCACACACACACACACACACACACACACACACACACACACACACTCACACTCACACTCACACTCACACTCACACTCACTCACACACACACTCACACACACACTCACACACACACTCACACACACACTCACTCACACTCACTCACACACGGGTAATTTAGCATCTCTAATCCACCTACCTGCATGTTTTTTAGAGGTTGGAGGAAACTGGAGAACCCACAGAGACCTGGGAAGAACATGTGGAACTCTGCACAGACACTAACCCCAGTGCACATTACAGTACAAGGGGTCTGTTAGGAGTCTGTCATACTTAATCAGAGTGCAAAAGATGTAGCATACCTGCATGCCTCTCAATCAGCTCTTTCATCGGAACAGACATCTCCTCCTCCACGGTGCAGGGGTTATTCACATGACCGGAGATGTTGAAGAGCTTTGTGCCGGAGTTCCTCTCTCTGCCGAAACTGGCAAACCATGAGCCACCGCGACGGCAGATAGTTGGGGCTACAGACACCGTTTCTACATTCGCAACAGTTGTTGGGCAACCAAACACTCCTGCAAGAAGACAGTTAACAAATATCAAGTTTCCACACTACACATTCCACACTGATCTACACCATTGTTTTTAATGTTATTCCATCCTCCATGCATATGCAAAGTCAGTTCCTGTTGGCTTTGTATTTGTCTTGCTCTCCTGTGTGCTGCTCTACTCCACCTGCTAGCTACACTTACTGTCCTAAAATCCTGTGTGCGGAAGCAGGGCTTAACCTTATCTCTCAGTCTGGTGCTGATGTACATGAGTAAGCATAATCTCTGGATGTGTTCTGGATATAGCACAGGAAAGACATGCTGCTATAATAGATCCTACAAAAGCTGTTACATACAAATTGGACGATCTAAATACGTAATACAGGAAACGTATCAATTTAAAAATTCAAAATGACGTCTCCAGTATTCAGAGCAAGAAGTAAATACTTCTCGTGATAGTGAACTTGGGACACAAACTGTACAACTGTACTCAAGTAAATGTTTTTTTTGTTGTTGTTTTTTTTTTTAAATAAATAAATTAGTCTGTCGGTTTTGGTTTGTTGTGTGACAGAATGTCTCTCCCTCTCTGCAGAATCACAGAGTTAGTAATGTTACTAACTTCTAAGCTACTGTTATAAAAGCGGCCAAATGGAGGTGATGATCAATGAGAGTGAGTTAAATTCACAATATATCAGAATTCATTCTTACCCACGTCAGCAGGAAAAGGCGGCTTCAGACGGGGCTTCCCCTGTTTACCCTCAATGGACTCGATCAGAGCTGTTTCCTCTCCGCAGATGTAAGCCCCAGCACCGCGCATCACAAACACGTCAAAGTCGTAGCCAGAGCCGCAGGCGTTCTTTCCAATCAGCCCTGCTCCATACGCCTCGTTAATGGCAACCTGGGCAGAAAGAGATGAACACAAACATTTCTTTAAACAGTCTCTTTAATATTTCAAACTACGTTCTCCAAACACCATGAACACTCTCCGAAACCGACAGTTGTGCTGGATTGATCTTATAAGGTATCATGAGCAGCAGATACATGCAACATGAGAGAGATTTGTAAAACAAGGGAAAAATGAGATTGTTTTAAATATAGGGCATGTATCAGAAATTGAAATGTACAGAATTGCGACCACGACAAACTATTTATAAACCCTGTGGCAGTGAGGGCGTGGTCAAGGGCAGGCTGTGAATGAAGGGAGGAGGCTTATAAATGAGCACTGCTACCTGATCATGGCAGATTTATACTCTGTGTGTCTACTGAAAAGCCAGAACGAGGACGCTGGCACTGAGCTATCTAAGAAAGCGTCCTGTGCTGAGCCTGTGTGTGTGTGTTTAAGCTGAGGGTGCTTTTCCTGTTTTTCATTTGGAGGATAGTGCTGTGCAGAAAGCATGGAGGAAAGGACAATAAAATCAGCTCCATGCTTTCACACTCCTGCCTTTCGTCTCCTCAATTAATCCCTCCAACCCTCCAGGGTATCACCTACTTAGGAACCAGTAATTTATCAGACAATGTCAGTGCAGTGTAAGCATACCCATCCTGCTTTAATAATAATAATATTTTGATCTTAAATAAATGGATTTCTTTTACTAAGGCAGTCATTGAAAACGCAGTTTGCTTTCAAGCAGTTTGGCTAAACCCCAAATAGCTCCTATTCACTGTAATTTAAAAATGTGGAAATATTACAGGTCATAAATGACTCAACAGATCAAGTGACACAAAGTTAGAAGACCAAAAAGTACAACAAGAAATCTTAATGGATTTTGAACTCTTTTCTATTCAACTGCACATCACATGCCTGTTAAGGATCTCACCTGGAGATTGGACGACTCGTTGTAAAACTCTCCACGGATATAGATATAAGCAGCGCGCGCTCCCATGGCCCTACCCGCAACCAGGCAGCCCTCCACCAGCTTGTGTGGGTCATGGCGCATGATCTCTCGGTCTTTGCAGGTGCCGGGTTCTCCCTCATCAGCATTCACCACCAGGTACTTAGGCCTGAGGAGAGAAGAGAATAAGAGAATAAAGATCAGCGTGCTCTGATCTAGGCAGCTGTGAAGTGTCGAGGTACTAGGAAAGCTCATACAGGGCTTCATGAAAAACAGCGTGAATCATTCAGTGTTTCGGTTAAATAACGTGCAGCCAACCTGCCATCGCTGGGCTTGTTCATGAAGCTCCACTTCATCCCTGTGGGGAAGCCAGCTCCTCCTCTCCCACGCAGACCCGACACTTTGATCTCGTTGAGGATCCAGTCCACTCCCTTCTCCAAGATCTCTTTGGTCTTGTACCAGTCACCACGACTTAATGCACCTTTCAGCCTATAAACGGAGGCAAAACCTTAGCAAATCTTTTCATCTTTCAGATTAATAGGGAATCTCAGTGTCCAGTCTTACACCATACATACACTTCTCCCTGTAATATTTAGATTAGAGGTGATAAACATGACAAAAATATCATATCACGAGTCTCAGTTGCAGTAATGTTGCATTTAAAAAAAAAAAAAAAAAAAAAAAAAAAAAAACTGTTCATGTAGGCGTTATTGTCTTTCCTCTCATTACAGACAGCTTCGATGATTTATATGATATTCATGTCTACAAATTTAAAAGTAATTTATGTTTTATAAGATGGTTTCAGAAGATATATATAATATCTACAAAAATAAATGTATGTAATTTTTTCATATTTAAAAAAATTAAATAATTTTTTTATTTACAAATAAAAAAAAAACACCAAAAAGGAAAACAAAATTAAAAACATGTAAATTTTACATTGTACAATTTAAAATAAATTTAAATAATTTTTTATATCAAATAAGTTGCATCAAGTCAGTTTGTAATTTAATTTATTTAAAAAAATAAAGAAAGACATCACATTATCCATGATATCTCCCAAAAATATATCGTGACATAATTTATCACAATATCAAACTTACATCTTTATATCACATCCATACTTTTACACTTAGAACTAAGAAAATTATCTTTTACGTGTACTATGAATACAGAAGAAGAAATTCTCCCCAAAAAAGGCCAAAAGTCTGCAGTACCTCCAGTCATGTCGCCCGTAAAGGTTGGTGAAAATTCTGTCCTGGTCAGCCAAAGGTCCAAACTTTGTTTTCTTGACGTTTTCCTGAGTGAATACCAAACCAAAATGTGAGTACAATGCACTGGTGCTTTAAAACACACAACTTCTCCGTTCAAGTCTATATAGCTGTGTGCTGTGTGCTGTGTACTGTGTACACATTTATAGGATTAATGAATTTGAAATGATTTAAATAAGCTAAAAACATCCACAAAAGGGTTTTAGAAGAGAAGGAATACCTGCTGGGCCGTGCTGTTGTAGCGCACTAATGCCACGTGGCTTCCTCTGCTGATTGAAGTGGAGATCGTGGGAGCGCGAGATGCAAAAGTGTTGGGCAGATGCAACACCCCTGAGCTGAGCGTGCGACTCAGTCCAGGACAGCCGAGACAAGCCAGCATCCTTTCCTGTTGGAAACATTCGTAACATGGGCTCTCTGATGTCTCTTACAAACAATGTGCATATGAAGTAAATTTCATCATTAATTGCTTTGTCTGAACCGCGTTTGCAAACGATTGCCAAGCCGACACCAACTAATGCACCCCGTGCCATCTGAATGTCAGGAAGTCAAGCATTGTTTCTCTGAACAGTGGACATGGCTGCTAACAAGGTTTGAACATTTCAGCTTCTTGAACTAAACCTAAATTCCTACAATTTGTCCAGGATTCTATACATGACAGTCTGTCCACTACAGCAACATCAAGTACTGGCCACGTCAAAGTGTAACAGAAATCCTTGTTAAAACACAATATTACCAGCATTCGTTAAAGTGACAGGAAAGACGAGAGGCAAATTCCTAACATATACCAAGCCGGAGACAAGATCGGCTCCAGGCTCCCCGTGTAGGATAAGCAGCAGTATGGAAAATGGATGGATATTAAAAGGAGAGTAAGGTTTCAGTGGTTTGATGATGGTTTAAAATGATGATTACTGGACACTGAGGTTAAAGTTCAGAGTAGCTTCACTGAAACGAGCTGTATACACATAATATAGCCAAAAGTATGTGCACCCCTGACCATCACATTCATATTTGCTTACTGAACATCCCATTCCAGATTTATTCTCCTTTTCTGTTATAATGAGCTCCACTCTTCTGGGAAGCTTTCCACTAGATTTTGGAGCGTGGCTGTGGGGATTTGTGTTCATTCGGCTACAAGAGCATTAGTGAGGAGGCGCTGATGTTGGGATGTCGAGGAGGTCTGGGGTTCAGTCGGTGTTCCAGTTCATCCCAAAGGTGTTCAGTGGGGTTGAGGTCATGGCTCTGTGCAGGACACTCAAGTTCTTCCACTCCAACCTTCACACACCATGTCTTCATGGAGCTCGCTTTGCGCACAGGGGCATTGTCGTGCTGGAACAGGTTTGGGCCTCTTAGTTCCAGTGAAGGGAAATTGTAATACTACAGCATCCAAAGACATTCTAGATAAGTGTGTGCTTTATACTTTGTGGTAACAGTTTGGAGAAGAACCTCATATGGGTGTGATGGTCAGGGGTGCACATACTTTTGCTACACAATGCAATGTTTATGGTAATGTCTTACAGTGTCATAAACTGATGAACATGTAAATGCTGTATATCTTATTGTATCACTGCTTTATAACCAACAGCATCCTGAATAATTAATTAGTTAGTTAGTTAGTTAGATAACGTTAGTATCAACCAATCTTACATAAATCTCGCCATTTTTTTAGCTAGCTAAAAAACTAATCACAGCACAGCTAGCTCCAAACTCTACACCAATAATGTGTCACAGCTCAGAAACTGTTAAACAAACAGTCTATCATTTTTAAGCCTAATTTACGAGCTAAACGTTACTTAACCACTGAACTGAGGTTGAATCCAAAATGCCACCTTCCTCCCTATACAAGTGCACTACACAGGGTATGACATAAGCGCCTCTGCACCCTACCTAGTGCACTACACAGAGCCACTAGGGAGTGATTTGTACTGCAGCCCGACACTATGGACACTTCTCGCGGTGACCTCCACAATCTCTACAATAACAGGCTCGGCATTTAATCTGTCTGGCTAGTTACACACTGTGCATTCACTGTTAGAGTTTCAGGACAGCAGTGTCACGTAACAGCTATTTCTACAATCGTTAAAATGAATAAAAGAACTCAGAGCACCTATTTACCTTCGTGTATGCTCCCCGGATCTCAGCTTAGTGAAACTGTTGAGCGGAAAACATTAGCGAGCGGACCCGGAAATACTTCTTCTTCTTCTGCTTCTTCTGATGCTGCTGCGGAAAGCAAGTGAGCGCATACCGCCACCTACTGGAACCTATAATGTGGGAATTTGAGAAGTGGAAGAAAAACATAGATGCCTCCATGTTCCTCTTTTGTTAGCAAGTTTTACTGTGATGAGTGATGTATATTTTTCTCCTCAAAACAATGACCTGTATAGTCAGAGTTATAGATTTAAAAAGCAAGTGCTTGTATACACAGTATAAATCATTTAAAAGTAAGAAGTGCTGCTTTGTTTACTGTTCATACTGCGAGCAGCCATGTTGATTTGACGTCACTTGCTGAACTCTGAGAAGGCTACCCTGAGTTTCAGAGTATGATGCTGCGCCTCAATTCGCGATCTAAATAGTACCCGAGATTAGAATTATCGCGTCCCAAATCGTTGTATGTTGAAATGAGGATCCCAAAGGTTCCCGGATGGTCGACTATTTCCGGTAGATTTTTGAACTGTGCATGTGTCAACACTTTTTCAGCTAATATTATCCTTTATATTATTTACACCTTAGAGAGGTGTAAATGAAACGTGGAAAAATAAATCAAGGGAATGGTCAATTAAATGATATAAATGATATAAGGAATAATGAATGAAGAAAAGCTGAAATGAGGTTCAACGAGGAGGTTGTTCACGGTGACAGCGTGCGTAACTAGGCAACAACGTTCTCTTCCTTTATATGACGTGTTAGTTCGTATGTCCCAGTACTCGCATACTCTTTTGCTACACACTCAAAAGTATGTACTTTTTCTTCACATAAAGAGTACATACTTTTACTGCATAGTATAAGTAGATGAATTGAGATGTAGGGTCAGTGTATGAATTCATACTGTATTGTTTGGTTTTTTCCTGGTTGGAGATCTCTAGTCGAATGCAGCATTAATGCTGCCTTCAAGTGCTGTCAGAAATATCGTAATTACGAGGTTAACGCACGTGAACACCACCATAATGTTGTAAAACACACTCGCGTTGTCAAACAGACAAACTTCTGTTTGAGACGTTTTCTACAAACTTTTAAAAACCATTGCAGAAAGTATCATACGTGTAACATGAACGAGACTTCAATGAACACTAAAAGTACAGATTTGAAAATATTTCTTGTTATGGGAATACATTGTTAAGAAGAAACCTGCATTATGGATGTGACATGTCGGAACCAGTACTCCATACATCTGATGTATAAACAATGCAATTTTCTTGATCATTCGACTAGAAAAGTTAAATCCAGTGAAACGGGGTGAAAGACATGAGTGAAAATTTTTTGTTCCTGTGCTCACAACTTTATTTTTCCACGGTAATGTTGGCATTTGCATGGAATTGCCCTTGTGTCTTTCAACAGTGCGATGCAATGGATACCACATTTTATGCCTCATTGCTTCATTCAGGACACACAAAATGTACATCTTGACTCTCAGTAAGGAGGGTGTATCTTCTAGAGCATGTACGCTTGTTCGACGGCTTCATGTAGAGGGTTTACTGAAAACCTGGCCAGCTAGCAGGCCTTTTGGCACTGAAGCATTTTTGCTCAGCAGTAAAATACAGAAGACGAAAAAAAAATTCTAACATCCCATCAGTGATTCTGTAACACTGATCATATTAGAAAATCAACCCAAAGCAGATCATTTGAGACTATTTAAACACAATCGATCTTACAGCCCATATGTTGCCAAAGTTATTTTTGCCATCAATAAAAAAACCTAGTGCCTTTGTCAACCATGTTTTTAATCCTCCATTACATTTAGACATGCCTGACCCTGACAAGTCCCTGTGTCCATTTCTTAGGTAAGATAGGTTTAATCACTCTAAGTAGATGAATCACCTTGTGTAATACTTGCCAGTAAGCTCTCCAGGACAGTCAGAGCCATTTAAAACCAGGAATTAATAATATGTTTGTACCCATAATATTCCTAGAGGATGTTAGACACACACTAGTGCCAATTTCAATGCAGGCAGATGAGTTTAGAATGTGACTCAATCTGGATAACGACCTTTAAAATGGCTTAAATTGTGCAAGTGATCCAGCCTGACTATATTCAGTGGGCGAGTTCCATCAACCTACTCCTTCAAATGTTCACCTGGCTGTAAATTTGGAAGGTTAATACTGTGTAACACTTATGTTAGTGTTTGTTTGCATAATGAAACGGTAAAGTGTAATTTAATTACTAACTGCATCTGAAACAGCCTATGTGCATCAGATTAAATGCCAGCAATAAACGCACTTGCTATCTGACTACTGTATGCACATAATGGATGCATTTTGATACCAGGGTTTTAAAAAAATGTCCTAATCGGCTAAACCAGTCCTTTAGGCAGCTGATCCCTGGAACAAGTCCGTTTTGGCTCATATACTGGTGTCCAATGATGGTGACGACACTCAATATGGTGGATGACAAAAAGGAATAATTAACAAGATGTTATAATATGTCACTGTCTGTTTTCTCTTTCGTCTGTTCCTTTGTGGCTGCTCCTGAAGGCGTGGCTTTATATGCAGTATTGTTCTCTACGTGGTCAAGGTGGTCTATTGCGACAGTCTCAAAGGCCCTCCTCATGATGGGGTGCTCTTCCAACACCTCGTTAAAGCTGTCCACACTGAGAGAATAGAGTCTGCAGTAGGTGTCGGCTTGCACGCTGGCAGTACGACGCCCACTGGTCAGCAAACAAATCTCTGAGAAAAGGAATAGACTCTTCAACAAGCTGTTTACTATCAATGATCATTTGAAATAATTAGAATGTGTGATGGGAGGATAGCAACAATATTTTTTAAACAACAGTTGCTTATAAGATAAGAAAAGAACGAGGGCTCAAAATGTAAACTTTGGAAAAGCTACAAAGAACACTATGATCATAACTGAAAACGTACCCAAAACAAGTGAAATCAGTACTCACCCCCGAAGTAGCAGCCATCGGTGAGCTTCTTTTCCTTCTTGTTACGGGTGATGACAGTGACACAGCCATGCTGGATGAAGTACATTTTACGGCCCAGTGTGCCCTCGCGAATAATGACATCACCTGGCAAGAAAACCTCGAACCGCAACTTAGTCAGGAGCACAGTGACAAAGTGTGGATCACCGTTGCCAAACAGCGGCATGTTTGCTACCAGTTCACGGCAATTGTAGCTCACTATCTCCTATTATGAAAACAGAGAATGTAAATTGGAATCAGGTCAGTATTATGTAGTCTTTCGTAATGTACATTTTAAAGAAAATGTGTATTTAAGCAGGCTGTGTTTCCTTCTTTATAATTTAAGGCATAAAAATGAATACAGTTTAATTAACACACAACATTTTGCATTGCCTTATCCCAGGCTGGGTGGCATGGTAGTCCAGTAGGTAGCACTGACACCTCACAGCGCCAGGATCCCGAGATACAGCAATATAAAATCTTGATTCCAACTTGGGGTAGCCTTGGACAACCAACCATCCTTCTTGGTCCACATTGCTAAACTGACTCAGTTATGCAGATTTCAGGAGCATCCAGCCGTTTCTATCCACAGAAGCCACTCATGTGCTTGTTCATTCAGTTGTCATTTTGCAACTGGACTACTGCAACTCGCTTGTGGCAGATCTGCCTCTTTGCACCATCTGACCCCTGCAACTGATCCAAAATACAGGTGCACAACTTGTTTCCAGCTTCCCTGAGTTCTCCCATACCACCCCATTGCTACACTCCCTCCGCCAGCTTCGTGTAGCTGCCTGCATCGGATTTAAAAAAAAATCAACAAATCAAACATGGACCAGCGCACACCTACCTTAAAGCTCTTATCACACCCTGCTCTGCATCACAATCCCTCTGAGCCTCTAGCACTGCTCGATTGGGCCCACCATCTCACAGGGTACAAGGAAGACATGCCTCAAGTCTCTTCTGTCCTGCACCCAGGTGGAGGAATGAACTTCCCCTGTCTGTCCAAACAGCTGAGTCATCGACTGTCTTCAAACGAAGACTTAAAAAAAAAAAAAAAACCTAGAAAACCTACCTCTTCACTAAAGCACTTGAATTAGCACTGTTTATGTACTAATTTTAAAAAATCCTTACCATGTGTTTTCTTTTCATACTGTACCAATCTTCCCAACTGGGTTTTTCATCTGATGGTATGCTTAGTCCTTGACCTATTGAACTAGCATGAGGATGATAGATAACACAAAGCTCTTCTGTGAGTTGTAAATGTAAATGTAAGCTCCAAAAAACATGCAGGCAGCTACTCTAAATTGCCCCAGGTGTGAATGTGTGTGCATGGTTCCCTGTGATGGACTGGAGTCCCATCCAGGGTGTATTCCCCCCTCACGCCCCATGTTCCCAGGACAGGCTTCAGATCCACCACGGCCCTGACCAGGATAAAGAAGTTACTGAATGCGAATGATTGAATGAACTTGTGTTCAAGTGTGTATCCTCAGACAGGGTCTATCAACACCTGAAAACTGTCAGAGACCGTTTTTGAATTTTTGTAAGATTTCAGGCTACTTCAGTAATATAAATTAGACATAATGACCTCTTTAAGCGGGTCATTGAGTTCTCCCAGAATGCTGTCCTCATCAAACATCTTCCCCTGGAAACGGTGCTCGTAATAGTCATGAATTCTTTGTCGCAATTCAGCAGGCAACTTATGGAAGGACATGTATTGCTCCACTTGCTTATACTGTGAAAGACAACAGTTTATAAGAAAATATGTAAACAATAAAAGAGAGGAAATTTAACAGATGGTATACAGTAGATAATAAAATAATGCCTTCAAAATATAAGTTCATCAATATGAGTTTAAATGACTAGTGTGTTAATCCAAGTAGGCATAGCTTCATAGGGGTTCATGAGGTCTATTAATGAGTTTGGTATGACATTAAGGTTAGTTGTAATTTTACAGTCTGATTATAAGGTGGAATAATATAAAACAGCATCATGCACTATGGAGGATATAACGTTTTGTTAGTTACTCACAATTTTTCACTTTAGCCAAGTAAGTACCCAGCTAAAGAGAGAAATATGCACCAGTACCTTTTCCTGGTACTGGCGATGGGAGGCGTCCAGTGACTGCACCAGGTTGGTCGCATGGCCCAGGAACATGGCATAACAAGTGGCACCTACAATCATGCTCATCATAGTGAGCCAGACGTCAGTCATTCTCTCAGGAGCTTGGGCACCGTATCCAATGCACAGCATATGGCTCATGGCCATGAAGAGAGCGTATGAGTACTGTTCCTCCCAAGTGGCATTCTGACAACAGAAAGTAATAATGACAAAGAAAAGGGGTTTTAAAAAGTGAAAATTGTTACTGCTAAGATACAATATAAACTGGATTAGTCAGTAACTGCTACACACAATCCATATAATAAAGAACTCCTCAATATTGCAAACAGATGGGGCTCCCAAGTGGCACAACAGAAAAGCATTCAAGATTCAGATAAAGTTCAAATAATTCATTTCAATTCAATTTTATTTATATAGTACTCTTAACAATGGGTATTATCACAAAGCAGCTTTACAGAAATCTGGATATGGATTTAGATTTATATCCCTAATGAGCAAGCCAGAGGTGACAGTGGCAAGGAGAGGAGCCAGACTCAAAAGGGAATTCATCCTCTTCTGGGTGATACCAGATAGTGAGATTATAAGTTGTTACTTTTCCACAACTGTATACTATAGAATCAAGAAGTGCAAAGTGTGTTGAAAGGATCTTCAGTGCGAATATCAGGGTCATATATTAAAATGTCCCTCATCAGAGCAACACTAACCAATTGTGAGCTGATGTATGAGGAAGAAGGGAGTTAGCACTTTCCTTGTGTTGAGATTGTGTTGAGCTGCCTTGTGACGTAGCATGAGCAGCAGTACAAATGCAATGTTTGGCTTCAGGTGTCACGGAGGACGCACATGCTAGCTCTCACCTTTCCAATGATTGGTGGCTATCATGTGGTGGTGAAAGCTAGCTAGTGAGTGGGAATTTGTCACCAAATTAGGAGAAAATGGGGTAAAGGTCATTTAACTTCCTCACCACCATGTTGATTTTGGAGACCCAGCAGTCCTGGGGGAAATCCTGAAGCATGGGCACCATGAACTGAAGACAGCCATCCCAGTGACACAGTAGAAGCATCATCCCAATCAAGTTGACTATTCGAACCACGGCACTTGCCAGGTCATATGTCATGTGAAAGATCTAAAGAATGGGGTCAAATGAGGTTAAATAATGTTTCCCCTGAAAAGTATTAAAAGGCATCAGTTGCATCCTAAAATGGATCTTCAACTTGATATTCAGGTTGACTACAGAATACATTTGTCTTCCTGTACTCCTGCTAACCTTGCAGAATTAATTGCTCTATATACTTTGGCCTTTTCTTCCTTTTAGTACACCTCCTGTATAGCAAACACTCTCTCACTGCTTACCTCTTCCCACTGGTGAATGTAGCGGATAAGCCTGGACAGACGTAGTAACCTAAGCAGACTGAGGATCTTAGTGAAACGGACAATTCTTAATGCTCTAGCGGTGCGATACACTTCCGCTGACTCGAGCCGAGCCTCCAGATCCACAGCTAGGAAAATATAATCCACTGGGATGGAAGAGATGAAATCCACAAGGAACCAGCCCTGCAGGTATCGGCGTCGAATCACCTGTGGGTCTAAGATGATATGGGAGTTATCGTCCTCCAGGATTCCTGTGCGGAAGTTCAGGATTAGGTCAGTCAGGAACAGTGTATCTGAGGCCATGTTGAACATGATCCATGGCAGTGTGTTCTGATCCTCAAAGAAGGTGATGCACCACGGCAGGATGACAAGATTGCTCATCATCAGAAAGAGCATTACCAAGTCCCAGTAGAACCTTAACAGGAGAAAAGAAAACATGCGTAATTTGAAAAAAGGCATAATAATTTAAAAAAGAAAACTCCCTCTGTTTCACACTGTTATCTCACACATACTGTCACCAGACACCTTTATCTTTGGACACATCTTCACAAAGACATTGTTTCTTTAACTCATGCCATGTGTCATGTACACTCTTTTGAATTTTTTCTCTTGTCATTCAGTCATATATTAGGACAGCACAGCTGTAAAAATCTGAATATATGTGGAAAAAACATATGGTTTTGATCAAATACCTGGTCTCTGTGTAACCATGTCTCCACAGAAGCTGTGTTTTAGGAATGTAAAAGGAGACAATGAGATAACCACGACTCATTGGAATACTTCATTAGAAAAGTGTGTGTACAATCCACATGAGTCCATTTAAAATCTGAAATTGTGCACAGACGACCTCATAAAGATCATTTTTTAATTTCTAACCTGATACATGTACGTCTAAATTCTATTATTTCGGATTTATTTTGTATGATACTCCCTTTGTTTGGATTCTGAATGTATTGGTACAACAAGGCCAATTCTTTTGTTTTTGCTGTACACTGAAGACATTTGGGTTTGAGATCAAAAGATGAATATGAGTCAGTAGATCAGAATTTCACTTTTCATTTCCTGATATTTACATCTAGTAATCTAGTAATGTGATCTAAACAACTTTGAACATATCACCTTTGGTAGCAGACCACACAAAATGTTTAGATGATCAAAAGTATTGGAACGTGACTGATGGGTGTTTCTTGTTGCCCAGCTGTGCCCTGATAGATTGATTGTTTAAACAATTAATAGCGTCTGTGAAGACTGCATTTGTTGTTAAAAGAAAAGCAAGGCATTTTGAAGCTGAGAAAAGAAGAGAAATCAAAACAATTTGGAATGTCCTGAAAAAGAAAGAAACCACTGGTGTACTAACTGTCACAAATCCAGGGTGTCGGATGCAGACAGTCTTTAATGATTAAACAACTAACAAACAAACAAAGACAGGAAAAGAAACAAAAACTAGAAAATCTAAAACAAAAGGATTAGAATAAGGCAAGACAGGGCAAGGAAAACTGAACATGAATACAAAAGCTACTCTACTGTTGCAAACGCAACAACATAATAGTAACAAGACCACAATATATTAATGCTTTGCATTAATATGGATTTGCAATAAAAATAAAAATGTCAATAAATAAATAATACTGAACTCATTATAAAATATTATTTTATCATACTCGTTTTTGCAATAATATTGACACATTTGTTTGCTTTTTTATTTCAAAATGGCTTCTTTTCACAAGACTATTTTTATTTCATAATGCCACATGATTATTTTGCAACAGCAGCCTGTCATGTTGTTTCCTCCAAATACCAAACACAGTGAACAGCAAAGCTCTAACTCGTAAGCAAAAAAAAAATATATATATATATATATATTAAGAAAAGCTGTAAAAAAAAAAAAAAAAGAAAAAACTTAAGTACTGTCATCTGTGTGCTTAGTCTACCAACTATTAGTTTCTCCTCCAAACGCATTTTAGGGGAAAAGTATATGTAGATCCCACTGTGTCTCTAAGAATGAGGGTTTGGAAAACAGATTACTTTTTACAGAGCTTTGTGCTTCTTTTATTTTTATTTTTCCTTCAAGTTCTTTTCAGCATATTCTCACTTGTGGACACACACATATACACACGCGCAAACAACAGAGTTCAGTTCAGCTCAGTTCTCACTATGGTTCATGGTGTTTTTTTAAAGAAAAAGCACACATAAGTAACATATATGTGTTAGCACACATAACACACAGGTGAGAATCATCACGCGTTACCTGCCGGTTCAACCCACCGCCTCTAAGTCTGCAGCTGACGCTCGACCACGCCCCCACCGCCCAACTCAGGACTGGGAGCTGTCCAGCCTGAAGATCCCATGATAAATTGGTGTAACCCAAATGGAGTTGAAAAGGCTGTTTTTTCCTCGGGATATTGGAGTCAAGAGAATCAAGGGAATCTGGGAATGCCCCTTGGTTAAATCCAGTGTCGAGCCACACTTAACCAGTCGAGCAGTTCATCAATGTATGGCATTGGGTATGCATCAAATTTAGACACCGTGTTGTCTCCAATAATTCATACAGTTTGCAAAGACTGCGTGACATGAAAGAAGTGCCTTGGTCAGTCAAGATCTCTTTTAGGATCCCGACTTGGGGGATAAATTAGAAGAATGCCCCCATGACACTGTGTGCTGACATGTTGTGAACAGCCACTGCTTCCAGGTATCATGTTGCGTGGTCCACTAAAACTAGTACAAAACAATGTCCTCATGCACTCCGTTCTAATGGCCCGACAAGGTCCATACCAATTCTTTTGATCATTGGAAGGGGGAGCAATGGCGCTTTTGGGGTGGCCGGCAGATTCAGCTAACATTCACAACAGGGCGCACAGCACCTGCTAACATCGACGCAAATGCCTGGCCAATAGAAATGAGCCATGAGAGGGTTTGTGTGTCTTATCCCCCCTAAAAGCCCAGCCATGTGATTAAGATGAGCCCCATGAAACAGGAGTTCCCTACAGCTCTTTGGTACCAACAATTGGGTCATCACATTAGGCTGAATTTGCTGACCATCAATTACTCTCACTTGGTCGAAGGCATGCCTCAGGGTCTCGCTGCTCAACTGCACCAAAGGGAAATCGCAAAGGGGGAATCATCGCGAAGGGAGATTTTCAGCATTTTCTCACTTGCAGACACACACAAGCACAAACATACAGAGTTCAGCTTAGCTCTTGGTCTCTCTTTCCTGGCATTTTGTAAAAGACAAACAAAGCACACATTAATAAACTCACTATAATCACACACTGGTGAGAATCATCATGCATTACCTGCCGGTTCAGCCCTCCTCCTCTCCATCTGCAGCTGACACTCGACCACGTCCCCACTCCCACAGTACGATAAAGTAAATAATCCATTTTGTCCATTTCAGGCTGTAACATGACTGCTGATGACAGTGACAGATGCTTCATACCAATTTCTGTATTTTTATTACAACCAATAACCTCGTTGATGCCAAAAATGAAAACTTGTATTGATTTTTTTGATCTTTTAAAGATGGAGTCATATCCCCTTTTAGCACATTTATACCAGACATCCCTGCTCCAGAGATTTTCTAACAAATCTTCAGTGTGGGTCAAAACAGCATCAGCTATTAAATCTTGTCTATCTAAGAAAGCAGCACATTTCAGAGCTCACTGATGTCTTCCATCTGTTTCCATCTGCCTGAAAGCTAGCAAGACTTTTCCACACATATTCACTTAGCAGGTAGTCTCGTGCTAGAAATGCGCTGCCTGATCCAGGCAAAATAATCGATAGCAAAGGATTAACCAATCACTGAACAGGTTTAGCCACATTTGTGTTGAATCACAGATTAAAACAGAATGAAATACTTGTCATTATGAAATAAATGTGGCATTATGGAAAAAGTCTCATTATGAAATTAATTAATCATTATAAAACGAAAAAGGGCATTATGAAATAAAAAAGGCATTTTAAAATAAAACCTGTTATTATTAAACAAAAACAAACTAAAATGTGAGAGCTATTTTGAAAATGAGAATGACTAAATAATATTTTAGAATAATCATAATTTTATTATGAATTTAATTTTATTTAAGTATTATGAATACTTTTATTTTATTATTTATATCATATGAATATTTATTTATTTAATTTAGACTAAAATGGCATTCCACAGGGGCAATTCAGCTTAGCCAATCCACCTACTGGAATGTTTTTGGAAGATGGGAGGAAACTGGAGAACCTGAAGAAAACCCACGTGAACACAGGGAAAATGCATATATTGTGCATATACATATTGTGGTGATAACTGATGAAGTACTAGAGGTTTATTGCAAGAGAAGAAAATGCAAGCTAAATTTGATTGCATAATGTCATTTCTCCTATTACCAGCATGTTATTTTTATCATTTACATTAAAATAAAGACATTTTATGGCAATGTTATAATTTGACAAGACTGGGTGATGGTAGATAGTACCTTAAATGATTAAATAATAAATTCATGCCATCACTGCTTCTACTACTGTCCTATCACCATCCAAAATGCACGAGCATGTCGTATTTTGCAATTTAATCGCACAGATCATGCTGTAGTTTTATTTTGCATATATCCTTTTCTTGCCAGAAATGAATTCCTGGCTATGTGACTCCATGTGACCAACTACCTTGTTATTCAAAAATCACAGAATAGTTTTAACAGCAAAACATAGACTTTTAGCTGATTAATAGATGTTGATTTGGCACAAAATTGTCTACCTTGACCACAGGACATACAGGTACAATGTACCAGGCATCCAGGCAACACTGGTACTGAACAAATAAAAAAACCTACAAATGCAAATACTTCAAAGTATCATGCAAATATCTTTAAAATGCAAATGTTTAAAATTTGCATTAAATACATGCTACTGTATTAGTGCAGAGTTCGCCCAGTGCACTTCTCTCTCAGTCTCCAATCCCTTTATCCATTTATCTGTACTTATACTTCCTGCACACTAATACCACAGGATATCAACCTGACAAACTCAACTCTCACTGAGTCATTTCTCTCCATGCACTGTGACCTCAGGATAGAAAGGTGACTACAGAAGAGTGCTTAAGTTCTGCAAATTATTCGTTCTCAACAGAGATTTTATTTTTTTAATTTACTGATTTTTTGACCTTCTGTCATGAAATTTTGCTTATAATCATATATACAAATATAAAGAGAGACCAATGCAACTGGCCCATATAAAATGACCAAAACATTGCATATTCTTTCATTACTTCAATACATAACTGAAATTAAAATGGCGTACGTCAGGTATACATATTCTTGCCCAAGATTGTCAACGGCATTCACACATTCAGACTCTGAGAAAATGAATTGCTCCTCAAAGGTTCTTTGGATGGATAACAGTTCTGCTTTTCATGACGCAGAAATCCTATGCTGTAGGATTCTACACAGAATGTTTACAGTTTCCATTTAAAGAAGAAGAAGTCAGAGAATCCTTTAGGGTGCTGGATGGAACTGTTTTGAGAGCTTTTCTAAATCAACTTATCCTTTCACATCCATAAACACACATCTCTGGTTCTTTTTTGTGCACCCCCTCCCCAAGTTCCAACATTATACAGTATATTCCAATTATAAGGCTTCGGAAATGGCCGTGTATACGTTTCATAATTGCTTTCCCCAGATGATGTTTTTCCAAACTTCAGCCGTCCAGTTTCACAGGAGTAGTACCTGATGTGGTCTTCTGCTGCTCTAGCTCATCCACTACATCCGGTGCTTTTCTGCTCAGCATGGTCGTAAAGAGTTGTTATTTGAGTTACCGGAGACTTCCTAACAGCTCAAACCTGTCTGGCCATTCTCCTCTGACCTCTCACATCCGCCTGCAGGACTGCCACTCACTGGACATCTTTTGTTTTTTGCACCACTTTGTTTGAGGCTGTTACTGTATGCATGAAAATCCCAATTTCTGACATCAACAATTTCTGAAATACTCAAACCAGCATGTCAGGCACCAACAACCACGATCAAAGTCACCAAGATCACATTTTATACCTGTTCTGATGTTTGATGTGAACAAAGCTCTTGACCTCATGTATCTCATCTGCATGATTTCTTTTGGATAATTTCAAGAATGACCAGATGTACAGGTGTTCCCAATAAAGTGGCCAGTGAGTATATATATTTTTGCTTCGCTTAAAATATTATACAGCTTATCTGATTGTTATCTCGAAATAATACATAACAAAATAAAATCTGAGTAATCCAACTCGTAAGTAAATATTCATGAACGTTATATAGCATCTTACCTGAAGTCACTGTATGGATGTATAATCCAGACCCCAAAGGAGCGGACTCTCTCCTGCTCAGCTGCGACTCCTTGGGTGCTGCCGAACATGCGCAGCGAGTGCTTGTTGACTCCGGGTTGTAACATGGAGCTCAGCTGCTTGTGGAGGTAAGTGGACTGGTCACTGGACTCACACTCCTCCATATTAGAAGTAAATGAGGTCCCTGCAGATGGCTCGGCCGTGGTCAGTCCGTCTACCCCCACTGTCACCTCAGTGGGTTTGGTGTTAAAGTCGGCTGTAGAAGCAGCTCTCTCGTGGTAATTACGAACGAGACTCAGGAGCCTCCGGCTCAGATCCCCTCCACCTCCAGCTCCAGCTCCGTGTGCGGAGGACAGAGAGGAGGAGCGCCAGGCAGAGAAGGAGAACCTGCCCCGAGCTCTGGAGTCTCCATTCGGAGGAGGACAGCTCTCACTGCCTGCTTGTCCACTTGAGCTGTCCATTCTAATAGTTTTATCTAGCCTGGTTTTAGTTGAGGTTTTTTTGGTTTGTAGGCTAAACAGTTACATTTAATGTAAGAAATACACAAACTACTTAATCATGACTGACGCTATAGGTCTGTAAATACAGACAAAAGAAATAGAACCTGTTTAGAATAAAATCAAGTCGCTATTTGTTCAGTGGTGTAGAATAAGAAACTTCTCGTGCAGAACTGAGCTGCTCGACCTCTCCATCTTGCGCGCCCGCGTCATGCGCAAAAGGAAGGAGTAAATCCACAGGTTGGAGTGTAATCTGCTTTTCACTGGTTACTTTTATCTCTCTGTCTCTGCTGACAGTCGGGGGACTAGCCTGAGTGTGTGTGTGTGTGTGTGTGTGTGTATGTGTGTAACTGACGCTCAGCTCGTGCGCCACAGTGTAGGAAAAAAGGAACATGAAATTGCGCATCTCTGTGTTTTTATAAAGTGTTTGTTCGCTAGCTGTGTAATTCATTATCAAAAGTTTTTTCGTTTTTCAAAAATGTGTAAGGTGTTTCTGTTCTGATCCACACTTTAACCCTTTCATGCAAAAATTATTTAAAAACATTTCCAGATACTTTAAATTTGTTTTAACGTGTAATCATGTCATCTGAATTGACCCTTTTTCTAAATAACACTCATTAAACAGTAAAAAAAAAAATGATTGTGCATGAGTTTAAAAAAAGAATAAAACATTCTATTTTTTTAAACAAAAATGATTAACATTCAGGTCTGTTTAATGTTGACCAAGATTATATAAAATAACATTTTTAAACAAAGTATAGCAATATCCTTATCCATGTCCTTATGTACAATATGTATGCAGGTTAGAACTGTTGCATGATGCAGCTGATTTCTGAGGTTAAAAAAACTAATTTTTTTATACTTAATTTGAGAACTTTGCTTTCTGAAGGTACCACACAGGCTCCATGGCATTTGGTTCTGTCTTTGTCACCATGTTGCAGGGCATCCGGTTCTTTCTGGAATATCGTGAAGATAAATGCTGGAGGTTTATGACACTGATGATCCCAGGTGGAAGGAGATGCTGTCAGTGTTGTTGCCCTGTGAAAATGTGTTTAAAGTGCTGCTTCTGGGCTTTGGATAAAGTCATCAAATATTTCAACACAAACACATACACAATGGTCAGTGTTTCATTCCCAAAAATGCAGTGTAATAACTATTTCAACAAATAAATGCAATTTTTAACTTCAGAAAATTGTGAAATGTAAATAATGAGTACTTTGTGTGTGAGTGTGCCTTATATTCCTGTATACATCCATCCGTCAATCTTCTGTACTGTTTATCTTACACAGGGCTGTGAGGAGCCTGGAGCTTATCCCAGGGAACTTGGGGCACGAGGCGGGGGACACCCTGGACAGGGTGCCAGTCCATCGCAGGGCACAATCACACACCCATTCACATATGGACAATTTCGGAAATGCCAATCAGCCTACAACACATGTCTTTGGACTGGGGGAGGAAACCGGGGTGCCTGGAGGAAACCCCCACAGGAAGCTCTGCATGCCCAGGGCAGAGACAGGATTTGAGCCCCAACCCTGGAGGTGCGAGGCTAACCACTGAGCCACCGGGCCCCTACCCACAACAATCAAGCAATGTTTAAACATTTACACACTCACTTAATTTAATATTTAGTTTAACATGCAGACGGTGGTTACAGATGGGACAGATGGTGACAGTGGGAGCTTACTTCATCACTCAGGGCTGCTTCAGCATCTACAGTATGGGTGTGGACACATTCAGCCTCTGCATCAGTAAGTAGCATGTACACACATA
Source organism: Pangasianodon hypophthalmus (assembly GCF_027358585.1). Classification (NCBI taxonomy): domain Eukaryota; kingdom Metazoa; phylum Chordata; class Actinopteri; order Siluriformes; family Pangasiidae; genus Pangasianodon; species Pangasianodon hypophthalmus. The sequence goes on from NC_069738.1 coordinate 13,369,628, forward strand.
GGCACATTCTTCATCAAGTGAAAAGCAAGTGAAAAAAATAGTCTCAAAAGCAAAACACTGGACAAAGAGCCATCTTTTTTTTTTTTTTTTTACAGTATTGTCCACTTTGGGTTCACTGATCAGAAATCCTCTTAACTGTCACCTTTCTCTTGCTGGTGGACACTTTTTTTTTTAATGCTTCTGGGGTTTTCACTTGTGGCTCTTACAGGAGTCGCTCTGGCTAGTGTAGTTTGGAGTGACGGATCAGTTGCCCAGGAGTAGAAGGTGAAAATGTTCATAATCTTTAATGCTAGGTTTTTTAAAAGTTTGTCACGATTAGTAAGTGAGAACATTAGGAGTGGGTTTCCTACTTCAGAACTCTACTGTTGGTGCTTGTGAGTGTGCATCTGATTAATCTGAGCTCTGAAATGAGAGTATATAGTACAAATTATTAAACCCAGTTAAACCCAGGGAAATACAAGACCATGGCTTATTTTTCCATTTTTGGCCATCAAATGCTGTTTGATAGGGACTAAACACATGTAGGAACTAGTCGAAGGTTTTGGTGGACAAGAGACAAACTGATACAGCACCAGCAGTTGTTTTGATTTAGAATAACTTCAGTGTCTTATCAACATCTTTAAAATCCTGTAGCTTATTATAAAGAAAATGGGTCCATTTAGTGAGTATTGTTTACTCCACAACCTTTAATTAAAATGTTGAAGAAGATGAGTGTTCTGGGACATTGGGAAACTGTCTCGCAGCACAATAACAACAGAACAGTGACAGTTTTTTCTTTTACTGCTGCTGGAAACGTTTTGTTCTCCCTCTAGTGGACGATCTGGCATGCAGTGACGGGACACTACAGAAATCCTATATGTCCGTGAGCATGAGAGCGGATCAGTATCTGTGTGAAGGATGTGTTTGTGGATGCATGTGTATATGTTGCTAGATTCTGATTTTTGTCCTAGTGTTGTTTTAAAGCAGGATGTTTAACAGCCCGGATGTTATTCCTTATTTAAACCATCCTCATTACAGAAGTCCACTTTAAAGGGTGAGTACATTTTTTGATAAAGTTTAAACCAACCTACAGACTTTATTCGAGTCAGTGTGGGGTGACAGCAGTGTACATAAGAAATACATTTTATATCACATATACAGTGTTTGGGAGACACCCTCATCCAGAGCGACTTACCTTTATCTAATTTATACAACTAAGCAGTTGAGGGTTAAGGGCCTTGCTCAAGGGCCCAATATCTGAACCACTGAGATACCACCACCAATAAATGTCATGTCTGCCCAGACAGGGATCTGAACCCTCAGATTAAAAGTCTGATGCTCTACCGACTGAGCTATCAGGGCTCAGAAATGAGGTATTACTGCTGAGAAATTCATAAAATGTTGTTATTGTTTCTCACTCTATTATTACTGTTTTAGTAGGTCAGTTTTACAGGTTGGACGGTGAGTATCCTTACACAGTCATTTGTCTTTTACCCACAGTTCGGGGAACAGAGTATTGAATTACCAAAGTAAATGAAAAGTTCTGAAACCAGATAGTCCTGATAAGCAAGTGGCAAGATTAGTAATAGGAACAGGTAAATCTGTAACAGACACCGCGGCCCCTGCATCTACGAGAACAATGCTATCCAGGGCTCCAAAAGTAGCATGTAGAATGGGGTGGAGGTCAGACAGACCTAAAATCAGGGATACACTAACCAATCATGGGCGTCTGTTAGCTCATGCTTACAGAAGAGGGCAGATAGCACTTTCCTCCGAGTGTGTTACCCCACCGACTGATGTTGCATGAGCAGCAGTTCAAAAAGATGCGGTCGGCTGGCTTCCTGTGCCTCAGAGGATGCACATGATAGCCTTCGTCCTCTCTGGTTGGTAGCTGTCGTGTGATGGGGAGGGCTGTCTGATGGGTAGGAATTAGCCATGACTAAATTAGGGAGAAAATCATAAAAAATTGGTTATAGACCAGTAATGATGTTTGGCTTAGATAGACTAGTTATGGTCTGAATTCTGTCTGGCAATGGGGCTTTCCTGTTACTCCCTTTACTTTGGCCTAAATAAGTGACTTTGGGTGGGAACAATTAAGCTAAGAAGAAATTCTGCCTTGGCTAAACAGGCTAATAGACTGGTAACAGTGCACAAATATCACAGAGGATTGATGGCTGCAATCAAAATGATTGGCTTGATAATCTGTGCCACCACATTATGAAACAGAGTTGAACTGTCACAGTAGCCTTGCAGTAACCTTGTTCACATATATTGCTGACCATTTCAGGTAAACTCGAAACAGTATTGGTCATCTGGGAGAACAGGGAATGACCAGAAACCATTAGTAATATTAAAAGTGCTGAAAATACTAAGCTTAGGTGTAATCTGATTGAGGATAGTAGAAGGGTTCGCACCAATGGGTGTGGCTTTAGGCAATGGGTGTCATGGGATTGAGAGCAAGTATAATCGACACAAATTATCCTCCAGATGCTTTACAGGGCACACTGGACCATTAGCGACAGAGGTGCAGGTGACCATTATGCCACTAGCAACTAATCTGCTGACAGTTTCAACAGTGGGTTTCTTGGCTTCATGTTTTTAGTGGTTATTAACAGACAGGCAGGCCTGAGACATTAACAGGCTCTATTAAAAACCCACATCTAATTTGTCTTTTGTTCACAGTTCCTGGAACAGAGTATTGAATTACCAAAGTAAATGAAAAGTTCTGAAACCAGATAGTCCTGATAAGCAAGTGGTACACTTAGTAATAGGAACAGGTGAATCTGTAACAGACACCACGGCCCCTCTATCTATGAGAACAATGCTATCCAGGGCTCCGAAAGTAGCACATAAAAAAGGGGCAGGGGTCAGACAGATGTAAAATCATGGAGGCCACGGATCTTCGGTCCTGTGGATTCCTCAGCATGTTTTTCAGTTGCTGAATTTCTTCTTTCAATTCATCCATTTCACTGTGAGAGGAACAAATATTGCCTTGCTTAATTTTCTTTAGACCTAAGATCCAAAGCCTGAAATCATGACTTTTCCTACCACTGTTCTTCAGTGAACAGTGGACAATCACTGTCCCATCTTTACTCAGGCAGATATATTTATCAAATGATACATCTAGAAGTGTTAAACAACTTAAAACATGGCACCCTTTGTTTGAACCCATCCATTTTTCATGTGATTAAAATTACATGTGACTGACAGGTGTTTCTTGTTGCCAGGGTCTGCCCTGTTAGATTGATTGTTTAAACAATTAATAGCTCTGAATGTCTAATCTTGAGCTATGGGTTTCACCTGTGAAGACTGCATTTGTTCTTAAAAAGGATAAACCAACATGAAGACCAGGGAGCTGTCTATTGGAGAAAAGCAAGCCATTTTGAAGCTGAGAAAAGAAGGAAAATCAATCAGAGCCATGGCACAAGCATTGGGCATAGCCAACAACAATTGGGAAAGTCCTGAAAAAGAAAGAAACCACTGCCACACTCCGAAATCTAGTGGAAAAGCCTTCCGAGGAGAGTGGAGCTTATTATAAAAGCAAAAGGGGACTAACTCTGGAATGGGATTTTCAACAAGCATATATGAATGTGATGGTCAGGTGTTTTACAAACTCTTGGCCATATAGTATAAGTTTACAGTTATTCTACTATATGTGCCCAAATGTACTGTAGAAATACTAATAGAATCGTATTCTACAATGCTATTTATGTAGTTATCACACACAATATTGGTGCATATGACAAGTGTATATTTTTATAATCATGAGTAAGTGCACAACAAAATGTATTTATATTTAGAAGCTGCATTTAATCAGCTTCTTAACTCAAATTTCATTTGGGTGAGTGAACAAATTTCCACTGTGAGGATATCCCATTTCCTGTATGTGTTGCTGAAATCATGCAGAATCAGAATCAGAAACAGTTTATTGCCAGGTACAGTAAAGAACACTCTACAGTACTAGGAATTTGTCTTGATGTCAGGTGCAAACACAGAATCAAAGATATAAAGTCAGGGGGGAGATGAAATGAAGAATACAAAAATACAAAAATGCAACGCAATAACAAGGGTAAAACAATACTAAAGTGCATGAGACCATGTAGGGGTCTTCATCTGTTATACTGTATGTAACTGTTTGAGCAAAGAAATAGAGTCAACTGACTGGAAAAAAGCATCGGTACAGATCTATCTCTATTTACCAAAGACCTATTTGTTCATTTCTGTTTTCAATTATATTATCTTTGTTGAAGTGTCAATAAGTTGTAGCTTATTTCGTTCACCTTCAGAGACTGCGCAGATACATGAACTTGCCCTTCTCCCTGGTTCTTCTTCTGCTTTCTCTTTTATTTTACTTATTTGTTTATTTATTTATCTATTTTGAATCTTCAGCCATCACTTTGTAACCAATCCACTAACATACTTCAGAGCATTTTTTGCGTTTTCATCTACCTGCTTGATGTTCATGGCTCCTTTTTGACACCTGTGAAGATTATTTTGAGTTATAAATAATAGAATAGAAATAATATGGACATAATAATTGAATGATAGACAAAGTCACACCTTACATGAAGGCGACTTCGCCACTGGTGCTGAGATCGTTTTTTTTTTTTTTTTTTTTGCTTATCTTGAACATGTGCAAATGATTGTAACACTGGATGAAATGGCACTGGGAAAGTTTTACAGATTTCTGGGACTACTTATTTACACAGGGTTCACTTCTCTCCTCACTATCCTTATGTATACCTGGTGAACCAAATCTATTCCCAGAAGTAGATGACCTGGACGAACCAGTGAACTGGGATTTGAAATTCTGGGTGGACTACATCATATTCAGGCTATATCATATGTATTAGCATGTGAAAAGGTAGAGATGATGATCTTGGAAAAGATTTAGCTGAAAAAACTTTTGAAGAACTGTAGATATAAACATATACTTTTGTATTTAAGCAGCTCTCACCACTTCCATTTATTTATTCATGATTTGATTGAATCTAATATGAAAATCTATATAATATGACAAAAAATTACAAATATAGATGAATAAAATTACAATCAAAATGATGAGCTAAGTTTAAAACAGTTAAATATTTATCCACATTATGTGCCACATTATGTTGCTGTAACAGGTGCAGGATATGTGAACATTATTGATGAAAATTATTTTGGGATTCTTTATCACATGACTTTACACTGCTCTGCACTTGGTGCTGTAGGTTTAAAAGACCGAACGCTGTCCATATTGAGACTTAGTCCCTGGAAGGCACCAAAGAGTGAGTCATCTTTTTTTGTAGAGGCTTTGGTTTTTAAGTGCTTCCTGTCCTGGGGTGTCTGAAAAGCACAAACAGAAAACAAAGGCTCTCATCCATTACTTTACACTCAAAGATTAATCTCATCATCAGCAAAACATTTATGGGCCACACTCTGACCTTTGTGTAATGGTGTGGGTTCCTGTAGTGGGCCTTCAAAACTGTTCTCTCTGCCTTCTTCTGAGCTAATATGCCTTGTCTCAGTTTCCTGTATGAATATAACATAGGTTCATAACAGCATCTCCAATCATTATCACGTTAAGGATTTAAGGGCTTCTTAACAGTTCATTTTTCTCTTGGCTTTGAGTTACAGACCTGAGGTGGGAAACAAAATTGCAAAACAAGAAAACACAGCAAATCCAAAAGCGCAAATAATTATTTAAAAAAAAACACAGCAAACCACAACAGCAAATCTGAAAACACAACATTAAGAGTACTCAAACTGGAAAAGGTAGGAATAAAAAGCCAACTTGTCATTGCATGTTTGTCATGCATGACTGGTTATTTCATATTTAAAAAGCTTTAAAAAGTTTTTCTGTTGATAATGGGGGAAAAATTATTACTGAGTAAGGAGAGGAAAAAAATACTTCTTGCACATTGCCCTGAAATATTAGTTGAATTTGCCTATATTTAATGTTTATCGTTACTTGCTATCGGTTTTTGGCAGCATGATAGTAATTCAGAATCAGAGCTCTACAGAAGAATTAGGCTGGAAATTTATACGCAGCCCAGAAAAACCCAACATCATCACACCCCAACTTCAAGCATGTGAGAAGTCTGACTACATCGTGATTGGCAGGAGCTGCAGCCAGTCAGTGGAGGCGGGAGGTTAGAGAAAGAGCATAAGAATATAAACAGTCAGAAGATTGCCTGAATCATATTAACATATTGACTCTTAAATGGCCTCCAGATTGCTGTAGCAGGTGGAGGAGTGGTTTAATGTGGGTCTGCACTGGGAAGGAAGTGTTTGGGGATGAGCTAGAGGGGTAACGACTAACAGGGTACGATACACGTGAGCTCTACTGGCCCATGTATATTAATGTGATCTCTCTCTCTCTCTCTCTCTCTCTCATTTTCTTTGTCACTCTCTCCCTGAGCAGCGAGCTGAACGTATGTGGCTGCGAGAGATCAAAGTCAAAGCGGTGACATATTTGTATTTTCTCTGATGCTTGTAGTAAGCAGGCAACATTCACTTAGTATCTGGATTTTTGTGCTTTTGGATTTACAGATTTCTTTGTTTTTACTTTAATTTCATTTGTGCATTCTGATTTTATCATTATTTTGTCCTTCAGGACTTCTCAAAGTACTTGCCTTTCTCTGTGTAGCTCTGCTTGGTAGGCTCGAATCCAGGACGAGTCGTAAGCGATGTGGGAGTAACAGCAGGGTGCACTTTTCCTCCTAACAGCCTTCCCTTTCTTACCATCTCCATCCTTCACCCCTGATACACAGCTGGCCAGGGATTTCCTCACTATGGCATCCATTTTTCGATTCTAATACGTTGTTAAGGCGTGCAGCTGGGAATTATTTGGTTCTGTGTCTTCCTCAAGACTCAACACTGGCAGATTTTCTGACTCATGCAAATGGCCTTCACCTCATTTAATATACGCAAATGAATAATAGTGTTTCAGCTCTACGGCTCAAGTCAGGAGCTGAAAAAATAAGAGCAAATTACAGTTCAGTTTAAGACAAAGCAGTGTGTATTCTACTGAAGGACTGCATAAACAAATATTTCCATTAATACAACCTATTTTATCTATTTCACCTTTAACATTTATGTAGTTTTTAATATAAAAACTGAGCAGGTAATAGGTCCACTCAAATAAACAAGCTGTTTAAGCAGTAAATCTAATAAAATTATTTACAAAATTCTGATCATTAACAGTAGACAAAGTAATCAAGAGCTTGCACTGATGAAATATTGTTACATTATTGGTGACTGCTACTAGCATAAGCTATTAAATAAAAATTAAAAAATTGTCATTAGAAAATGTGTGTTGAAAGAAGGCAATTGCAAGGTTTAATTTTGCATTTCTCTTCAATGTTTAAGAGAAAGAACAGGTCTTTACGCTAAAACTAGAAAAATTCAAGATGATAATCTTTACGTACCTTATACCTGATGTCTGCACTCATCAAAAGCAACCATTCATATCTGATTCAAAGTGCTGTTTTGTGCCTCACAAGGCTGTGCCACTTTGAGACTCTTAAATGCTACTCGTTTTACGCTGCTGTCCCCCACCTGAATATCCGCTGACTAATCCCAAAACAACATAATGCTCTGTAATCTCATTAGCAACAGCAAGGAATCGTAAACACGTGAGGATTGAAACAGGCTGACGAGTTTAGTTTATAAGTACCAAACAAATGTTTATCACAACGACTAAATCCACTACAATGCTTGATAAGGCCAGTGCATTCAATTTCATTTTATAAATGTAAAATAAAATTGTAGATCTACAATTTTAACCCTTCAGAATGTTTGTTGGAGTGAAGGAGTGAAGTCTCTCCTGTAAACAGATGGAGTAGGGGAGAATGAAGATGTGTAACGGAAGGTGACAGATGCTGATAAGTACGTTGGAAAGGTTGCACCTGGGGAATGACGCAGAATCAGTGCCCTAACCAACTGTCTGTATTTTATCTGGACAAAAAATTTATTCTTTCATGCCACATTTACATTTAGGGGACACCACTGAACTTTGGTATAATGTGATGAACACAACTCTCTCTCTCTCATATATATATATTTTGGTTTGTTATGATTAATGACATTTTTTCAATGGTCAAACCAAACTTTACAAAGTCATTGCGGATGTGGAACAAAGGGAGAATAATTGGTGATTCAGGAAATCAGTCACAAAAACATACACAGTGTGTGCCTCCAGAAGGCCATAAACTAGTCCTCTAGGGCTAAGATGATAGGGGCAGGTTCTTGAGCAAGTGGCATCTCAGTGGTTAAGAGATTAGCCTCCTAATAATCAGAAGGCTGTGAGTTCAAATCCCAGCACCACCAAGCTGTGCCATTGAACGAGCCCTCAACTGCTCAGCTGAGTAAATGAGATAATGGATCTGGATAATGTTGTGTGGTAAATGTTGTAAATGTAAAGTGGTGAGGGTGCTTGGACCCAAAGCTGGTTTACATGATGACAAAATAGTTGGCAAATGTAAAAGTCACATGCTTCTCTGGATGTGATTGGCCAGTTGATAGGTCATCTCTTCTGAGCAGCTACTGCTAACTTGACATATGACGGGTATTAAGGAGGTGTTGTGGTGTTAAAGCTTCCTGTGTCACCAGCTGGAGAGTGGATAAAGTTACCTACAGCTTACTGGACCAATCTGAAAAGGTCATCTAACAGCAACTATTTTTTTTTTTAAATGTCAATGACGAGATCAACTCAACAGATCAACAGATTTTGGTGGGAGAAAAAAATGGAATATATGGAGATGGAACATTACCTAGGACATTAATACTGCTATGGTTTTCCCATTTCCTGCCCCTGATTTAACTGTAGATGAAGAGATCTTCAGAAAATCAATGTGTTCTAGAGAGGATTTAACACAATAATATTAATTTCTACAAATCTACATGGCTCCAAACACTCAACCTTGGGAATCAGAGGAACTGAAGGAAATATCCATTCTCAGAAAATATCTTCACCAGTAAAAGATTATCAGATAGTTTATCAGTGAACTAATCGTTATCCTCACATTACGTTCATGTGATTCTGTTAAGGTCAGCATATTTGGGACTGAATCTCTGGCTTTGCTGGGGGTGAAAAGATGGATAAAATTACTCACCATACTTTGGGAGAGAATAAACAGTACTTCTGATAAAATATGTATTTCCCCCGAACTGCTGATTGCAGTTAAACTGCCAAAATAAAAGTACCAAATGTGCGTTTTCCTGATCTCATACACAACTTCTCTCCCTATTCTGGAGTAGCTCAAAGCATTTAAGAGCACAAGAGCCTAGGGAGACAGTACAAAATATTCTATTATACTATAAGGGATATTTGACATAGCAAAAGCCACGCTGAAATGCTGATGTATAATATTTTTCATTCATTCATCCATCCATCTTAGGTAATCTGTTTATCCAGAGTATTCAGGGTTGTGGCAGCTCTGGAGTCTATCCCGGGAACTGGATGCGAGGCAGGAATACACCTTGGATGGGATGCCAGGTCCATGCACACACACATTCACACCTAGGGGCAAATTAGAGGCACCAGGCCACTTCCCTGCATGCTTTTGGTGGGTTTAAAGAAACCGGAGAACATGAAGGAAACCCAGGCAGACACAGGGAGGCCATGCTAACCAACATAGACAGTATCCTGAGCACAGGATTGAACTGATGAACCTGTGACACAGCAAAGCTACCTGCTGCACTATTACTATCATTACACTATTACTGTGTACAAGACTATTGTGTACACTATTATTGTGTACAAGTAGTTCAGTATGTGCTTGTAATTTACATTAAGCAGGTCTGCCAACCATTATAAAACACCAAAGAAGAACAGAAACCAGAGACAGTATTGACCAGAGACAGTATTGCGAGAGTTCCCAAGATGGCCGGTGAACTCACCTTATCAGACATTACAGAAAAAAAAAATTGCAGTTTTCATATCTCTTGTCTTCGTTATGGTAAATAAAACAGCACAAGCAACAACATACACAAAGGATAAACATATAGTTTCCATTCTGGGGTATTAGAGTCAAAACACAAATTGATTGATTAGAGACGGACTCTGACAAGATGTCTGCCGTTTTCTGCCTGTGAAGCTGCCACGACTTCAACAAACGCCAGGCAGACAGACAGAGACTTTATTCTATACAGTCATAGATACATATATATTTGTATATACAGATATACACATTTAGCTTCATATAAAAACACGAAAACAAAAATAATGCTGATTCAAATAAATACTGTAAACCTGTGCTGGCAAGAATGACACAGCGCACAAAAGGTCTGTGCTTAATTACATGGACAAAAGGCTTCAATAGAAAATACAAATGTGTGTGTGTGTGTGTGTATGTGTGTGTGTATGTGTGTGTCAGACACACTGAAAAAAAGAAAAAGACACTGAGCTACATAGAACAGTAGCTTCTGTGTAGCTGCTGTTCGGATGAGACTGACAGATCTAGGATCAAGGAGTGAGTCTATGCCAGAACATCTCTTCAATTATCGCCTGTCCAATAAAAATACGACTAAGTACGTGACCGTAATTCAGACTCAGTGTCCAATTACAATGGAATCCAATGCAACCAATGCAGCCAGTTTGGTGCTTTTCTTCATGTTTACGTTCATGTTTTTCCAAAGCTTCTAGAAAACAAAAAACCCACCTTGTTTTGGTTTTGCTACAACAGATATGACTCAAAGATGTTCTCTCCATTTTTCCCCATTTCAAAATCAGAGATGGTTATATATGCAACAACACATCAGATCTTTTAAACTTTTCCATGTACTTTGTGTCTGCAGTACTGGATAAAGTTCCTTCCATCTTGTCCTTCATGTGTGGAAGACTTTGTGTCTGAGTTAGCGTTGAAATGGCATCCTACGGTACATAATCTACCCATGGGCTCTGTAAATACGAAACTATTGTAACCGGTTCCAGCTTAAGACAAAGTCCTGTGTCACCCTTAAATACTTTAAAGCTGACACGGCAGTATAACCCCTACAACTCGGTCCACCTTAAAACTACTTGGTCAGTCAGGTTGCCTGAAAATAAAAAAGGATCAGTTTCACCAGGTGAACCCCAATTGTTGTTGCACACCAACTCTGCTCACAGCCCCTCAAAAAAAGTTTTTTTTTTATTTTTTTGGCGCAAAAAAACTAAGGCAGGTAGAGACAAACGTCACCGGCTAATGTCACGATTAGCCTCCCAGGGCTTTCCTGATGTCTGCTCGCTAGCAGTGATGGGACTCTGGAAGAACTGGTGCCTGAGCGCTGCGGCCAGAGTGATGCGCTTTGGCGGCTCGTACTCCAGCATCACCTCAATCAGGTCAAACAGCTGGTGATGCTCCTCTGCCTCAGACAGGATGTACCGCTGAACAACAGAGACAGAATAAATCAAAGGAGTAATAACAGCAGCAATAATAAAAAATATAGCCGCAAGCAGCGATCTGAGGGGTCCAAGCACTCCGCACAAATACCGCCTCCAGTGGCCGGTTATTGTCAAGTTACATAGAACAACACAGAGACCATGCATAAATATATATATCACCGTGATCACCGTACGTCGCCGTGCATAAGTGATGATAGCTCAGTGCTAGCTGTGTGAAACGCCTGCTGAAAGCTGACTGGCTGAAGGTGGTCTTTTTTTTTTTTTTTTTTTAATTCAGTGATTAAAAACCCAGTATCCAGTTACACACTAGCAAAACAATGCAGGACACCAAATTTCAGCTCAATCACACTTTTGGTTCCAGCTATTTGGACTTAACCCCGCCCCTTATCGATGACCAAACCCCAACATTTGGAGACATCGTCAGAACCTTGTACTGAACATGTATTTCATGTTTGGTTCAAATCCACATCACCAGTCATGAATTTGAGAAAATAAGCTCCGCCTCCTCAGAAGTGATCGACGTGTCATGGCCACATTGTTTACCAATCTGTAATGTTTTTGAACATTATTATTTTGAAGTCTCACACTGTCCTGAGTAAAATGACACCAAGTTTGTGAAGATAAAAGACAAAAATCCTAGCACTAGTTTGCCAAAGTAGGTTAGGCTGACTGGGCCCATCTCGCTTGTCTGGGTAGGGGCACAGAATACAACCTGTTGACCAAGTTTCACATGTATTGTGACTTATGGTTAGGTCTGTACAATTGGTTTTGTGGAAAATCAGAATAATAAAAAAAAAATAAAAAATTAAAAAAAACTAACAAAAACAATCATGTTCCAGTGCAAGTGCTTGGAGCCCTAATAATAATAATAATAATAAAGAAAACAGTCTCTTACTCGCAAGGGCTTGCAGTTCTCTCGAACATATCTTCCTGCTGAGGAGTTTTCATCCCAGTCGAGCCGTCCATGGTAAAAGTACTTCTGCTTTCTGTTAGGATGAGAATTCCAGGTCACATCGAATCCATTTCTATTGTCATTTCAACCACGAAACACCAGTAATAAGTGTAAGGTGTGAAAGACAGGGCTTCCTGAAGTAGGAGTCAGGACTGATTTACAAATGGGGTTGCAAGAGAAACTCAGAATCTCCTCATTCGTTTCATTCATTTATTTTACAAATCATTTTGCTACTGGAAGTAACGAACAAACAGTAACAAGAAGTTACTGGGAGTCGCATTCAATCAATGAAGCGTATGAACAACAGAAACAGACAGATTGCCCTGTCTATCCGCCTCCGCTAAACAAACCAGCACTATGTCTCAAACCGCATACTTATGTAAACCATTACTGAGTACAAACTCTAACAACACTGACACTTACAACAGGTTTTCCTATTACAATTAGTGTTCGAATTTTAAAAATCTTTCTTGCAGCCTTTAAACCTACAGAAAGTTCTGCCTTTTGTACCAGTCTTCGGTAATTTCTAGATTAGTAAATACTTTACGGATTGAGACGCAGCCCGTGACACGGCGCAGAATCACGTCTACGGCAGAAAGTTTTAAAGAGAAACGGAGCTCGTCAATGTGCTTAACATCGCTGAGCATGAAAACGCTAAACATTTTATAATTCGACTTAGAAACCTGACACACAGGGATGTTTTGCCTCTGATGTTCCAACTATAGTGGATATAGCTTTTTGTTCCTTCTGGATGTGCATCAGATAGGCAGCGAGTGTGTGAAGAATAATAATAAGAGATGAGCCTGACTTTTTGAAAAGCTCTGTCAGGAAATCTAAGATCACCCTTCCCAATAGACTGATAACCCAGTGCAAGGAATACACGTTTTTAGTCACTTAAGTTACCCATCTGATACTGACATAACAATGTTTAAAATGTTACCTACATTATAAATATGGAATTTAAAAAATTCACTACAACAGTGACTGTAGAATACAATAAATACACAGAAACAGTATACGTATACGATTGGTTTATACGCTCACTCATGGAGCATGCACTTATTCATCTAATAATGTGTTTTGATCAAATGATCGGTGTGTGTGAGCATGCTCGCGGTGCCTTACCTCGTTTTGCGGATCATCCTGGAAGGGACGGGACCCAATATTCTCTCCATCATGGCTAAGTGCTCCCTGTTATCATGAGTCTGGAAAAGAAGAGAGGATGACAGTTCTACAACACATCGGTCTCAGAAGTTAAAGAAGATCAGACTTTGTACTGAACGCTGTTTTAATTAGAGAGTCTAAATTATAAGACCATTATGTTCTAAAGGCCTGCAGAGTTTTAAAAAATTTTTTTAAAAAAGGCAACTGAGAAAGAATGAATGAAAAAGATAAGGAGAAAAAAAAATCCAGGGTCTCAGGGTAAAAGCCAGGCTTTAGTTACACACACACCCATTAGTGGCCTTAGACCAAACTGAACTTGTTTAATTCCTTGACTCCTGAACGTAAAACTGTGTGTACCTGCTGCCATGACCTGCAAATAGCAAAAAAGAAAAGAAGAAATAAAACCCAGGAGCGCACCTGAAAAAGCGTAAAGCCAAGGTAATACTCGAAGAGGATGCAGCCGATACTCCACACATCACAAGGCTGGCTCCAACCCAGTTCTGCACAGAAACACATACACAAACATGCATTAATAAGACACACCGTGACTACACATTATAACAATAACGCATACAAGACTTTTTATTCAAAGGGCATTTTAAGACACAAATTATGGAATGTGGTAAATAAAATTCACCATGAAGAATAAGCTCGGGACGATTGACGACTGTATTGAGAATCGCCGAAAGGTTCAGACTATTGAGGTGGCTATCAGCAGTCTGTCGGAAAACATGCTGTCTACAGCTTTAAGATCGACAAAAACAATGCTTCGTTTCCTTTTGGCCTATTTTGTGTCCTATACAAACCGTACTACCCTACGCTGCAACTAAACGATGCATCTTTGCATCTTTCGCAAAACATGAACAGGGGATCAAATTAAGAAAATGAAACTTTGTTTATCAGGACGACTTCACTATACAAGAATTCAGTATTTATCTCCTCTGCTGTTCACCACAGAGCACATGCATACGTAGTTTTAGAATTTACATTAATTTTATAATGAACTTAGTTACAGATAATAACAACTTACGTTTATTTAGTCTCGACTTCAGTTTTGAAAGACCTCATTAGCAGGTAATTACGTTAAAAAAAAAACTGACTAAATGATCCGGGGTTTTTCCCCCACCTTTAAATGGCGTAACGTGTACATGTATGTCTGGCCACGCCCCCTTCCTTTCCTCGCTCAAACGGACACAGTTAGGGGGCAGGATAGGACAATGATATTTTGCATTTGGCTCACAAGCCTTATCAAGAAGGAATCCTTATTATACCAGACTCCTGACTTCGCAGATAACATCGATTTTCAAACTGGAACAACAGCTGCATCAGCTCTCATTTGACATGCAGCACAAACTCCTAGAGGTGTTGGGCTGATAAATCTGATGAAATTTCCAGGACGTTAAATTTTGGTCTGCTGTTGGCCTTGCAGTTTTGTGCAGTCTCACAAAAAAGCCATAAACCTACTTTCTGAAATTCCTGCGTTAGAGTGGAAGCAAAAATAATCCTGCAGAGAGAGCATGTTTTATGGACAGCTGTTATGGAGACCAGTTTGGTCAAGCTGCGTCAACAACTTGTGTGTTTCCACCCCATCTTCATCCTACTGCGACCAGCAGGAACAGGAAAAGCAATGACAGGGAAGAACTGCTGAATAACCAGCACTGACTGTGATTAATGATATCTCATGGGTGAAGGACACACACACGTGATGATGGAGACAAATCCACCAGGTTCGGGCTCCTGAGCTGTCAGTAGACAGAGCTGCCTATAGGGGCTGTGCTTTAATGTTTAGTGTGAACGCCTGCGCTGATATACTGCAGATAATTTTGCTGTACAGGTAAAACTCATTACAGAGAAAGATTTTAAAACTGAACAATGTATACCTAACTTTAAAAACCTTATCTAGTGTAAGACTTAACCCACTGATGATTCAAAACAGTTCGTAGAAATACAGAGGCACCTAGTGGGAATGGAATGTCACTAAATCAGGTGTCGCAAACTTGATTTTCAAAAGGGGTCATGAGAGAAACTCAATCTCCTATTTTGTTTAATTACAAATGAATTGAATAAACACCGCTGTAACTATAATAGTGAATTCTGAATATTTTGAAATGTTACTGGGAGTCACATTTGAACAAGCCACGTTTAAATTAATAGCATATGTGCCATTTTTGTCTTTTCACTATCCTGACACGCTGCACTAAGCGTAGGAGTTTCCTCTAAATCTACCGGCGCTAAACAGACTAGCGCTGCGTTTCATATTCAGCCCTTATATAATATTCAAGCTTTCCTATTACAGTTAATGTTTGCATTTTAAAAACCTCTCGTCGCCTTCAAACCTAATGTAAGCCTGTTTTGTACCAGTCTTCTGGAGCTTTCGAATTTGAGATGCAGATCATGACAATAATCACGACGACAGCGAAATGTTTTGAGAGAAACAGAGCTAGTGCATGACTTCCTCTGCTTCGGCTCGGTGTCTTTTTTTTTTCTGTAACACCACGCCCTGTCACGGTTTATTCCTTATGTATTTTTTGAAGCTGCATGTGACAGGGGAAAAGAGATGCACCCTTTCAAACACACCTCCTGATTTTCTTTATTGTCAAGGAAGTAAGCTTCCTACTACACTAGCAGGTCAGCACAAGGAATATTCCTTTGGTTTTTAAGCCACTTACCTTACATTAAGTATTACGTATGTACTGATATATGATAAAATAATAAAATAATAGTGGCTTTAGGGCTGCAGTTGCCACGAGCAGCTTCGTACTCAGGACTCATCAGTGGACAGTGGATAGATTTTAACCAGCCGGACTTCTTGCGAAAACTGTGATGAATTTATTGGTTGCACAATTGCACTATTTGTCCATATAGTACACAATAATAGAAGGGATTTATTTATAATCGCAATATCCGTTGCACCCAGATGAGGATGGGTTCCCTTTTGAGTCTGGTTCCTCTCAAGGTTTCTTCCTCATATCATCTCAGGGAGTTTTTCCTCGCTACCGTCGCCACTGGCTCGCTCATTAGGGATAAATTCACATATTTACAATATATTTTTGTCAATCCATTTATTTCTGTAAAGCTGCTTTGTGACAATTTCCACTGTTAAAAGCGCTATACAAATAAAATTGAATTGAATTGAATTGAATATTCAAACGTTACAGTTGTCCTAAATTATAAATCTTGAATAAGGTGGTCTGGAATACGGTGGTCAAGGATTCGCGCTTGCAAACCTGCACTTACCGAGAATAACCTCCGGTGCGCGGTAGTGCCTGGTGGAGACGATTGTACTGTGGTGTTCGTGGTCAAACGTAGCACTGCCGAAATCGACTACCCTCACTGCAGTGCTCTTCACCGTACGCTCGTCTCTCTTCTAAACCAGAAAACAAGACACACCCATATAAACGGTTCATTCTAACAGACATATCCTGGTTTAAAACAAACAAAAAAAAAAAAAATGTGCATGCGACATGCATACTCTCACCTTCTCTACGTTGTATGTTATGGTGAAGTCCGAGTTAACAAAGAGAATATTCTCTGGTTTTAAATCTGTGTGGGTCAGCTTGTTGTCATGCAGAACTGTAGATAAATAAGTGAACATTCAATGAGAATCAACAACAATACTTCATTTTTACAGACTGAAGAAAGTGCTCTTAACAATATTATTTTCAAAGTTAACCATCCATTACATAAGCTTTATGAGAGAGAGGATTTATTTTTATTAAGTGTACTCACACTTGACAGCTAGGCAGAGCTGGTAGGCCATGTGTCGGACCTGGCTGATGGAATAGGGCAGGTAGTTGTTCTCCTTCAGGAAGTCAAACGTGCTGAGTGCTAACAGCTCAAAGCTGAGACACATGTGGCCATGATAGTCAAACCAGTCGAACATCCGTACACACAGACTGCAAGACGGGAACGAAAATAGAAGAAAAAAAAAGTTTTTAAGTAGGTCAGACAGGCCTGGAGCAAAACAATTACTCATCACCACTTTTTAACATGATGTGCCATGGCACGGTTTAAAGCAGGGGTTCCAAAACATGGGGTCACTTGCTTTACAAATGCTCACAATCTCCTCTCATTTATTTCTTTTACAAATTAATATCAGAAATATCAAAGATAGATTTTGTGTGCTAATAGTTTGCAATGTTCCTGGGATACACATACAGACACATTACATTTCAATTATTATGTGCTACTTTAGTCTTTTTCACTATTTCACTAACATGCTGAATTAGCGCAATAAACAACAGACAAATTAAACAAACTAGCACCGTGTTTCCAGTGGCATACTTGTGTACTATTCTAGACTGTTACTGAGTACTAACAGTAACTGGCTCTGTGACATCTTTATATAATTTTTAAAACCTTTCCTTTTGCTTTCAAACTTATCAGAAGTTCTGTACGAGTCTTCTGGATTTTCTAGATTAGTAAATACTTTTGACTGTCAGAGTTTTCAATTTGAGACGCAGCTCATGACAAAAATCACGACGACAGCGGAAAGTTTTAAAGAGAAACCGAGCTCATCATTGTGTTTAACGTCACTGTGCATGAAACCGCTAAACATTTTACAGTTCGATTTGGAAAGCTGATGGACAGGGATGTTTTGATTCTGACGTGCCGTCTGGTGAATGTCGCGTTTATCTTCCAGAACTAGGCTACAGAAACTACGCAGGCGAGTGTGTGAACAATGCTGCAAGCAAAAACCAGACCCCTCTGCTTTGTTATTAACATCATAAAATGTTCAAATGTTAGAATAGTCGTATAGTACAAAGCTGGAATTTAAAAAAATGTGAGGTGGTCAAAACTTGGGGTTGTAGAAAATTCACAATGTCCATTTGAGGTCGATTTTGCACAAAAAACTTCAGGAAACTCTGGTTTAAAGTCACATATGTGCAGTATATGCAGAATAAGTTTGAAATTGTTGATCCAGTCCCCTCACTTTTTGTTTTCAGGGTCTCGCTCATTGATCCTTTCCAGTACATTGATCTCCAGTCGCGCAGCCTCCTTGTACTTCTCAACGTTTTTAATGATTTTCAGAGCCACATGGGCTCCACCTCTTAAATAAGAAAAAAAAAAACAACACAAACACGTTACGAGGAAACAGTCCAAACAACCGATTATTAAAAACAAATGACTCACAAACTACAGAAGGGAAAGATTTGTATAAAAACAATGTACTCATTTATTTTCAATCAAACATCAATTTAAAAAAAAAAATACAATTCTTTCTCCACTGTTGAGGTGTATAGGAAGGGAAAGGTACAAAATCCAGAGGCAACTGGCTAACAATTAGCACTGTTTTACCAACTGAACTCACAAGACACCAGGTGAAACATTTTTTTAAGAAAAAGAAGAAGTGAAGTTACGTGTAGCCAAGCAGGGTGACCCATACTCAGAATTTGTGCTCTGCATTTAACCCATCCAAGAGCACACACAGTAGTGAACACACACACACACACCGTAAACACACACCCGGAGCAGCGGGCAGCATTTTTTGCTGCGGCACCAGGGAGCAGTTGGGGGTTCGGTGCCTTGCTCAAGGGTCTCACCTCAGTGGTGGTATTGAGGGTGGGAGAGAGCGCTGGTCATGCACTCCCCCCACCTACAATCCCTGCCGGACCTGAGACTCGAACCCACGACCTTCAGGTTCACCTTCGGGTTACAAGTCCGAGCCTCTAACCATTTACATGGGTGTTAATTCTTGGCAGCACAGAACAACAGAATGCTGAATTATGCAAATAGCTTTTTTTAATTTAAAAAAGGCCCATTTTGGTACTGTGAACCTTCTCTATTTGTCCATGAATGTTTCTCTGGGTGTATTTGTCGCAGCGTTCACAAAAAAAATAAAAAAATAACAACAGATTTGGTTAAACTACAGGGTGTCCCAAAAGGGTCCCAAAAGTCTCCATACATAGTAGAAATTAACACTTTTTAGCAAAATGTCTTCCAAATTTTTTCATACTTAGTTTTATATATTTTTTCCCAGATACCCTTTAAGATTGCCTTTGACTAAAGAAGAAGGTATTGTCATGGCTGGATCGGGAAGCTGTTGGAAGGTTGCAATGGACTTGCAGGAAACATGGTGAGCACATTACACTCTATCGCCAAACTTATTTAAATTTAATTCAAAAGGACTTAATTCAAAAGACTTAATTTAATTCAAAAAGACTTTTGAATTTAATTCAAAAATACAGGAAGTGTTGCGGACCAACCGAGAATTGGACACAACCGATGTGTTGCTGGCAAACACAGTCCCCATGTTTGGAGACTTTTGGGACACCCTGTAGTTCTGGCAAGTCCGTAATCATGCTACATTAACAATTTAAAAGTGTTCCTCTTTAAGCTTTTCAACTTGTTATATGCAAGGCTAGTCATGTTTCTTAATGAAAAAGATTAATTTAGACACCTGAGCTTAGAAAAGCAGCTGAAATAGAGATATAACTGAAGGAATTTACCTGCGATGGTCAATGCATTCCATCACCCTTCCAAACGTGCCCTCCCCCAAAGTGCTGACAATTTCATCTGAGAGGGAGATAGAGGGGGGAAAAGAGATAAAAAAGACAAAAAAGGAAAGAAGTAAATGATATTAACAAAAAGGTAATCCAGCACGAGAACCACAAAGGCAGGCGATAAATGCTCTAGCATCTCTGGCATCCCCCCAACCCATCTGTCGTTACAATTTAAGCTAAAATGCACAACCAATTTGCACACCGTCGGCCCAACAAGGTAAGCTGGGATACCAAGGTAAAGCTGGGATAATTATTCAACCCTGGAAATACTGTGAAAACTACTGAAATAAAAGAACAACAACGTCCCCTGTTGAGGAATCACTGAATTTGCTGGAAAAATGGATAAAAAAATAAATAAATAAATAAACAGGGAGCAACCCAATCCCACCCCAGACTAAATGATTAAAATGCTGAAACGAGATCTAAACAAGACTAATGCGCAGGAAGCAAAACTAAAACCTAGTAGTGTGATGTTCTAGGGAAAAAAAAAAAAAAAAAAAAAACCCTGAGATGACTTTACAAAGACGTTAAAAGAAGAAATTCTAGAGAACAAGGATATCAAAAGCTGTAAAAGCTTTTTAAACATCCCTGTAATGCACCTGGTACACCACTACGACCAAAAGAAATATAAATATAAATATAAATATGTATGTGTATGAAAATTAAGCTATCTATCGTGCTGTATAACATTCTGGTTTATTCTAACAAACAAAATCATCAACATCATGACCTCTTGCCCTCGCGTGTGAGTGTGTATGCTCTGTGCTGCTACTGATAGGGAGAAAGGTTACGATATAAGAGTAGAGGAGTAGTAGTAGTAGTGGCAGTGTGTACATCTCTCTTGCAGGACGTCGCCACTCCGACAGATCAGGTGACCCTCCTCGTCGTCCCTCACACATAGCGGCCGCGTCCCGCTGGCACTCCGCTGCTTTTCAGCCCCCCGGCCAGGGTCACAGGTCACGGCACAACCGCCAAAGCAGGAGGGGGGTGGGCCGAGAGGGGAGGGTGGAAGGGGCAGCCGTAGCCACGGCGATGGACAGGAGCAGTGGTGGTGGTGTACGTAGGTTTGGTGATCATGGGGCGGTTCATATGACACCACGTGAGAAGATATATAACGATAGGGATATAGTGCAAGGGAACAAGTCAAAGATCACATTTTGTCCCTTTTGCTTGCTCTCTACATGTATTCCCCTCCCCTCAACCTCCTGTCTACCGCCCCTGACAAAAAAACCTGCATCATAAACATTTATGTATACAAGAGCAACACATAAGCAAAAGGAACTGGTAACCATCACATCACATTAAACTGATACAGACTGAAACTTGTTGCACTACCAAGTGAAAAAGCAAGCAACTGATGGGAGGAAAAAATCTACATACTTTTTAATCAATAATCTTTTCTTTTTTTCTTATTTTATTTTCTAAGTTCTAAAGCGATGAAAGAAAGAAGAAAGAAAGAAAGAAAGAAAGAAAGAGGAGGTATGTATAGAGAAATAATGACACAAACTTGTCATTAAAACTATACAAACAACTTTATACTTTTTTTTTTTTAAGGTAATGACTATAAGGTAATAACTTCCAGTAAAGTATGGAAATCCTTTGCAATCCAAATAAAAAAACTGCCTATTTTACCAATATGCACAAAAACACTAACAAATCAAAAGGGAGAAAAAAAAAAAAAAACAACAACAAAAAGAGTTCATACTTACCAAGTCCTGGAGCTGTAGAGAAGAAAATGTTAAAAAGAGTATAAAAAAAAAAATAAAAACAAGAGAAAGACAGAGGGAGGGGGAGAGAGAAAGAGAGAGAGAGAGAGAGAGAGAGAGAAAGAGGGCCTAGGAGCAAGGCCTGGGCTGGGAAGTACTCACCGAGGAGGATGGGCTATAGGACCTGGTTCTACGCCGCCTTCGTTTGTGCTTACGCCTGCTGCCTTTGTGGCGTTGGTGCGCGCGGCGGTAGTCATAACTGGTGGAAGGGTCGCGCGAGTGGTAGCCGTCCGGTGACAGTCGCTCACGTTCACGATCGCGGTCTCGTTCGTGCTCCTGCCGCCGGTAGCCTTCACCGTAGCGCCTGTCGTAAGGCCTCCTGTCTACTGAGCGGTTGTCGTAGCTGGAAACGAAAGAACCAGCTACTCCTTAGCACACACTTTATTCAATAAAGAGAATGAAATTGGCGAATGGTAATAAAGAATTTTAAGAACTCTTCAAATTATGGCCTAACAATGCATTACATTCGGAAGGAAGCGTTTGTGTGCTCCTGAAACAAATCATCAGATGACAGATGTTTTCTTTTAGCTACTCCAATAATTCTGCGGCAATCTTACACCAAGTTAAATAGTGCTCGTAATTATTCACAACTGAGATTAAAATAGAAAATGAATGAAAGTATTCGTGGCACTGTATAGAAACCAACCATTTTCACGAGCTAGTTCCAGGTTAAATTACAGAAAAAACTATAATGTGATTTTCATTTTAGCTCAAATTAATTAATTTGACCTCAGTGTATTTAGTCAACATCTCTAGTTTCTAATCTGCTTTATAAATAAATTTCTCTTTCCAGACTTTTATTTATATATTAAACCATAATATAAAACAATAGAAAATGCTGCAAACAACCTTTCCAGATATTCAATGACAGATTTTTTTTGTTTACCTCCTGGAGCGTGCGTAGGTTCCCTCCTGCCTGTGTCCTCGTCCCCTCCGTTCTCGCTCGCTGCTTGAGGAGAAGGATCGCGAGCGCCGGTGTCGGGGCTTTCTCCCTCGCTCCCGGTCACGCTCGCGATAGCGGTCCTGATAGCTGCTGCGGCTGGCCCGCTCCGACGATGCATACCGCCTGGAATGGGGCATCTGAACACACACAGAC